>NW_026705049.1:361188-722377 GCF_029867415.1 Vicia villosa
GTTACGGTTAATTTGGCAACCCCTCTGCTTGCCATGCTAAAGATTCAAGGAAGCAGCTATAAAATTGAATATGAAGGCCTCCATCTCCTGTGCCTAGTGTGTGGTCGTTATGGTCATTACAAGGAGAATTGTCCATCTATCAGCAAAGAGCAGAGGGAAGCAGGAAATAACATCAACAATGGGCGCACAAATGAAACTGATGGGGGACGTGGTGGTGCGGAGTTGATAGGTGGGAGTGGGAGAGAAGAAGGTCCCTGGAAAATTGTCCAGAAAGCGAAGAGGACGAGGAAAACGGCAGATACCCGGAGGAACATTTCTCAGGGCAATATTAATGAGAAAGGTAATGTTGGAGGATCACGTTTCCATATTTTAGGAAAGGAGTATCAGGGAGACATTGATAACAATATTATAGTCAATAATGGAAAGAAGCCTCTTTTGGAAAATATTAATGAGGTGTTAGTGGACCACATGATTCAGCCTATTAATGAGACCAATTCAAAAGGTGGAGGCGGTGAAAAAAACTTAACACACGTGGCTGATACTAGCATTATGGAGAGAGAGGATATTCTGGAGTCTTTGACTACTTTAGGTATAAATGGTGGGCCCAAGAGTGATAATATTATTAATCAAAATAGAAGAAGTAGCAGCAAAAGTAATAAAGTGATTGTTAAAAATAGAAATCTTACTCTAGCCTCGCGAGGTGGTATTCACTTAAAAGAAAAAACTGGTGGTATTAGTAAATCTGGTGTGGGGTATACTCTAGAGAAGGTGATGGCTGGAGAGGAAGCTGAGTCTGGTGATTATAGTACATTTAATTTACAGAAAAAAGACCATAATATTACTCGGGTTACGACGGAAGGAGATGGGTGGAGCATGGATTGTCCAGGTGGCACACATGTAGTGGATATTCCGCATGCTGATAGTGGGGAGAATTTAGAGGTCGATAAGCCACCAGATGTAAGGCACGTGGGTAAAGTCCTTGACTACCCTAGTGCTAAGGGTCAGTTGACTGAGGGGTTAGATAGAGGAGGATCTACTAGTAAGGAGGGAGATTGTGTGGATGGTGAAGATGAAGTGGTCATGGAGACCGCTTGTTGAGTTGCTGATTGTGGTGATTTCTCTATTCTATAATGTCTTTATGATGATTACAAGTAATAAAATAATGTGCTGGAATTGCAGAGGGGCTGCCAGCAAGGCTTTTTTTCGCTACTGTAAGCAATATTTAGATAATAACAATCCGAGCATGTTAGTTATCTTGGAAACCAGATGCGATCCTTCTAAGCTCAAGAAAACTCTTATGAAACTTGGGTTTGATAAGATGGAGTATGCGGTTAATGAAGGCTATGCTGGCGGTATCGTGTTAGCTTGGAAATCTAGTAGCTTACGACTCCAAGTTAACATTATCAATCAGCAGTTTATTCATACTAAGGTCAGTATGGATCACAGAGAGGATTGGTGGTTTACGGCCATTTACGCAAAACCTAACGAGAACAGTAAGAATTTGCTTTGGGAAGATTTGAGGAACGTGTCTCGTAATATGACTGGGAGTTGGTTGGTGGCGGGGGATTTTAACGATTTTGACAATGTTAGTGATAAAAGAGGAGGTTTACCAGCCTCTATCCAAAAATGCCAAAGAATGAAGGATAGAATGGATAGTTGTAATCTGTACAATATGGAGATGCGTGGGCCTAGGTATACTTGGAGAGGTCCGGTTTTTCATGGTGGGCAGAGAATATATGAGAAGCTTGATAAAGCCATTAGTAATGAAGATTGGAGGATGCAGTTTCCTGATGCTAGTGTTAAAGTTCTTGTTCGTGTGGAGTTTTCCGATCACCATCCCATTCTTATTAATACGGATGATAGACAACGTTCGTATCATAAACGCCCCTTTAGATTCGAAAGTGCTTGGCTCTTGCAGAACACTTACCATCAAATGCTCCAAGATGTTTGGAAAAAAGAGAACTCTTTAAGTCGCAACCTTGATAATGTGGTGACAGGTATTGACAAGTGGAAGCTAGAGTCGTTTGATCAAGTCAGGATCTCTAAGAATAAGATTATTCGAAGGCTGGAGGGAGTGCAACATAAACTTCAACTTCGAGACAATTATGGAGGTATGAGGGCGCTTGAGAATCAGCTTCAAAAAGAGCTTAGTGATATTCTGAACAAGGAGGAAATAATGTGGTTTCAAAGATCCCGCTCTAGCTGGTTGGCGGATGGAGATCGTAATACTAGGTATTATCATCTTCAAACCTTAGCGCGTCGTAGAAGAAACAAAATTGTTATGCTGCAAGATGCCAACAGAAACTGGATCCAGAATGATGTTGATCTTAAAGCTCATGTAACTCTTTTTTATAAAGAGCTATTCGCGTGCCCAAGCGGCTGGAACAATTGGAAACAAACACACGTAACTTATCCTAAGCTCACTACTGCAAATTTGCAAGCTCTTAAGGAAGATATTAGTGAAGTGGAAGTCAAGCAAGCCCTTTTTTCCATGAAACCTTGGAAAGCTCCTGGGCCGGATGGTTTTCCACCTGGGTTCTATCAAAAAGCTTGGAAGATTGTAGGCTCAGACCTTATTGAGTTTGTGCGAGGTGTTTGGAAAGAACCTGGCCTTATGTCGGAGTTTAATAAAACTGACATTTGTCTCATTCCTAAAGTGGATCAGCCCACAAATGTTACCCAGTTCCGTCCTATCTCTCTATGCAATACGCTTTATAAGATTATTAGCAAAGTGATGGTTGCTAGACTTAATTCATTTATGCCTTATCTTGTTTCTCCTCTTCAAACAGGATTCGTCCCTAGCAGATCCATTCACGAGAATATTATCCTGGCAAAGGAAGTTATGCATTCAATGCAACGAAAGAAGGGTCGAAAAGGTTATTTTGCTATAAAGATTGATCTCTCGAAAGCTTATGATAAGCTTAATTGGGAATTCATTTGGCGGGTGCTGAAGGAAATTAATCTCCCAAATGAAGTGGTTAACGTTATCATGCATGGTGTCTCGAGTGTAGAAACGAACGTCAACTGGAACGGGAACAGAAATGAATTCTTCCGTCCTCAACGTGGAATCAGACAGGGCGATCCTATTTCCCCATATCTCTTTGTTCTCTGTATGGATAAATTGACACACTTGATTGAGTATGCTATCCAAACGAAGCGTTGGAAACCTTTCAAGATTGGTAAGAAGGGTATGAGTATATCTCATCTTATGTTTGCCGACGATTTGCTTATTTTCGGTGAAGCTAATGAGGCTCAGATGCAATGTGTGAAGGAGACTATTGATGAGTTCTGTAGTATGTCGGGCCAGGAGGTTAGCAAGGAGAAATCCACCATCCTTTTTTCTGATAACGTTTCCCGTAGTATGAGGAACAAGCTTTTACTTTGTTCGGGCTTTCGTGAAACAAGTACTTTCGGGAAGTATTTAGGAATTCCCCTTAAAGGGAAGGCTTGTAAAAGACAGGATTTTCAATATGTTATAGATCAAGTGGCGAGTAAGCTTGCTGGTTGGAAAGCGCGTAACCTATCCTTTGCCGGTCGAGTGACATTAGCCAAGAGCGTTATTGAAGCTATCCCGGTGTACCCTATGATGACGAACGCTATCCCAAAAGCTTGTATTCAGGATATTGAAAAGCTTCAGAGAGGCTTTATATGGGGCGATACGGAGAATAAGAGGAAGTTCCATGCGGTTAAATGGGAGAAGATCACTAATACGAAAAGTGGTGGTGGCCTTGGGCTGAAAGATCTCACCATTATGAACAATACTTGTCTTATGAAAATAGGTTGTAAAATTCTCAATGGTGATGAAGACCTATGGTGTCGTGTTCTCCGTAGCAAATATAATGTTGAGAAGAATGGGGAAATGTTACATGCTAAATGCTCGGATTCTTCTTTATGGAAAGGTATAGCTAAAACTTCTGGGCATCTTAAAGACTTGGGTGTTTGGAGAATAGGTACAGGTGATAGTATAAACCCTTGGAATCAGTGTTGGATTGAGAAGGGCTTGGTGATAGCGAATTTGGATGTCAATATTCCTTTGCATCTGTTACACTGCTCAGTCAAAGATTTGGTTGATCATGACGGTGAGTGGAATTGGGATAGCCTTGTTTGGCTTCCTGAATACGTGAAGAATAGGATTGCAGCGCTGGTGCCCCCCAAAGTTGAGAATGGTGAGGATGCCCTAATGTTTGCCACTGATGAGGAAGGCGGTTTCTCGATCAATCAGATGTATAAGCTTTTGGACCACCGTAATGCTGACACTCCTAATGATTGTTGGAGGAGGGTGTGGAGCTTGAATGTGCCGGAACGAGTGAAATCTTTTGTGTGGATTCTTTTTCATGATCGCTTGCTGACTAATAACAGAATCAGCATGTCTGGATTTGGGTTAGATGGCTGTCATGGGTGTGGTGCGGTGAAGGAGACGAGCTTGCATGTGCTTCGTGATTGTAAAGTTGCAAGGAGACTGTGGGACAGTATAATCCCGATTTCTCTAACATCTTCTTTCTTTTCTGCAGGTTGGGAGCAATGGTTATATATTAATCTTTTCAGCGAAAACTCCGGGCTTCGGGACTGGTGTAATTTATGGTCCATCGGTTGTCATTCTTTGTGGCTTTGGAGGAATTCGGAAGTTCATGACTCGGCGTTCGTTAGACCGGTGTCGATGAAGGCAGTGGTAGAAGACAAAGTTCACCAATACAATAAAGCCATGCTTGTGCATCAGAATGTCATATACAAAGGCATAGAGAAGATTGACGTAAATTGGATTGTCCCTAAAGACCAAAGAGTGAAGTTGAATACAGATGGTGCCTGTGATAGTAATGGCACAGCTGGGTGTGGTGGTGTCGTTCGCGATTCGCGTGGTTTTTGGGTAGGTGGTTTTAGCAAAAAAATTGGTATTTGCAGTCCCTTATTGGCGGAGCTTTGGGGTATTTATTCTGGTATAAAGTTGGTTAGTGAGCTTGGCTATAAAATCCTTGAAGTAGAGACAGATTCTAAGCAAGCAGTAGAGTGTATTCAAAGAGGAAATTATAAGAATATGGTGGTGGGGAATTTAGTAAAGAATATCACTGAGTTGTTGAAGTCTCTTGAGCATGTAGAGATCCTGCACATTTACAGAGAGGCAAACACATGTGCTCATATTCTTGCCATGGAGGGAAAGAAGATGATGGGAGGTAGTAGATTTTATTCTGAGGTGCCTGTTTGGATGCTCATTCCTTTGAAGAAGGATCAGGAGTCTCTTTGTGTTTGTAGGGATATCCCCTTGTAGTTTTTTCTTTGTTGTTTGGGCCTTTGGCCCTCCTTTATACCAAAAAAAAAAAAAAAGAATTGCACATTTTTTAATTAGGTTACTTCGCTGCTTAATTCAAGGGTTGGTTGATAATATATTCGAGGGATGGATAGTTTATAGCTCACAAAATGATATTTTAATTAATTGTAAATTTTATATTAATCAATATTTAAAATATTTTGATTGATAACAATTATTTAGATCTAGTATTAGGATATGATATAACTCCTATCTCTCAGGATATGATATTACTTGTACTCTATCCGATCATAATTATAAATAAAATAATTATTTTTATATGGATTAAAAAGTTAATTAAATATAATTAATTATTTTAATTTCATATACAATCATATTAAAAATTCTAGTGATACCTTTAACTTTTTTATGCATCTCCAAATTCTAATTAATTTTCTCGATTCATGTACAATCTTATTAAAAATTCTTGAAAACATTAAATATAAGTTTTTTATGCATCTCCAAATGACTCTATACACGTTTTCAATTTATAATGCACTTGATTTGAATCCTGGTTTTTGATTATTTAAATGATATTTTTTTTATCAATAGTTTATTGGAGCATTGTGTCATGGCAATTTGAATCACACTTTTAGTTAATTCCAGTTACACAACAAGATCATTCTTGAAAAAGTTTCTAGTACATGTAATTTGAATCACACTTTAAAATCACTTGAAAAAATATACGGTATATGTGATTTAATTCATGCGTGATTTTTCAAGTAAATATTTAGGGTAAAGATTTGAATCTCTTAATACGAATATTGATTCACATTTAAATTATTTATTCATATTATTAATTGTGATTTCTGTATAATTTGTAAAAATTTAGTGAAGAAGATTTGCAATAACAACTAAAGGCTTAAAGATTAATGGGTTACGAGGTTCTTGGATTAAAGAAATTGGACAAATTTAAAAAAAAATATCATCAAACAATTGATGAGAAATATTATACTGAATAAACACCAACTACATATGGTGGTGAGATTAGATTAAGACGATAGAGAGGTTGATTCGGTTGAATCAATATAAATTTATTTTAGTCGATCAGTTTCGATCCATATATAAAACTGAATGATTTGGTTTTTTAGTTCAGAGAAACGATTCACTGACCAAGTCTTGTTTCCACCAAAAATCGAACTCAAGTAAAATTATTAATTTTGATCTTTTAATATTTACTCTTTCTAATTTTCAATAATCTTAGAATTTTCTAAAGGTGAATTTTCATGCAAAAGGAATTTCATATTTTTTTTTTTAAATAGTCTTGTTTATGTCAATGTTTTAGTCAAATTATCAAATTTATCGTATTATAAATTTATAAATTAATAGTTTGCTTATTTAGATGTTTATTATAAATGGAAACTCGATTACCATTTTTGTAAATTAGATTTTTGTGTATTATTATTATTATTTGAATACTATTACTTAATATTATTTTACACATTTTGTTTTTAAAATTTACTAAATTTTTTTTAATTATTATATATATATATATATATATATATATATATATATATATATATATATATATATATATATATATATATATATATATATATATATATATATATATATATATATATATATATATGTGTGTGTGTGTGTCATTAGTTTGGGTTAGAGATAATGGTTGGAATAACTTGTCACACAAGGCAATGTGCATCAAGAATAAAGAATGATGTATGGGATTAGAGAGGCATAAAATAGAATAAGAGAGAAGAGTGAGCTTATTCAATTGATCTGGATTTGTTACAATGATTTGAAAGGGTATAGAAAGCCAAATAACCAACTAATTTTGTAAACGGTCAAGTTGTGACAGTTTGCTTGCATTGCAAGTCACTCAATTGCAACACAGTCAAATTGCTACTAGAATTGAGCTACAACACAATGCTCCTCCTAATTCATGTTAACTTGTTTTCTCGTTCCCATCAATTTCTTAAGGACATAAATCTTGCTCTCTTCAATGTCTTGGTTAAAATAGCTACAAGTTGCAACTCTATCTAGCAATATTCAATCTCGAATTTATCTTTGCTTACTTGATCTCATAAGGAAATTGTACTTTCTTTCGACATGTTTTCTTCTCTCGTGGCTCATTAGATGATTGCCTAAATCTATTATTGATTTGTTGTCTACCAACAACTTAATCTTAACACTTTCACTAAATTTCAATTCTTATAAGAGTATCTCCATGTGATCAATAGATCATCCACATAAAGACATAGTATGATTTGATCCTGCTCAATAAACTCTTCCACATACACTCCAAGTTCTGATGTGCACTTGTTGAATCATAGCTTGATTAGAAAAATGTCAATTCATTTGTTCCATACTCTAGGTGTTTATATCAATCCATACAACTCTTTTCTCATCATGTACACCTTATCTTCTTGCTATTTAATCTCTAAAACTATTGGTTGCTTGACATAGACCTCCTCCTCTATTGGGCCATTAAGAAATCCACACTTCGCATACAATTGATGCATCTTCACGCTTTGTATGCGGCAACTATTATTCTTATGGTTTCAAGTATAATAATTAGTGAATATGCCTCATTGAAGTTAAATCCAGGCCTTTGAAGCAATCCTTTTGCAACTAGCATTTTCTTGTACATGGAAATCTCACCATTTAGCTTGAGCTTTATCTTGTAAACCCATTTTACATTTATAGCTTTAATGCTTGAGTGTTTGACCAACTATCAGGTCTGGTTCTTTTGAATTTCCCTGAGTTAATTCTTTATAGCTTTTTTCTAACTCTCATCTTTAATGGAATAATTATGATCAATTTGTTTTGATTCATCCATCATTGCTTACTCTTTCATATTATCGTCTTCATTTATTGAATAGTTATCTTGACTGATTGGAGTTTTGCTCTAGTTGAAATTCTTACCTCTTGTCCTTGACATCCTCCTCTACTTGATCTTCTTGCAATATTGCTCTAACATTGCTTGAGTTTACGTTATTCTGCATTGGATCATTTGGAACTTTCAGCCAGTTCCCTCATTTGCTCTCATCAAATTGCACATCTCTACTTATTACCTTTGTATTCTTATTAGGTGATAATAATTCTTATGCACATGTTAAGTGGTAGCCTATGAGGATATTGGCCTGCCTTTTATCATCCAACTTCTTTCTTAATTATTCAGTTACATGCCTGAAGCAAAGTGAACAAAAAATTATGAAATGAGCAACAAATGACTTCAAACATGTCTAGGCTTCATATAGTGTCTTGTTCATTAGCTTCTTTGTTGAAAATATATATTTTTTCTTGGATTTAGACACCAGTTCCGATCCACATAGTGAATCGACTAATCTAATTTCGTGGTTCGGAGGGATGACTCACTGGCCAAGTCTTGTTTCCACCAAGAATCGAACTCGGATAGTACCCGAATGATTCGTCCTTAGTGGAAGCTCATTTCCCAATAGAGCCCAAGTACTTGGTTTTTGTTGGAAGTATATTGATGATGTGCATTGTGGTTCAAGTTGCTTGTCCCCGTCAATGCATTGAAATTTGTCTTTCTTTGAGCAAGATTATTGTCATGTTAAATATGTTTCTATTCTTTTATTCAACAATATCATTATGCTGAGGTATGTAAGAAGATTTAATTATAATTTTATTATAGTCATTGTAGCATTCAAAACTTTTAATGTCACTTTTTTTTGGTTGCATTTTAACATAAATTTAAAATTACACGTTTTTTAATTTGGTTAATTAGCTACTCAATTTCAAGGGATGATTGATAATATATTTAAGGGATGGATAGTTTATATAGCTGACAAATCTTAAGTAAAATGATATAAAATGAAATTTTAATTAATAATAAATTTTACATTAATCAATATTTAAAAATATTTTGATTGATAAGAATTATTTAGACCTCATATTAAGTTATGATATCATTTGTATTTCTCAATCGGTGGCGGAGTCGAAATTCTAGGTTGCAGGTATTTTTATTTTATTAGTTAATATTTTTAATTATATTTTTTATTTCTTAATTTTATCTCATTCACGGAATTAAACTTACTATTTTAAATTCAAACAATTTCGAATCACTCTGACTTTTTTACACTTAAAACTGATAATGAGTTTATTTTTAAATGATGTGTGACTCATGAAACGTGATATATTATCATGAAAATATTTGTAGATCTTCAAAGATAAAAAAAAAATATAAATGATATATTATTAGAAAATGGACACGTTAATGAGAATGAGGTAGAAAAATACATTTGTAAAACTTTAAAAATAAAATGTATGACTTACATGTCAATAAAAAATGGGTATGTCTAAATTTTCGGTGAAAAATGTAAGAACGATATCAAAACTATTTAAATTTGAAATAGAGAGACTAATTATTTGAATGAGATAAAATAGAGACCCAGACACTTTAATTAAAATAATAATTATTTATATAAAAGATTATCTTTATTAACTACTTATGATTACTCATATTATATTAAAGCAAACTGTAATAATTTAAAAATAGTAGATGAAATATTAAATTACAGTTAAGAATCAAAAAGTTAATTAAACAAATCAAATAATACTTATTTAAAAAAAATCTTCATCCTAACATTCTAATGATTTGGTGGTTAAGAGGACATTCATATAGAATTATACTATATTCTAATCAATATTATTATATTTTTTTTCACTCTTCAAATATTTATTTGAATATATGTTGACGACTAAATCACTAGCAAAATAATAATAGTAATAATAATTTTAAATATTACAATAACTTTTTTGATAAAATAGATTAAAAAATGAAAAAATAGGAGATTATTAAAGTTTATGATAGAGTTGAATTAATAAAATAAGAATTTAATATATGATAGATATTTTGGTTGTCAACTAACCTTCAAACCATTAATTTGGTCTAATTGAGTTGTTGTAAATTTTTATTCCTCAATGTGAAAGGCACTCATGTTTGTCTCTTCTTGAATATTTAAATTCTTGCTAGCACGTTCATCATTCTACTTTTTCTCTTACATTTTTCTTTTTCAATAGTTGGTCTTTAAGGCATCTTCTTTCATCTTTTTAAAGAACTTGGATTCCTTAGCTTGTTTTGTAACCTCATTTGAATTCTTATGTTTTAACCTCTTCAAAATCTGTTTCAGATAGGTCCTTTGATTCTTCAATTGTCACAATAATGTGACCAAATTTTGCAATTAAGGCTTTCACAACTTTCTCAACCTTTTGCAATTCAGTGATCTTCACACCACACGACTTCATTTAATTGGTTAGCAACCCCAATCTTTAGAAGAAATTGGCAACTGCCTTACCATCATTCATTTGTGTATTCTCATATTTCTTCCTCAAAGATTTCAATTTCACCTTCTTCAATTTCTCATCACCTCCATGCAGCTTCTTGAGTATATCTCATGCATTCTCAGTCGTTTATTCCTCTATGATCTTCTTAAAGATGTTTGGATCCACACTTTGATGGATTAAGAAACATTTTCCATCTTGCTTGCTTAATTTACAATGAATTGCCTTTTTTGCCTCATTGCACTGGCTTCCAATGCTGATAAGCCCTCATTCACGATTTCAAGCACAACTTGAAATCTGAATATGACTTTCATTTACGCACACCATCTATCACAGTGTTCCTCTTCAAACACTGGTTTATTTGTAGGAAATTGATTAGATGTTGTGCTTACATTTTCCATTTATCATTTGGGATATATGATACAAGGTGGTGTGCATTAAGAATGATAGATAAAATTGGAGAGGTTTAAAATAAAATTAGAGTGAAGAAAGCGTTTTATTCAATTGATCTAGATTTATTACACTAATTAGCGAGAGTATATATAGCTAGAAAGTCAAATAATCAACTAATTTTTAAAAATGTCAAGTTGTGACATTTTGCTTGTATTACAAGTCACTCAATTGGCAAGCGAAATTGATTCAATATAATAGAATCAAACATATCAATTTAAGTTTTTCATTTTTTCCCTCTTAGTAAATCACTACCATCATTGCCTATGAATCCTAATCCACATCTAGATCAAACACAACATCTTCCTCCCAATTACCAATCTACTTTAAGTTTAGAAACTAAACTTATCACGGTGAGCCAACATGATATCTTCAAACCCAACCATAAATACTACGACCTTCACACTCATATTACAAAATCTCCCCCCCCCCCCCCCCCTCATAATCAAGTGTCAACACTCTAAGGCTCGAATTAAAAATGGTTATATATGACTAATATCATTCTCTTAGTAAGAATATTTTGTGGGATTTAGTACCTCGTCCACCCGATATTAATGTTATTCGATCTATGTGGATTTATAGACTGAAAAATATGACGACTCTTTTGAGAGGCATAAAGCCCGATTTGTAGGTGATGGTGTAGGTCAACAAGTTGATATGGATTGTGGAGAGATCTTCATCCTGGTTATTAAATCAAAAAACATTCAAATCATACTCATATGTGTTCTCTCTAAAGCATTGTGCATTCAAACAGTCTACATGTAACAATCTTTGGGGTTCAAGGATCTGAATCATCTAGATAATGTTTGTCTTCTATGCAAATCATTGTATGAACTCAATCAAAACCTTTAAAGTTTGGTACAAACAATTTTCAAATTATGTTTAATATATTGGTTTCTTCCAAAGCAAGTTTCGTAACATTGTTTTCATCTACCAGAAAGATACCCATGTGGTATATCTTCTTATTTATGTCGATAACATCATTCTCACCACTTCTACCGATAATTTTTGCAAATTTATCATATCACTTCTCAAGTTTGAATTTGCTATGAAAGCATGGAGATCTTAATTATTTTTTTGGCATTGATGTTACCCGACATGTTGGGGGATCTATTTTTACATTAGAAAAAATATTTAGAAGGAGTTCTTGAATGTGCTCATATGTCCTCGTGTAAGCCATGTCTTACTTTTTTTTTGGTTAAGTAGTCCAATGTCATGAATTCATCTTATTAAATATATCCCTACACGTGATATCCCTACACAGCTACCAACTAAGTTTCCTTAACGGGACAACCATGTCCTACCTTGTTTGATGCAAAACTAAAGCTTAGTGCAAAAACTATCACTCAATACGAGGGTTTATTTCTTTATTGCAATCTTAAAAGCACTTTACAATATCTCACATTCATAACAATATATCTTATACAATACAACAATATTGTTTATTTATGCATAATTCGATGGATGTTCACATGCATGTTTTAGGCGTATCTTGCGCTACATTAAAGACACTAGTCAATATAGATTGCATCTTTATAAATCATATGCATATTAGGGAGGTTGGTCAGATGCTAGGAGATCCACTTCTAGTTACTGCATCTTTTTGGCGACAACATACTCTCTTGGTCCTCCAAACACCAACTCACATTATCTCGCTCTAATGTTGAAGTTGAATATTGTGGTGTTGCAAATGTGGTGTCTAAATCTTGTTGGTTACATAATGTGCTTCTAAAGTTGCATTGCTCAATTCACAAAGCTATTAGGTCTATCGTTATAACATCAATGCAATATATTTATCTGATAATTAGTTCAACATTAATATACCAAACATAATGAGATGGACATTCACTTCGTCCGGAAAAAATAACTTGTGACTAAGTTCGCATCTTAAAGTTATCTCGTATCATCAAATTGCAAGTATCTTCGCCATAGTTATTCCATTTGTACGAGAGTGTGATATTATAATAATAATAATAACAACAATAATATATTTATTTGGTAGAATTAATCAATAATCATAGACATTGGGAGATGAGCCACAATTAGTATGATATATTTTATTCATTAAGTTATAAATTAATGTATATACGATTCTTAAATCCATCAATAATAATCTCTTATAAAGATCAAGGTCTATCGTAGAAATTAAAATACATTATAATAATATTAAGTTAATTAATATTTTTTGCAATTTACCATTGTGTAGGGGAATTAAATTGACATGTTTATGTATTATTAAATTAATTACTATAATAATTTAGTAAATTGAAGAAAAAAAATGGCCAGAATTTCCATGAATAATTGAGAAGTGCGAGTTCCGCATTCTAATGTGTGCACAATTAAGTTGATTTAATCGAGAGAATTATTTAATATTTAATTGTTTTATACTCGCTCTTCTCTAATATAAAAATAAATTTATTTTTGTAGGTTCATTCAAGAATTAATATATTTGAATTATATGTAATCTAAATACATTAATTCTTCAATAAATTTAAAAAATAAATTTTTATTTATATTAAGGACATTTTTAAACAATTATAATAATTTTCATTTATTGTTTTTATTGCATCGGCATCTGTTTGGATTGACAAAGCATTTTCAACTGCTAGCAAAAAAAACAAATGTTTAGGCTTTACATACTTGCATTCTATTTTTTCAAATTTTAAAAATTGTTATTTTAAATACAAAATTTAATTTTTTTTTACATTTATAACATGTTTCTTTATAACAAGTTAATAAGTCTCTTAATTAAATATGGAAAGCTGTTGTCAAAGGTTGAATGAGAGTCACAAATCAGACAAAGAATTTTCAGACATCATTTTTCTTTTGACTTTTGTCACTAAACCATGTTTAACTAGCCACTAATTATTTTTTTCTTAACATAGTATTGACTTCTTGATAAACATGTCTCTTAAAAGTTTCAACAACCAAACATGTGAAAACAAAATGAGTTAGCTGAGTCAAATCAAAGCATGTGAAAACACAACAAGATTACAACCCAAATCTAAAAAGTAAATAAAACAAGAGTGCAACAACAAACACTTTCCATATCTATTGTCTAAGAAAATCATACTTAATTCAATAAAAGCATGAAAAACACAACAGAAAAAGAAAGAGGAAAGAGTAAAACTAACCTTGAAGAAACAAAGGTGAAGAAGAATGATGATGTTTTTTGGCCTTAGAATGTGTGTATGTGAGAAATGAGAATGTTAACAAAGAGATAACAATGAATGGAAGAAAGGATTTGATGTTATGCTATATATCGTCACGAACAGGATTCTTTTGGCTCAAGCTCTCTTTGCCCAATCACTTATAGAGGGAATTTGTTCCATCTTTTTTTTTTCCTTTTCAAAAGCTATTCATTTTTATTATTGTTGAGTCAACATACACACGGTATGCACCAAGAAAAAGTAATGCACCAATGGTTAAGATTTAAATATCACATTCTCATTCTCTATTTTATTCTCAACTAGGTCATTTTTTGTTGGGAATAAAGAGGTCCAAGCACAAAAAAGAATTGATAGAATATTTTTTCTAGTAAATATCACATACTCATCCTCTCCTTTAATCTTGATCTTGATGTAATATATTTTCTAGTAATTTTTTTAAAATATTTGTTTTGTGATTGTCCAAGGTGATTTTGGTGATCGAAGCTATGTTTGAATTGATAGAATAGTATGAACTTATCTTATATTGTTTGAATTAACTAAAAAATAAAATGGAGGAGAACTCATCGAATGCATTTCATCTCATTCTATCATTTTCTATCATTTTTTTGTATTATCTGATACAAACGAAATGACAGAATTGGTTTATTCTACCATAAAACACTCAAACAATAAAATAAGATATTAATTTCATTATATTTTGTTTCGTTCTATTTCATTCTGCTTCACTCCATTTCACTTTATTATTTTTACAATATTTATCATAGCACAAACTAGTAACAAACCCGTGCATACGCACAGGTTCTGTTCTGTTATGCGCATTTGGATATATCATTTATTTTAAATAAAATCTTAAAAAAGAAAAAAAATATTTAGATAATTGATTATTTCGTATATAAAAATATTTAGATTAATAATAGATTTATCCCCATCTATCATTTTTTAATCAAATATATTTGATCGAAAATTCCATTTCTCGTATATAAAAATATTTACATCAATAATAAAAAAATTTCCCGTATACAAACTTCATTTTTGTTTAGGTTTCATTTACAAAATTATTTGAATCAATAGTAAATTTCATATATAAAAATTAGTAGATTTTTTTCCGTATACCATTTTTGATATACCATTTTTGAATAAAAAATATTTTTATCATAAATACTATTTTTCGTAAATAATATATTTCTTTTCTATATACAAATATTATTTTTTTTAGGTATTATTTACAAAAATATTTGGATCAATATTAAATTTTCGTATATAAAAATATTTAGATCAATAATAGATTTTTTCCCGTATACTATTTTTGGATCAAAAATATTTTATCATAAATATCATTTCTCGTATATAAAAATATTTAGATCAATAATAGATTTTTTTCCCATATACAAACTTCATTTTTTTTGTTCATAAAAATATTTATATCAATAATAGATTTTTTGAATAATTTTTTTTATATACCATATTTGAATAAAAAATATTTGGCTTATAAATATCATTTTTCGTATATAAAAATATTTCATCATAAATACTATTTCTACGGGTGTTCGCGGGCCGGTTTGGTTCGGTTTTGAGAGAATCCGATATTCAAACCGATTAAAATTAAATGGATTGGTTTGGATTGGATTTAGAAATTTTTGCGATAAAGCCCAAACCAAATCGATCCGAGAAACAACGAATTGGTTTGAGTTGGATTGATCGGGTAGATAAAAAATGCAAAAATATTTTTAAAAAAAACTTATTTACAAAAATTAAATTTTCATAATATTATAAAAAATAAATATTAATAGTGTTCAAATTTAAATATTATACTAGAAATTTTTCTCTAATAGATTCAAAAATATCTAACAAGAAAAATATCTAAGATTAAGACTTTTGAATATATAACTAGTCACTTGAATTAATATGATAGTGAATGTGTTTTATAACTTCATGTTCATTTATCATATTACACTATCAATTTTCTAATAACAAATAAAAATAGCATAACTTGTCCACACATAACATTTTATTTTTTTCTTATTGAAGTTGAATGCGTTGTAGTAATTTTCATGATAATTAATTATGGTTGGTTTGGGTTGGACTTGCGGGTAGAAAATTGAAAATCCGATGTCCGAACCGATTGTCATTGGATTTTATTGGTTTGGTTCGGTTCTTGCCCGAACTGAAAAAATATTCAACCCAAACACTATGGTTTGGTTCGGATTCTGGTTTGGTTCAGATTTACCCGAACCAATGAACACCCTTAACTATTTCCCGTATATAAAAATATTTATATCAATATTAGATTTTTTCCTGTATATTGACTTAATTTTTGTTTAGGTATCATTTACAAAAATATTTGAATCAATAGTAAATTTCATATATAAATATATTTAGATCAATAGTAGATTTTTTCCCGTATACCACTTTTTATATACCATTTTTAAATAAAAAATACTTTAATCATAAATACCATTTTTCGTAAATAATAGAATTTTTTCCGTATACAAATATTAGTTTTGAATAGGTATTATTTTCAAAAATATTTGGATCAATATTAAATTTTCTTATATTAAAATATTTTTATCAATAATAGATTTTTTTCCCGTATACCATTTTTGAATCAAAAATATTTGATCATAAATACCATTTCTCGTATATAAAAATATTCAGATTAATAATAGATTTTTTCTCATATACAGACTTTATTTTTGTTTAGGTATCATTTACAAAAATATTTGGATCAATAGTAAATTTCGTATATAAAAATATTTAGATCAATAGTAGATTTTTTTCTCGTATACCATTTTTGTATAAAAAAATTTGGATCATAAATATCATTTTTCTTAAATAATAGATTATATTCTGTATACAAATATTATTTTTGTTTAGGTATCTTTTACAAAAATATTTTGATCAATATTAAATTTTCGTATATAAGAATATTTAGATCAATAATAGATTTTTTGGCCTAGGCCATTTTTGAATAAAAAATATTTGGATCATAAATAACATTTTTCGTATATAAAAATATTTAGATCAATAATAGATTGTTTTCCTGTATATAGACTCCATTTTTGTTTAGGTATCATTTACAAAAATATTTGGATCAATAGTAAATTTCGTATATAAAACTATTTAGATCAATAGTAGATTTTTTCCCGTATATCATTTTTGAATAAAAAATATTTCGATCATAAATACAATTTTCCGTAAATAATAAATTTTTTTTCGTATACTCTTATTATGTTGTTTAGGGTTTTGGATCAATATTAAATTTTTCGTATATGAAAATATTTAGATCAATAATAAATTTTTTGAATAAATTTTATCTATATTCCAATTTTTAATATAAAATATTTGGATTATAAATATCATATTTCGTATATAAAAAAATATAGATCAATAATAGAAAAATTTGTGTGGAGGAAAGAAGTGAGAAAGTATGAAGGAGAAAAAAAATTAGAGAATAGAAAGAGATTTGTTAAGTTTGATAAAATATAAGGGTTGCATTATTTTAATAATAAAATTAAAAACTTTATGATGCAAAGACCAAATAAAGACAATTTTAATGTGGTGGTAAAAAATCAAATAAGGGTATTGTAGACTTTTCTAAAGCCATTAATTTTCTTATATTATAAATTATTTTTAAATATTATAAAAACAGATCTGTTACGTTGACACTTGAAATCTCTACACCTCAATTATTTCAAACTATTTTACCATGACACAAAAACCAAAGCAACAAAAATATTATTAAAAAATACAAAAAAATATGCTGAAAAGTAGATATATACAGTGTAATTGTAGGTTTTTGTGTCATTCTAGCATTTCTCTTATAAAAAGGGTCCAAATTTTCTCACCCTACACTATTACTTGGAAGTATACATGAAAAGAATAACGTTTTTTCCTATCCAAATGAGTATTTCAAGAAGAAAAAACACTTTTTATCTATGCAAAAGTGAATTCTAAGAAAAAAAAAACACTTTTTATAAGAAATGTGGAATGGGTAACATTGGGCCGTTGGGCCTATTAAAGTAACTGACTTTTGCTGGTAGGGTCGCCTTGGTCTAATATTAATCTAGAATATAAATTAATGTCTAAATATTACAAAATCAATAAAGATTATAGGGTTTGTTTGATTTGTAAAATAAGAAATACCGAACAGAATAGTATTAGACTGTACAGAATAGTACAAGACAATATTTTATATTGTCATGTATTTGATGGTTAAAGTACTAGATAATTTTTTTTTTCAATTTTGCTTAATATATCTATGCACCAGATAAAATAATATAATTTTAATTATAATATTATTTATTAATATATAAAATATTAATATTTATAAATTAAAATATTAAATAATGATAAGGAGGAAAAAAGATGAAGAGATAAGTTTTTTACACACTTTGTTTAACATGTTATTGCAGTAGACACAATAATATAATTTTTATTATAATTTTTTATTAATATATTAAATGTTGATATTTATGAATCAAAATATTAAATAATAAAAGAGGATAAAAGATAAATAGAGATTTTTTTCTCTATTTTGTTTGATACGTGGATGAATTGAATTAAAATTATTTAATTTTTATTATAATATTCTTTATTGATATATAAAATGTTAATATTCGAATTAAAATATTAAATGAGAAAGAGAGTAAAAAATGGTATTTTGATAGTTTTTTGATAATTTTTTCTTGGGACAAAAAGTTGTCCCATGATTTAGTGGGGGACAAGAATTCATGGTTTTGTCTATGTTCAGTACCATGATTAATTTCTACATCAAACAGCGTACAAAAAAAATTGTCATGTCCAGTACCTATTTTTTAGCAAATCAAACGCTCGATATAGTACTTATTCAGCTTGATTAAAAAGTGTGTAAATCTAAAAAAAATAATTAAAATATTAATCAAGTTAAAAGTCATGATTGATTTAATTTTTGAACAATGATATACACATAATTTTGCTTCAGCCCTATTGTAGGAACTATGCCATAATGCATATAAGTTTAACTTGAGTAAATAGAGTAGTAGATGGAACTGCTATGCCATAATGCAATTGTTGAAGATCTCATTCATTAAGATCATTCACTTTAAGCAGCGTTATTGCAGGAACAATGAAGCATTCATGGGAAGACTTTGATAACAAAAGGGTATGCAACCCTCTATACAAAATGGGATTCATCTGAATGAAACTCCGATAAAAAAAAACTAGGTTATTCTAAGAATATACATTGCTTCTTACATAGTATATCACCTCCAAGCAAGAAATGACATAGGAGAACAACAGTACTGTTAACAATTCTAAGATAGCTTCTTTGGTACCTCCTGACATTGATCATAAATAAGTAGAAAGATTAATGTTTAACAACGGAAAGTGGAGAGATTCAAACATATGATACAAGTTTCACAGAAGAGTACCTCGGAAACATTAACTTGATTCAAGGAGAAGAGGTGGAGCAGAATGGAGTGGGGTTGGATTAAAATCTGATAAGATGTCAGAAACAGCACAAATGCATAAGACATAAGCTATGAATTGGGAATTTAGGATTATTCTACGGGTGCAGAACATACCTCCTGATTCATTTCGGATCCAATCTTGTGCGCATACTAAAGCCTCTCGTGTATCTGGGTTCAGCAAACTGCGAGAAGAATCAAGCACTCTGCCTCCTGTGTTAAATGCCAATTCAGGTGCCAAAGTAGTCATTGGAGTCCCAAGAACATCTCGTGCCATCATAGACAAAATCGGGTATCTGGGCATGTGGACTTTCCACCAGTTCAAGATGCTAAACTCAGAATTACGAGGAAATATCGGTTCCTCTAAATACTTGTCCAAGTCTGATGTCATTGACTGACTCTGTGATGTCTCGAGGAATCTGTCAAAGCCTTTTAGTCTATCCCTGGCACCAGTACTGGTGCTTGGTAAGCTACTTCCAGGCAAGGCTGAGCCTTGATCAACCATTGTCGAACAGATAGAATATGCATTGAAAAGTTCTTTGATACCGTCAGAAACTTCCTTGATATGATCCAAAGCAGTGCTTCCATATATCAAGGAGTAGTAGTACTCGACCAACTTCATTTTAAATCGGGGATCTAGGACTGCAGCTAAAGCCAAAGCCAAACTGCACTTGCTCCAGTACTTATCGAATTTGGCTTTCATCTTCAAAGCCATGGGACTAAGAAAATTGTCAGAGCTTCTGCTCCAGTCAATTAATTGAATATGAATGTCACAGATCTCAGGGAAGAATATGTTCGCTGTAGGAAATCTGTTGCTTGAGAAGATATTCATGATTTCAACAAGGAGTTTTAAATATCCAGCAACAGAATTAGCCCATTCCCACTCTTCATCGGATAGATTTGATGTGTAGGAGAGATCATGTTCTTGGAGGAGTGAAAAAGCACCCCTGTACTCTAGTGCAGTTTCAAGCATGATATATGTAGAATTCCATTGTAGTGGATTATCAAGAGATAAGAACTTCGGAGAATTGATCCCAGCACGTTGAGAAATCTCATTAAATTTTCCTTGAACCTCTTGTGAACTTTTAACATATCTGATGCTCTCTCGAATTTTTTGGATCAAGTCATGCAATGCATCCATGGCATCTTGAACGATGGAAATTATGAGATGTGCTGCAGAGCGTACATCAAGTATTTGTCGAGTACTAAAGAAAGGCCTTTTCTCGGAAACACGCTCTTTGATTCGGAGAGTGATGTCATCGTCAACAGAGCAATCATCAAGAGTCAACGCAAATAGCTTGCAGTCAATATCCCATTCATCAAGGCATTTGATAATCACTTCAGGAAGCAAGTCTTCAGTGTAAGAAGAGTCAAGTGTAAGAAAGTTCAAAATTTTCTTCTGCAATGTCCATTTCTCATCAATATAATGCACAGATAGACACAAAAATGAGGTGTTTTCTGCCGAAGACCACATTTCGATTGAGAGATTAATCCTGCCACATAATTTGCTTATCATCTCACTCACTTTCTCTTTCTCCCTCCTGTAGATTTCTATACAAGAAACCTCTAAGTTGCTATTTGGCAAGAACTCAAAGAGAGGCTGGAGGTTCTTGACAAAGACTTTGAATCCTACTTGTTCAACCAAAGTCAATGGGTATCCATGTAATATGATCATACGAGCAAGATCATGTTGACTCCTATCCTGATCAAATTTACTACTTACAAAGTTAATGATTTCATCTTTCTTATGCTCCTGTTCAAACTTGACGAATGCTGGCTTTATAAATTCTTCTTTCCTCTGACCTTCATCAAAACTAATGTTTGCTAGGCTGACAGTGTTATCTTTTTTCCTTCTCTTTACTGTAAGTAGTTGAGAAACGTCAAAGTTTGATCGTTTCAGACACCGCATCAAGTGATTTCTTAGATGAGTGGTTCCACTGTTACTTGATCCACTAAGTCTCTTGTTGCAATGTAGGCAAACAGCATAACATATATCAGCCTTTCTAATCCTTTCAAAGTGATTCCAGACAACAGACGTCAATCTCTTTGGTTTCTTAGTGCCTGAATCATTTGATACTTCCATCAGATAGGCTTGAGAGTACACTTAATCTGCATGTCATACAAAACAAAGTGACACGTCAAAACAGAAAAGGTTATACAAGAAATAACTCAAATTGAAAATAAAATGCAGTAGCAAAGGATTGAACAAAAGGGTATGTGGAATCTAGTAAAAAAAAATCAAGTGCTTGTCAGCCTCTGGTGGTGAATAACGAAGAAAGGAGAAAACGGAGACATAAAGCGATAAGACTAAATTTTAAGTTAATTCCGTCAAAATCACTGAATTAAGATACTAAAATGCTGACCCAGTTGCATCACATCACTCAAAAGAAAGATTTTAAATTCAAGTCACAGTTCCATTAGCTTTGAAAGCATACAAAATAGGGGGAAATATGACTAATGTGTCTACAATTACAATAGAAGAAACTTGTGAAAACTTAACATTGACATTTTGGGCAAAAATTTAAAACACAACTCAAAAGTGAGAGATCGAATTAATGATAGCATAGTCCTTCCACGGCAAGAACCAAGTCCAACTAGACATATCTAGATTCAAACTAACTAAACTTTAAAGTCTAGAGCCACGTAATCAACTCAGAAGCTACGGATACCCTGTTTTTTTTTAAACTTAGTATTCGGCCTTGAGGCTGACTATTCCAAGGGGACCAATCTCATTGTCCACTAGCACGGACCCATTTAAAGCCAGAGCAAAGCTCGGTATTTACTAGCCCAACACAAATATTGTTAGCATGAGCGGGATTCGAACTTGAGACCTTACCCAAGTCTTCACCAACAGACCAATCCTTGGGGATTAGGGAAACCTTGTCAACTAAACCCATCAAAAATAAAAGAACCACACCATGAAGATATGGACATTAAACCTAAGCAAACAACAAATCAAGAACATATGATGCAACTGTAATGTAACAACCATGTTGTTAAATGCCGTGGATGCCGCAACTCCACAAAGCCGAAATTGTGGACAATATCACCACCAGTGTAACTTCAATTTAAAATCTTACAAATATTTCAACAGATAAAAAATGTACAAGTAATAATTGAACAAAAATAACACAATATTCCTCAATTATGGCACATAGACATTACAAAAAACTGGGTATGCCAAGAACTGAAAAGGTTCATTAAAAAAATCCCAATCGACGAGAAAAAACATAACAGAATAACAAAATCAAAAACAAAAATTTGTTACACATATTATTATACAACTGTTGCAATTTAAAATACTGTTTCAGTAGTTATCGTAAATTTAACAATGAAATGATGCAATTGCAAAAGAGAAAGATGAATTGAAGAAAGAGAGAGGGAGAGAGGGAGTCTTACTTAGAGAGAGGGAAGAACGGTGGTTGGGTCCGATCGGATGATCCGGAAGAAAACGATAGGGTTTTGAGAGGTGGAGAGAGGGAGACAGAGATGACCCGATTATGGTGTGGTGGAATCTGGGTTGGACCCGATTAGAATAGGGCTGGTGTTGTTGAAAGGAAAGGGGAAAACGGGTCGGAGCATCAGAAACATGGTTCAATTAATTGGGATTCGGTTTCGGTTGTGGGTTTGGCCTTTTTAAAAAATAAAATAAATAAAGAATGTCTCGCTTGGTTCATATTGAATTTCTTTTTTATTACAAAGAACACTTTTTTTTTTCTCTAACCTTTACCGTTTTTATTGAATAAAGTGTACCAAAAAAATTTCACAACAAGGCTATCTTTATATCAAAAACATTCTTCCATTCTCAATTAAGATTTCCGAAAAAGAAAAAAAATGTGTCCTGTGTTTCATCATATCAAGACAGCAAAATGCGTTGAAATTCAAGATAAAGATCATTTATTTCATTTCTCGTTGCTCACGTTAATCTTATTTTTGAGCTATAATAGTTATGTTGTGTCCAAAAATGAATTTATGGATTTTGTATGAATTCCTACAGACCGGCATTAATGGATGGCACTTGGAAGATAAATGAATATGTTTTCCGAAAACGGGTCATCTTATAGCAAGTACATATGAAAGAGTGTGTATTAATCTGACAAGATACTGTTTCTCAGAAATATTGTTTCCACTGTCATTGTCCCACCTCCAAATTTAAATGATCGTATTATATATATTGGGTGACTTTAAAAAATGTGACGCTTTATTCAAGTTTATTTGAAATCGGGATACCATATACCACTCACATCATTAGAGTGGACAACTCACTTATCAACAAAAGCTGAGACTTGGTCGATCATTTTTTGGAAAGGATGCGAGAGTTCACCAAGAGCGAGATTGAAAGAGAATCAAATAAATAAAAGTCAAAGGCGTTATCACTCATAGATATAGATTTAGCCGATGACACATGTTTTGATTCATTTTAGTTTTTATTCAACGATGTACTTATGTGGTTAGACATGTTTTGTATATAATCTTGAATTAATATTAATAATATAAAATATATAAACTTTAAAAAGATTTCAATACAAGTTTAAGTTTCTAAAAAATTTCTCCATTTTTCAATCTAAAATAGGTTATGTTTCTAATTTTTTTGAAATTGCTTCTGTGTTGTGTGGTTCCAAAAATGCATATCCGTAATCGCAGGATGGGTTGGTTCTGAAAATGCACTTCTGAAAATTCCCTTGGTATAAGATAGAATTTTAAAGTCCATATTATTCTAGAACTTGTATAAGTATGAGGCTCTCATCTCATATTTTTTACCAAATCACATTATACCATAATGAACATCAATTGGCATGTCGCATATGTCTACTTCAATAGGGCAAAACCTTCAATTAAATTTAAGTTCAATGAGTACACTCCCTTGTAGATCTGAAATTCATACTTGAGAATAACCTACCATACTCCGAAAATCAATAAATTGTGAAGCTCGGGTATCATTCACCCTCAATTGACAGCGAAGAGAAAATTGAGTTCAGTAACTTTTAGCTGAATACGGGTACATATTTGAGGATTATATGGAATACATTTTTCTGTTACATAATAAATGTTTGATCGAGTTGTATGCTATGATTGCGAGATCGATCAAAGATATTATAAAAATGTTGGAGTGCTCATCTAGATGTTGAAATGTAATGTTCGGTTTATGTTAACGATTAACTGTGTAATGTTTCGTTTTTTTATATGTTAATTTATCTTCATTTTGCATCTTTTTGTTTCTGTGTCTATTTTTGGTTCAGTATGTTCCGAAAATACACGTCTGTAAGGTTTACGGATATACATTTCCTGATTGAATTCACTCAAATATTTTGGGCATGACTAAAAAACGAATGGGTTGTGCGTGTTTGGGGAGCGTCCGTAGATGCATTTCTGGATTCTAGGTGTAACATCCCATAATTTCCATTATTTAATTTAATTGAAATTTAAATTATTTATTTGGATTAATCGGAGTTTTGATGATTTATTGGAAAATTTTGAAATATAAATTAATTGGGCCTAGTGTGATAGTTAGAAAAGGGGAGGTGTATGCAAGGGTCTTACTAAATTAATTTCATTTTTCATAACTAAAGGAAATTAAAAAGGAAAAGAAGAGAGAAAGCAAAGAGGAGAAAGGGGAAGAATCAAGAGTACGTGAAATCAGAGGAAGAGGGAGAGGAAGCTCTCAAGAATTTGGCTAAGGTAAGGGGTGACTAATCCAATTAGCCTATATTATCAATTTAATGATGATAGAATTGAGTATGTAGGTTGTTAGTTCAATTGGATGTATGTTAGATTTAGGAATTTTGGGATGTAGAGTTGAATTTGGATGAAATTGATGAATCTGAAGAATTATGGAACATGGTTGATGTTAATTGATCCTTAATCATGTTAGAAATGTGTTAGAAAGTATAAATTGGTTATGTTTTGGTGAAGTATTGAGTTTGGTACGAATTGGTTTGGAATTGGAATGAGAAAGTGTTGTCGAAAACATGATTTTCTGCTACTGGGTATGCTGTAACAGGGTAACAGCGGGGCTGTAACCTGTTACCGCGTTGAAAAATAAGGAATTTGGACATTTTTAGGTACTATAACCGGTTACCCTCCATGCAGTAACCGATTACAACTGAGTTTTGAAAATAGCGAATAGAGTTACGTAAAGGCGTAATCGGGTACGCTCCCTGCTGTAACCGGTTACACCTGATGCATTTTAAAAAATTATTTAAAAATTCATATCTTTCAAACTATATATTCGTTTTAAGCGCCGTTTTGGGCATTGTAAAGATAATTAAATATTCTATATAATTAAATGGTGTGACGGGCAGTAGCTCGATGTTATTTTGACAACCCGATTTTTTAATTTATGATGGTGAATTGTACATTGTATGCATAAGTGATAAATGTAATGATGTGGTGGTGTTGTGGCAATGTATTTGCTCTGTTGATGTTGTATTCGGTGCTATTTATGCATAATATGATTTGTTGAACGGTGTTGAAATATGGATGCATTATTCGGTGTTGTTTCGGTGAGTTGGATTATGATAATGATGTTCATTTAATCAGTGTTGGTGATTAGCATGTTATAGGTGGTGTGTGCATTTATAATCATTTTGGGGTTGTATCCTGGTGGTGTTTGGATCAGCAGTAGCTAATTCCAATTATGTAAAATTGGTGAGTTGGCGGTAGCCGTATCTTGGTGGTGTTTGAATCGGTGAGATGGATTAATCCCATGATTGGTACCACATACATAGTGTCAGTGCATCTATATATATATATATATGAGATATTTGATCGAACTCTAGTATGGTCGAAGGGTAGCTTCTTGGTTCGACAGGGTTAAGCATGAAGTCGAAGGTTGTTCACATGCTTGTGTCGAAGATGCTAGGGTTGTTAGCATGTTAAATTAGGTTTTAGTGTTTAAACCCTAATTTGTTAAGTTAGCTTGTTTATTAAGTTGGCTTGTGTAATGGGCCTTGTGGAAAAAGCCCATTAGTTAGTATGTTAGGTTTTATTATAAATAGCATACTAGTCTCTCATCATTGCTAAGCTGCAAATCCTAATTTAGGGTGAGAGAAGTTATTTGTTATTCTTGTAAACTTGTAATCTTGTTTTAAGAGAAAGTAAAAGAACAACAGTTATAACCAACTCCTTGTGTTCTTCTTATCTTCCCTAGTTCCCTATTATATTTTGTTTTTGACATCGTTTTTCACAACAAATTGGTGCGGTGAGCGTGGAGAAGATGCCTTCAACAAAGTATGAGATTGAAAAGTTCACCGGAGTGAATGATTTCGGTCTGTGGCGCTTGAAGATGAAAGCCCTACTGGTTCAGCAGGGTTGCTTGGAAGCGTTGAAGGGAGAGGCAGCCATGAATGCAGAATTGACGGCAGCGGAGAAGACGAATATGATCGAGAAAGCACGCAGCGCAATTTTGTTGAGCCTTGGCGATAAGGTTCTCCGGCAGGTATCAAAGGAGACGACGGCATCAGGGTTGTGGGTGAAACTTGAAAGTTTGTATATGACCAAATCGCTGGTAAATCGACTCTACCTGAAGCAAGCTTTGTATTCATTCAAGATGATTGAAGACAAAGTGTTGGCTGAGCAGTTGGATATGTTCAACAAGCTGATTCTTGATCTTGAAAATATTGATGTGAAGATCGATGATGAAGATCAAGCGCTGTTACTATTGTGTTCTTTGCCTCGATCACATGCTCACTTCAAAGAAACTCTCTAGTATGGAAGGGAGTCCCTGACGCTTGAAGAAGTTCAATCAGCCTTGTATTCAAAGGACCTGAACAAACGAAAGGAGCATAAACCTTCAACTGTTGGTGAAGGTTTGGATGTTAAAGGAAAACTCTTATGAAAGGATAGTAAGTTTGACAAGAAGAAGGGAAAAAGCCATTCGAAGTCTTACAGTGGCGAAGCATCTGGCATTCGATGCTATCATTGTAAGAAGGAGGGTCACATTAAAGGTGTGCCCTGAACGCCTAAAGGATCATGGAGGTAAGGATAATGGCAATGCAGCCATTGTTCAAAATGACTTTGAATCATCTGATGTTCTTGTGGTTTCAAGCAGTGACTCGGGAAGAGAGTGGATTATGGATTCAGGTTGTACTTGGCACATGACTCCAAACAAAGACTTCTTCGAGGAATTATGTGATCAAGATGGTGGATCAGTATTGCTGGGAAACAACAAAGCTTGTAAGATTGCAGGTGTTGGATCTGTGAGGTTCAAACTCCATGATGAGTCAATAAGGTTGTTGACCGAAGTCAGGTATGTTCCTAATTTGAAGAGAAATCTACTTTCTCTTGGTGAATTCGACAAGAAACGATATGTTTTCCAAGGAGGGAAAAGTATCCTAAGAGTCATTAAGGGTTCGAAGGAAGTCTTGAGAGGTGTGAAGAAACAAGGCTTGTATATGTAACATCCGTATAATTTTAATATTAATTTAATTTGGAATATTGAATTAATAATTAGAATTATTAAGAATTTTATGGAAAATAATGGTTTATGGCATTGGGCCATTGTAAGGAAATAGTAAAGAAGGGGGTGTGATATAGTAAAGTTTTTACTAACCTTAATATTATTATTTTTCATAAAATAATA
Organism: Vicia villosa; assembly: GCF_029867415.1. Lineage (NCBI taxonomy): Eukaryota > Viridiplantae > Streptophyta > Magnoliopsida > Fabales > Fabaceae > Vicia > Vicia villosa. The sequence goes on from NW_026705049.1 coordinate 389,404, forward strand.
AAGGATTGGGGGAAAAGAAAGAACGTGAAAGAACAGAAGTTTTAGGAACGAGGAACGTGAAGGAGAATTGAAGAGGAGAGACCAAAGATCAAGAATTTGGCTAAGGTAAGGGGGACTTATATGATTATCATCTATTATCAGGTTAGGGGTTAATAGCATAGAATAGATGTGGGATTTGTATCAATTGAGTCATATGATAGGTTTAGGGATTAGGTTAATTTGTGTGACTTTTAATACTTTGTTGAATCCATGATGTGTATGATGTTATGATGTCGATTGATGCTTGAATTGTGTATACTAATGTGCAATTTGTGTTGTATGTGTGGTTCATTTTCCGAAACTCGTACTGGTGTGATTTTGAGGGCATTCGGGATGTGTAGAATGTTGTTTTCTGCAGGTTGGGGTTTTTTGAAATTACCGGTTCGCGCCGCGTACATAGGGTGCGTCGCGAACAGGTGGGCAGAATGCCAGGATGTGGTGATACGCACAGGTCGCGCCGCGTACCCGTGTTGGCGCCGCGAAGGCGTAACTTTTTCTCGTTTCACGCTGCGTGCAGATGTTTGCGCCGCGAATAGCTTGGCAGAGAGCCAAGGATTTTTGGAACGCTCAGTTCGCGCCGCGAACCAAGCTGGCGCCGCGTGCTGTTGATGTTTGGGATATTTTTTTAAAAGTTCAAAGATGCATAACTTTTTAACCGTTGGTCTGTTTGATGTGCCGTTTCGAGCTAAACGAACCTTATAGAATAATCTATATGATGATGATTTATTGGTTTTAGAATGATGGAAATACATGTATGCTATTTCTTATTGAGGATGATAATTGGTGCAAATACGTGTATGTTTTCTATATGATGATGATGGAATTGTGATTGAATGATGTTAATATATATGAACATACTTGATGATGATGATGATTTTGATGGTGATGATGATGGTATATGTATGTTGTATATGTGACATTCATTCATGTTCATTGATGATACTGTATCCATGAGGGTGTGTTGGATCAGTGAAGGGCTTGATTCCCATTGTGTGGAATCTGTGCTGGCAGGGCCGTATCTTGATGATGTTGGATCGGTCATAGGTTATACCCATTTGATGATGTTAGTACCACATGCATAGTGTCAGTTCATACATATGCATAATTTATAACATGATTGGATGTATTCCAGTGTTGTAAATGTTGATGATGTGTTGATTGTTGTTTGACTTGTTTTGAATGTATGTTTATGAAACAATTGGGTGAATGATGCAACTGTGATGTGTTATTGCTTTATAACCTTATAAAATTTGTTAATTATGATGAGACTTACCCTTACATGTTGTCATTTTCAGATTGAGGATAGCGGTTGTTCGACTCGGTGAGGATTAGCTCATGAGTCAGTATTTAGTTAGCGTCAGGTGTCATGCTCTGGTAGTTGTAACACTGGGGACGCGATTGTTTAGAGTTTATGATTATGACTCTAGTTATGTTTTGATGTTTTGAAGGATAAGTTTTAAAGATGTTAAACTTAGTCCGTTTTGATAAATTTCCGCTGTGTTAACATGAAACGTTTTACTTTATGATGATTACCTCAGTGAATGCATGACATGACTGAATGATGTTTATTTATTATGAATTGTGGCACCCTTATTTCATGTACTCTGAATATTTGTTTTAAATTGCCGCGGGGTTAGTAAGGGGTGTTACACAGTGGTATCAGAGCATAGTCGGTCGTTATGACCAAAGTCTTAGTGTTAGAGTTTTGTTTTCCTGTGTATGCGACTAGTAAGAGTTAACTGTCGATACTTCTGTTCTGATTAAATTGGTTGTGATTTAAGCAGAACAATGGCTGGAAGAGGAGGAAGAAACGATGATGCTATCGCTGAGGCTTTGGGCATGATTGCTGGTGTGCTGGGAGGAAATGCCAATGGAGTTGCGATTGGTGCTTACAGGCAGCTGAACAGTTTTAAGAGGAACAATCCTCTATTGTTCAAGGGCACGCATGATCCTGAGGGTGCTCAGAAGTGGCTTAAGGAGATCGAGATAATCTTCAGAGTCATCGATTGTGCTGAGGATCTGAAGGTGAGATATGGTACTCACATGTTGTCTGAAGAAGCTGACGACTGGTGGATGGCTACCAAGACTGAACTGGAAACTGATGGTGTGGCTATTTCTTGGGCTGTGTTCAAGAGAGAATTTTTGAGAAGGTACTTTCCTGAAGACGTAAGAGGTCGAAAGGAAATTGAATTTCTGGAACTAGTTCAAGGAAGCATGACAGTACCAGAGTATGCTTCAAAGTTCGTTGAGTTGGCGAAGTACTACGTTCACTACAACAACGATAAAGCTAGTGAATTCTCGAAATGCGTCAAGTTCGAGAATGGTCTCCGTGATGAGATTAAGCAGGGTATCAGATATCAGAGGATCCGGAGATTTATAGACTTGGTGGACTGTAGTAGGATCTTCGAGGAAGATAATCTCAAGCTGAAGTCATCTCACTCTCGCGAGTTAGTTGACAGAAAATGGAAGAAGCCTATGGATAAGGGTAAGCCATATGGTAGAGGTAATCCAAATACTGGTGGTTGGAAGAAGCCTAGTGGGGGGAGACTCCAGTGCCTTTGTCAAATGCTATAACTGTGGTGAGGTCGGGCACCGTAGGAATGAGTGCAAGCTGAACAAGAAGAAGTGCTTCAAGTGTGAAGAAGTGGGTCATGTTGCCGCTGATTGTAAGAAGAAGATTGTGACTTGTTACAATTATGGTGAAGAGGGTCACATTAGCCCACAGTGTCCTAAACCGAAGAAGAACCAAGCTGGAGGAAAGGTTTTTGCTTTGTCTGGCTCAGAGACCACTCCGGAGGATAGACTAATTAAAGGTACGTGTTTTATTCATGGCACACCTTTAGTTGCGATTATTGATACTAGAGCAACTCATTCTTTTATTTCTTTGGATTGTGCTAAGAGGTTGAATTTGGAAATATCTGAAATAAATGGAAGTATGGTTATTGATACTCCAGCGTCGGGTTCAGTAACTACTTCGTCTGCATGCTTGAATTGTCCGGTTGACATTTTCGGTAAAGAATTTAGGATGGACTTAGTGTGCCTTCTGTTGAAACAACTCGATGTAATCCTGGGGATGAACTGGTTAGAATTTAACCGTGTTCACATCAACTGTTTTTCGAAGACATTCATCTTTCCTGAAGAAGTTCATTTTGATGATCTGGAGATGACAGCTAGACAAGTGGATGAAGCTATCAAGGATAGTGCAACGGTGTTTATGTTATTTGCATTGGCAAATTTGAAGGAAAGAGTAGTGAGTAGCGAACTACCAGTGGTATGTGATTTTCCAGAAGTTTTTCCGGAAGAAGTGAATGAATTACCACCAGAAAGAGAAGTAGAGTTTTTCATTGAATTGATTCCGGGAACTAGTCCAGTGTCAATGGCACCGTATCGTATGTCACCGTCTGAGTTGACTGAACTGAAGAAACAATTGGAAGAATTACTTGATAAGAAGTTCATTCGTCCTAGTGTTTCTCCGTGGGGTGCACCTGTGTTGCTAGTGAAGAAGAGAGAGGGTTCAATAAGGTTGTGTATGGATTACAGACAATTGAACAAGGTTACTATCAAGAATCGGTATCCATTGCCGAGGATTGATGATTTGATGGATCAGCTGGTTGGAGCATGTGTGTTTAGTAAGATTGATCTGAGGTCTGGGTATCACCAGATTCGTGTGAAAGACGATGATATTCAGAAGACTGCTTTCAGAACAAGGTATGGACATTATGAGTATTCGGTAATGCCGTTTGGGGTTACTAATTCACCTGGTGTATTTATGGAGTATATGAATAGGATATTTCATCCTTATCTCGATAAGTTCGTAGTGGTATTTATAGATGATATCCTAATATATTCTAAGAATGAGGAAGAACATGCGGAACATATCAGAACTGTGTTGGAATTGTTAAAAAAGAAGCAACTTTTTACCAAACTGTCGAAGTGTGAATTTTGGTTAGAAGAGGTCAGTTTTCTTGGACATGTAATTTCTAAGAATGGTATTGCTGTTGATCCTACGAAGATAGAGGCTGTATCTCAGTGGGAAGCTCTGAAGTCAGTTTCCGAAATCCGTAGTTTTCTTGGTCTTGCAGGTTATTACAAGAAGTTCATTGAAGGATTTTCAAAGTTAGCATTGCCGTTAACTAAATTAACCAGAAAGGGTCAGGCTTTTGTTTGGGATGTAAAATGTGAGGAAGGATTCCAAGAGTTGAAGAAGAGGTTGACTAGTGCTCCTATTTTGATTTTGCCGAATCCGACAGAATCATTTGTGGTTTATTGTGATGCTTCGTTGATGGGTTAGGTGGTGTACTGATGCAGAATCAACAAGTGGTCGCTTATGCATCAAGACAACTCAAAGTGCATGAAAGGAATTATCCGACTCATGATTTAGAGTTGGCAGCGGTAGTTTTTGTTTTGAAATTGTGGCGACATTATCTGTATGGTTCGAGATTTGAAGTGTTCAGTGATCATAAGAGTCTGAAATATCTCTTTGACCAGAAAGAACTGAATATGAGGCAGAGAAGGTGGTTGGAATTCCTTAAAGACTATGATTTTAGTTTGAATTACCATCCGGGTAAGGCAAACGTAGTTGTTGATGCTTTAAGTAGGAAGACTTTGCATATGTCTATGCTGATGGTGAAGGAATTGGATTTGATAGAACAATTCAGAGACTTGAGATTGGTATGTGAAGGTACTCCTAATAGTGTTAAGTTGGGTATGCTGAAGCTGACTAATGGTATTCTTGAAGAAATCAGAGAGGGTCAGAAGGCTGATGTCGAATTAGTCGACAAGTTGACTTTGATTAACCAAGGCAAGAGTGGTGAATTCAGAGTTGACGAGAATGGTATACTGAGGTTTGGTGACAGAGTTTGTGTTCCTAATGTTGCTGAACTTCGAAGAAGTATTTTAGAAGAATGACACCGTAGTGGATTAAGTATTCATCCTGGTGCTACCAAGATGTATCATGATTTGAGAAAGCTGTTTTGGTGGCCTGGAATGAAGAAAGAAATTGCTGAGTTTGTGTATTCTTGTTTGACGTGTCAGAATTCAAAGGTTGAACATCAGAAGCCATCTGGATTTATGCAACCGATGTATATTCCTGAATGGAAATGGGATAGCATATCGATGGATTTTGTTTCGGGTCTGTCGAGAACTGTTAAGAATTGTGAAGCTATCTGGGTTGTGGTGGACAAGTTGACGAAGTCTGCACATTTTATACCGGTAAGAATAGATTATCCGATGGAAAAGCTGGCTCAATTGTATATTGAGAAGATAGTCAGTCTACATGGTATTCCTTCGAGTATCGTGTCAGACAGAGATCCGAGATTTACGTCTAAGTTCTGGGAAGGTTTGCAAAAGGCTTTGGGTACTAAGCTGAGATTGAGTTCTGCTTATCATCCACAGACGGATGGACAGACTGAGAGGACAATTCAGTCGTTAGAAGATTTGTTACGTGCTTGTGTGTTAGAAAAAGGAGGTACTTGGGATAGTTATCTGCCTTTGATTGAATTTACTTACAAAAACAATTTTCATTCGAGTATAGGTATGGCTCCGTTTGAGGCATTGTATGGTAGGAGATGTAGAACTCCATTATGTTGGTACGAAGCTGGTGAGAGTGTTGTGATTGGACCAGAAATTGTACACCAGACTACGGAGAAGATTAAGATGATTCAAGAGAAGATGAAAGCTTCTCAGAGTCGTCTGAAGAGTTATTAGGGTAAAAGAAGGAAGACACTGAGTTCCAAGAGGGAGATCATGTGTTTATGAAGGTTACTCCTATGACGAGTATTGGTCGAGCTTTGAAGTCAAAGAAGTTGACTCCGCATTTTATTGGACCATTCCAAATTTCTGAAAGAGTGGGAGAAGTGGCATATCGTATTGCATTACCGCCGATGCTTGCCAACTTGCATGATGTATTTCATGCGTCTCAATTGAGGAAATACATTTCGGATCCATCCCACGTGATCCAAGTGGATGATGTGCAGGTTAAAGACAACTTAACGGTTGAAACATTGCCTGTGAGGATTGAAGATAGAAGACTGAAGCAATTGCGGGGCAAGGAAATAGCTTTAGTCAGAGTAGCTTGGGGAGGACCAGCTGATGGAAACGTCACATGGGAGTTAGAAAGCCAGATGAAAGACTCCTATCCGGAACTCCTTGCTTGAGGTATGTTTTCGAGGACGAAAAATCTTTTAGTGGGGGAGAGTTGTAACATCCGTATAATTTTAATATTAATTTAATTTGGAATATTGAATTAATAATTAGAATTATTAAGAATTTTATGGAAAATAATGGTTTATGGCATTGGGCCATTGTAAGGAAATAGTAAAGAAGGGGGTGTGATATAGTAAAGTTTTTACTAACCTTAATATTATTATTTTTCATAAAATAATAAAGGATTGGGGGAAAAGAAAGAACGTGAAATTACAGAAGTTTTGGGAACGAGGAATATGAAGGAGAACTGAAGAGGAGAGACCAAAGATCAAGAATTTGGCTAAGGTAATGGGGACTTATTTGATTATCATCTATTATCAGGTTAGGGGTTAATAGCATAGAATAGATGTGGGATTCGTATCAATTGAGTCATATGATAGGTTTAGGGATTGGGTTAATTTGTGTGACTTTTAATCCTTTGTTGAATCCATGATGTGTATGATGTTATGATGTCAATTGATGCTTGAATTGTGTATACTAATGTGCAATTTGTGTTGTATGTGTGGTTCATTTTCCGAAACTCGTACTGGTGTGATTTTGAGGGCATTCGGGATGTGTAAAATGCTGTTTTCTGCAGGTTGGGGTTTTCTGAAATTACCGATTCACGCCGCGTACATAGGGTGCGCCGCGAACAGGTGGGCAGAATGCCAGGATGTGGTGATACGCACAGGTCGCGCCGCGTACCTGTGTTGGCGCCGCGAAGGCGTAACTTTTTCTCGTTTCGCGTCGCGTGCAGATGTTTGCGCCGCGAATAGCTTGGCAGAGAGCCATGGATTTTTGGAACGCTCAGTTCGCGCCGCGAACCAAGCTGGCGCCACGTGATGTTGATGTTTGGGACATTTTTTTAAAAGTTCAAAGATGCATAACTTTTTAACCGTTGGTCCGTTTGATGTGCCGTTTCGAGCTAAACGAACCTTATAGAATAATCTATATGATGATTGATTGGTTTTAGAATGATGGAAATACATGTATGCTATTTCTTATTGAGGATGATGATTGGTGCAAATACGTGTATGTTTTCTATATGATGATGATGGAATTGTGATTGAATGATGTTAATATATATGAACATACTTGATGATGATGATGATGATTTTGATGATGATGATGATGGTATAAGTATGCTGTATATGTTGCATTCATTCATGTTCATTGATGATACTGTATCCATGAGGGTGTGTTGGATCAGTGAAGGTCATGATTCCCATTGTGTGGAATTTGTGCTGGCAGGGCCGTATCTTGATGATGTTGGATCGGTCATGGGTTATACCTATTTGATGATGTTGGTACTACATGCATAGTGTCAGTTCATACATATGCATAATTTATAACATGATTGGATGTATTCCAGTGTTGTAAATGTTGATGATGTGTTGATTGTTGTTTGACTTGTTTTGAATGTCTGTTTATGAAACAATTGGGTGAATGATGCAACTGTGATGTGTTATTGATTTATAACCTTATAAAATTTGTTAATTATGATGAGACTCACCCTTACATGTTGTCATTTTCAGATTGAGGATAACGGCTGTTCGACTCGGTGAGGATTAGCTCATGAGTCAGTATTTAGTTAGCGTCAGGTGTCATGCTCTGGTAGTTGTAACACTGGGGACGCGATTGTTTAGAGTTTATGATTATGACTCTAGTTATGTTTTGATGTTTTGAAGGATAAGTTTTAAAGATGTTAAACTTAGTCCGTTTTGATAAATTTCCGCTGTGTTAACATGAAACGCTTTACTTTATGATGATTACCTCAGTGAATGCATGACATGACTGAATGATGTTTATTTATTATTGTCGCGGGTCAAAAAATCATTGCCACGAAATTGTAACACACAGAGTCGCCACCAAATTTTATTTATTCCAATGGGAAAGGGAAAATATTGATAAAACCCTTGGGAAATGAAAACAATGAAAAAAGATGGTCTTCGCAACCAAATTTGGGTTCGGGAGTCGATTAAGTAAGGGGAAGGTATTAGCACCCCTCACCTCCATCGTACTCGATGGGACCCATTTAGTTAATCTTGTGATTTATTGTTAGCATATTTATCTACTTGCGTTCTAATTATTATATGGACAAGAAACGGGATTTAGGTTTTTTATTATTATGCTCGCCAAGACATTCGAGTCTTGTGCCTACGTATTCCCAATGGGGAAAGTCAGAGCGTTCGTAGTTCGGGGCTACGAAATTATATTTTTTTTATTTAGTGTGCTCGCCAAGACGTTTGAGTCTTGTGCCTACATATCTTCAATGGAAGAATCAGAGCGATTGTAGTTTGAAAGAACTATGAATTTGTTAATTGATTTTGATGGGTCTAATCGCACTTGGGCGGGAAGACGAGGTTTTGAATGTGGTTCGCACTTGGGCGAGATTTGCGCTTGGGCAAAGAAAAGATGAGTTTGAAATAGGTGTTTTATGAAAAGGTGGAATTCAAGTACGTAAACAATGGCTTAACGGCCATCGCCTAAAATACTTGAAAGAGCATTTGCTAAATTGAGCTAGATGAAGTTTTTAATAAGATACAAGCATTCAAACAAAGGCTTAACGGTCATCGCCTAAATGCTTGAAAGAGCAACGTGTACAAGTACGTACAAACCCCTCTTGGGTGGTGAAAGAGATTGAAACGACTCGAGTTTTGAGAAGTAGATACAAACATTCAAACAAAGGCTTAACGGCCATCGCCTAAATGTTCTAGAACAACTTGTACAAGTACGTACAAACCCTTCTAATTGCATCCATTATGGACTCAACTCAATTCGATTATAAAAAGCGTTTTGATTAAAAAAGGAAACTTGGTATTGACCAAGATTTGTTATGAAAAGATTCGCACTTGGGCGATGAAAGGAATGATTTGATGAGTTGAAATTGTTTTTAGAGTTTTTTGTAAAAGAAAGAGGCAAATCGAGTTTGAATGAGTTCTTAATGAAATCTAAGCATTCAAACAAAGGCTTAACGACCATCGCCTAAATACTTTAGAACAACTTGTACAAGTACGTACAAACCCTTCTTTTCATCCATTATTGACAAAACTCAATTCGATTATTAAAAGTAGTTTTTGAAATTTTTGATTGTGATAAAAAAAAGTTTGAAAAAAAAGATACTCGGTGTTGACCAAGATTTATTATGGAATTGTTTGAAATGAGCTCGATGTTGAATCGAGAAATTATTGAATGAAAATCGTTTAGTTTTTTTTAGTGATTTTTTATGATAATTCTAAGCATATGAGACGAGTGAAATTTAAACGTACAAGCGAAATCCTATTCTAAACAAACAAAAAGTTATGGTTAGATTTAAAAGAGAAATTTGTTTTAATATTTTTTGGGAATTATTTGATAAAAGAAATAATACTACTTATTTTATTTATCTTTTAAACTACTAATATAAAAGAAATAGAGATAAAAAATAAAAGAATCAAACAAAAGTTAAAATAAGAGGGGCCAAGCACATGGGCTGACCGTATGGCCCATGATTAATTGAAATCAGGCGCTGGGGTGAAGCGAAAGCGGAGTGGTGCGATTAAAAGAGGGTTTGGGCCAGGATTTGGGTTATGTATGTGTTGGTCCAATTCAAAACATAAGTTAATAACCCTAAAAAAAACAACAAGAGTGGGACGGCGCTGTAGCCTCCACTCACCATCATTATTATTATTTTTTAAAATCGATGTTTTTTATGAAAATTTAAACAGAGGAAGTATCTCCCTCTCTTCCGTTTTCACCGCTCATGTTCAGAAGAGAAAAAAACAAAAAAAACAAACTCTCCCTCTCGATCTCGTTCGTTCATGGCTTCTCCGTGAAAACACCAAACAGCTAAAGCTCAGGAACTCTCTCGATCTCGATTCTTTCTAATCTCTCGTCGCGATTTCTCTCTTGATACAGACGAGAACAAAAACAAATATTTCAACTTCTTCACTCAATCGCTGATCTCACTCAATCCTTGTATCTATCGAATAAACATGGAAGCAAACATGGAATAAACCCTAAACCCCAAATCAATTCCCAGATACCCCAAATTTCATTATGATTCATGGTTGCTACAAGTCATATGGAGAAATTGAAACAAAAATGGAATACAAAAAACGAAGCACTCGGTGATGAATCTCCACAGGTAATTTCGGTTACCTTATCTACTTTGTTCGTTTCTGACTTGATCTTCTTCTTCGTTTCTGGATCTGCTTTGTGTGTTGTTTATTGAGTTTCGAGTTGTCGTATGTTGAGTGTGTGAGGATGAACGGTTGTGGCTCGACGTTGGGTGTGGAGTCTGTGAGTATCACGATTTTGAAGTTTGAGATGTATGATGAGGTTAACGAGGGCAGTTATGAATGTGAGTGAAGGTTATTGAGGACTGATTTTGACATAAGGTTTTGAGTGAGTTTCTGAGTGTGTCATGTGTTTATGCGGTTTGGTGAGATTTCGCTGTTTGAAGGGTGTGGTTTGACTGAGCTGGGTGTGGGTTGTTCAAGGTTTATGTGATATTCAGTGTATGGTTTTTGTTTGAGCAGAGTTTCTTTTTCGTCCTCCCTTGCTTAGTGAATGAGTAGCTTATTTATAGATGGAATGGAATGAGGGTATTAGAGAGATTTCACGAGTGAATTAGGATAAGAATGAAGGGATTCAAATTGGTTGTAGTGGAGGAGGCATTTGCAGATTTTGTGGAGTGGTGGAGTAGTGGAGAAGGAGGAGGAACGAGTACTGTGCTAGCTGGAAAAAGTTTGTTACATTTTGTCCTTTTGTGAATTTGTCGATGGAAATGTCTTGCTGTGACATGGACATGAATGATATCTTCAAATGGGTCTCCAACTACATATTCTTTCACCTATTTTATCTGACATAAGATAAAAATAATAACAATAATAATATAAAATATAAACAAAAAGGATAAAAGGTTAATAACAAATTAAAGTAAAATAACAAGTAAAGATTAATGATAATAACAACAATAATATAAAATATAAACAAAAAGGATAAAAGGTTAATAACAAATTAAAGTAAAATAACAAGTAAAGATTAATGAATTAAAAGAGAAGATGATTTTATATTTAAAAAATCAATTTCAACTTTAATAGTAAATTAAGTTTAAAAGACAAAATTAATTTTGATATACAACTAAAATTGAGATTAGTATAAAATTATAGTTATTATTTTTTTAATAAGAACTAAAACTATGAAATTAAAACAAAGACAAAGGGACTTTAAATCTCAAATCTGAAACGGACTCGAAATATTGACTTTTACATCAACTGCTTCGAATCATCTCGCAAACCTTGATGTTCTCGATCCAGTCTCTGTCTTACACAATAAAAGAGAAAGAAGACATTTTTTTGTAATTTTGAATTAAGGGTTAGTAAACACAAAACATAATGCGGGAAAATGAAATGATGCAAAATGATACATGAACGACATGAACAAATGAGTGAAATTGAGCTAGGCAAAAATTGGGGTATGACAATTATGAATTGTGGCACCCTTATTTCATGTACTCTGAATATTTGTTTTAAATTGCCGCGGGGTTAGAAAGGGGTGTTACAACAATGGTATCAGAGCATAGTCGGTCGTTATGACCAGAGTCTTAGTGTTAAAGTTTTGTTTTCCTGTGTATGCGACTAGTAAGAGTTAACTGTCGATACTTCTGTTCTGATTAAATTGGTTGTGATTTAAGCAGAACAATGGCTGGAAGAGGAGGAAGAAACGATGATGCTATCGCTGAGGATCTGGGCATGATTGCTGGTGTGCTGGGAGGAAATGCCAATGGAGCTGCGATTGGTGCTGACAGGCAGCTGAACAGTTTTCAGAGGAACAATCCTCCATTGTTCAAGGGCACGCATGATCCTGAGGGTGCTCAGAAGTGGCTTAAGGAGATCGAGAGAATCTTCAGACTCATCGATTGTGCTGAGGATCTGAAGGTGAGATATGGTACTCACATGTTGTCTGAAGAAGCTGACGACTGGTGGATGGCTACCAGGACTGAACTAGAAACTGATGGTGTGGCTATTTGTTGGGCTGTGTTCAAGAGAGAATTTTTGAGAAGGTACTTTCCTGAAGACGTAAGAGGTCGAAAGGAAATTGAATTTCTGGAACTAGTTCAAGGAAGCATGACAGTACTAGAGTATGCTTCGAAGTTCGTTGAGTTGGCGAAGTACTACGTTCACTACAACAACGATGAAGCTAGTGAATTCTCGAAATGCGTCAAGTTCGAGAACGGTCTCCGTGATGAGATTAAGCAGGGTATCAGATATCAAAGGATCCGGAGATTTGTAGACTTGGTGGACTGTAGTAGGATCTTCGAGGAAGATAATCTCAAGCTGAAGTCATCTCACTCTCGCGAGTTAGTTGACAGAAAATGGAAAAAGCCTATGGATAAGGGTAAGCCATATGGTAGAGATAATCCAAAGACTGGTGGTTGGAAGAAGCCTAGTGGGGGAGACTCCAGTGCCTTTGTCAGATGCTATAACTGTGGTGAGGTCGGGCACTGTAGGAATGAGTGCAAGCTGAACCAGAAGAAGTGCTTCAAGTGTGAAGAAGTGGGTCATGTTGCCGCTGATTGTAAGAAGAAGATTGTGACTTGTTACAATTATGGTGAAGAGGGTCACATTAGCCCACAGTGTCCTAAACCGAAGAAGAACCAAGCTGGAGGAAAGGTTTTTGCTTTGTCTGCGATTATTGATACTGGAGCAACTCATTCTTTTATTTCTTTGGATTGTGCTAAAAGGTTGAATTTGGAAATATCTGAAATAAATGGAAGTATGGTTATTGATACTCCAGCGTCGGGTTCAGTAACTACTTCGTCTGCATGCTTGAATTGTCCGGTTGACATTTTTGGTAAAGAATTCGGGATGGACTTAGTGTGCCTTCCGTTGAAACAACTCGATGTAATCCTGGGGATGAACTGGTTAGAATTTAACCGTGTTCCATCAACTGTTTTTCGAAGACAGTAATCTTTCCTGAAGAAGTTCATTCTGATGATCTGGAGATGACAGCTAGACAAGTGGACGAAGCTATCAAGGATGGTGCAACGGTGTTTATGTTATTTGCATTGGCAAATTCGAAGGAAAGAGTAGTGAGTAGCGAACTACCAGTGGTATGTGATTTTCCAGAAGTTTTTCCGGAAGAAGTGAATGAATTACCACCAGAAAGAGAAGTAGAGTTTTCCATTGAATTGATTTCGGGAACTAGTCCAGTGTCAGTGGCACCGTATCGTATGTCACCGTATGAGTTGACTGAACTGAAGAAACAATAAGAAGAATTACTTGAGAAGAAGTTCATTCGTCCTAGTGTTTCTCCGTGGGGTGCACCTGTGTTGCTAGTGAAGAAGAAAGCGGGTTCAATGAGGTTATGTGTGGATTACAGACAATTGAACAAGGTTACTATCAAGAATCGGTATCCATTGCCGAGGATTGATGATTTGATGGATCAGTTGGTTGGAGCATGTGTGTTTAGTAAGATTGATCTGAGGTCTGAGTATCACCAGATTCGTGTGAAAGACGATGATATTCAGAAGACTGCTTTCAGAACAAGGTATGGACATTATGAGTATTCGGTAATGCCGTTTGGGGTTACTATTGCACCTGGTGTATTTATGGAGTATATGAATAGGATATTTCATCCTTATCTCGATAAGTTCATAGTGATATTTATAGATGATATCCTAATATATTCTAAGAATGAGGAAGAACATGCAGAATATCTCAGAACTGTGTTGGAATTGTTAAAAGAGAAGCAACTTTTTGCCAAACTGTCGAAGTATGAATTTTGGTTAGAAGAGGTCAGTTTTCTTGGACATGTAATTTCTAAGAATGGTATTGCTGTTGATCCTACGAAGATAGAGGCTGTATCTCAGTGGGAAGCTCCAAAGTCACTTTCCGAAATCCGTAGTTTTCTTGGTCTTGCAGGTTATTACAGGAAGTTCATTGAAGGATTTTCAAAGTTAGCATTGCCGTTAACTAAATTAACCAGAAAGGGTCAGGCTTTTGTTTGGGATGTAAAATGTGAGGAAGGATTCCAAAAGCTGAAGAAGAGGTTGACTAGTGCTCCTATTTTGATTTTGCCGAATCCGACAGAATCATTTGTGGTTTATTGTGATGCTTCGTTGATGGGTTTAGGCGGTGTACTGATGCAGAATCAACAAGTGGTCGCTTATGCATCAAGACAACTCAAAGTGCATGAAAGGAATTATCCGACTCATGATTTAGAGTTGGCAGCGGTAGTTTTTGTTTTGAAATTGTGGCGACATTATCTGTATGGTTCGAGATTTGAAGTGTTCAGTGATCATAAGAGTCTGAAATATCTCTTTGACCAGAAAGAACTGAATATGAGGCAGAGAAGGTGGTTGGAATTCCTTAAAGACTATGATTTTAGTTTGAATTACCATCCGGGTAAGGCAAACGTAGTTGTTGATGCTTTAAGTAGGAAGACTTTGCATATGTCTATGCTGATGGTGAAGGAATTGGATTTGATCGAACAATTCAGAGACTTGAGTTTGGTATGTGAAGGTACTCCTAATAGTGTTAAGTTGGGTATGTTGAAGCTGACCAGTGGTATTCTTGAAGAAATCAGAGAGGGTCAGAAGGCTGATGTCGAATTAGTCGACAAGTTGACTTTGATTAACCAAGGCAAGAGTGGTGAATTCAGAGTTGACGAGAATGGTATACTGAGGTTTGGTGACAGAGTTTGTGTTCCTAATGTTGCTGAACTTCGAAGAAGTATTTTAGAAGAATGACACCGTAGTGGATTAAGTATTCATCCTGGTGCTACCAAGATGTATCATGATTTGAGAAAGCTGTTTTGGTGGCCTGGAATGAAGAAAGAAATTGCTGAGTTTGTGTATTCTTGTTTGACGTGTCAGAATTCAAAGGTTGAACATCAGAAGCCATCTGGATTTATGCAACCGATGTATATTCCTGAATGGAAATGGGATAGCATATCGATGGATTTTGTTTCGGGTCTGCCAAGAACTGTTAAGAATTGTGAAGCTATCTGGGTTGTGGTGGACAGGTTGACGAAGTCTGCACATTTTATACCGGTAAGAATGGATTATCCGATGGAAAGGCTGGCTCAATTGTATATTGAGAAGATAGTCAGTCTACATGGTATTCCTTCGAGTATCGTGTCAGACAGAGATCCGAGATTTACGTCTAAGTTCTAGGAAGGTTTGCAGAAGGCTTTGGGTACTAAGTTGAGATTGAGTTCTGCTTATCATCCACAGACGGATGGACAGACTGAGAGGACAATTCAGTCATTAGAAGATTTGTTACGTGCTTGTGTGTTAGAAAAAGGAGGTACTTGGGATAGTTATCTGCCTTTGATTGAATTTACTTACAACAACAGTTTTCATTCGAGTATAGGTATGGCTCCGTTTGAGGCATTGTATGGTAGGAGATGTAGAACTCCATTATGTTGGTACGAAGCTGGTGAGAGTGCTGTGATTGGACCAGAAATTGTACACCAGACTACGGAGAAGATTAAGATGATTCAAGAGAAGATGAAAGCTTCTCAGAGTCGTCAGAAGACTTATTATGGTAAAAGAAGGAAGACACTTGAGTTCCAAGAGGGAGATCATGTGTTTATGAAGGTTACTCCTATGACGGGTATTGGTCGAGCTTTGAAGTCAAAGAAGTTGACTCCGCGTTTTATAGGACCATTCCAAATTTCTGAAAGAGTGGGAGAAGTGGCATATCTTATTGCATTACCGCCGATGCTTGCCAACTTGCATGATGTATTTCATGCGTCTCAATTGAGGAAATACATTTCGGATCCATCCCACGTGATCCAAGTGGATGATGTGCAGGTTAAAGACAACTTAACGGTTGAAACGTTGCCTGTGAGGATTGAAGATAGAAGACTGAAGCAATTGCGGGGCAAGGAAATAGCTTTAGTCAGAGTAGCTTGGGGAGGACCAGCTGATGGAAACGTCACCTGGGAGTTAAAAAGCCAGATGAAAGATTCCTATCCGGAACTCCTTGCTTGAGGTATGTTTTCGAGGACGAAAACTCTTTTAGTGGGGGAGAGTTGTAACATCCGTATAATTTTAATATTAATTTAATTTGGAATATTGAATTAATAATTAGAATTATTAAGAATTTTATGGAAAATAATGGTTTATGGCATTGGGCCATTGTAAGGAAATAGTAAAGAAGGGGGTGTGATATAGTAAAGTTTTTACTAACCTTAATATTATTATTTTTCATAAAATAATAAAGGATTGGGGGAAAAGAAAGAACGTGAAAGTGCAGAAGTTTTGGGAACGAGGAACGTGAAGGAAAACTGAAGAGGAGAGACCAAAGATCAAGAATTTGGCTAAGGTAAGGGGGGACTTATCTGATTATCATCTATTATCAGGTTAGGGGTTAATAGCATAGAATAGATGTGGGATTCGTATCAATTGAGTCATGTGATAGGTTTAGGGATTGGGTTAATTTGTGTGACTTTTAATCCTTTGTTGAATCCATGATGTGTATGATGTTATGATGTCAATTGATGCTTGAATTGTGTATACTAATGTGCAATTTGTGTTGTATGTGTGGCTCATTTTCCGAAACTCGTACTGGTATGATTTTGAGGGCATTCGGGATGTGTAGAATGCTGTTTTCTGCAGGTTGGGGTTTTCTGAAATTACCGATTCGCGCCGCGTACATAGGGTGCGCCGCGAACAGGTGGGCAGAATGCCAGGATGTGGTGATACGCACAGGTCGCGCCGCGTACCCGTGTTGGCGTCGCGAAGGCGTAACTTTTTCTCGTTTCGCGCCGCGTGCAGATGTTTGCGCCGCGAATAGCTTGGCAGAGAGCCAAGGATTTTTGGAACGCTCAGTTCGCGCCGCGAACCAAGCTGGCGCCGCGTGCTGTTGATGTTTGGGACATTTTTTTAAAAGTTCAAAGATGCATAACTTTTTAACCGTTGGTCCGTTTGATGTGCCGTTTCGAGCTAAACGAACCTTATAGAATAATCTATATGATGATGATTGATTGGTTTTAGAATTATGGAAATACATGTATGCTATTTCTTATTGAGGATGATGATTGGTGCAAATACGTGTATGTTTTCTATATGATGATGATGGAATTGTGATTGAATGATGTTGATATATATGAACATACTTGATGATGATGATGATTTTGATGGTGATGATGATGGTATAAGTATGCTGTATATGTTGCATTCATTCATGTATATTGATGATACTGTATCCATGAGGGTGTGTTGGATCAGTGAAGGGCATGATTCCCATTGTGTGGAATCTGTGCTGGCAGGGCCGTATCTTGATGATGTTGGATCGGTCATGGGTTATACCCATTTGATGATGTTGGTACCACATGCATAGTGTCAGTTCATACATATGCATAATTTATAACATGATTGGGTGTATTCCAGTGTTGTAAATGTTGATGATGTGTTGATTGTTGTTTGACTTGTTTTGAATGTTTGTTTATGAAACAATTGGGTGAATGATGCAACTGTGATGTGTTATTGCTTTATAACCTTATAACATTTGTTAATTATGATGAGACTCACCCTTACATGTTGTCATTTTCAGATTGAGGATAGCGGCTGTTCGACTCGGTGAGGATTAGCTCATGAGTCAGTATTTAGTTAGCGTCAGGTATCATGCTCTGGTAGTTGTAACACTGGGGACGCGATTGTTTAGAGTTTACGATTATGACTCTAGTTATGTTTTGATGTTTTGAAGGATAAGTTTTAAAGATGTTAAACTTAGTCCGTTTTGATAAATTTCCGTTGTGTTACATGAAACGTTTTCTTTATGATGATTACCTCAGTGAATGCATGATATGACTGAATGATGTTTATTTATTATGAATTGTGGCACCCTTATTTCATGTACTCTGAATATTTGTTTTAAATTGCCGCGGGGTTAGTAAGGGGTGTTACAACAGTGGTATCAGAGCATAGTCGGTCGTTATGACCAGAGTCTTAGTGTTAAAGTTTTGTTTTCCTGTGTATGCGACTAGTAAGAATTAACTGTCGATACTTCTGTTCTGATTAAATTGGTTGTGATTTAAGCAGAACAATGGCTGGAAGAGGAGGAAGAAACGATGATGCTATCGCTGAGGTTCTGGGCATGATTGCTGGTGTGCTGGGAGGAAATGCCAATGGAGCTGCGATTGGTGCTGACAGGCAGCTGAATAGTTTTCAGAGGAACAATCCTCCATTGTTCAAGGGCACGCATGATCCTGAGGGTGCTCAGAAGTGGCTTAAGGAGATCGAGAGAATCTTCAGAGTCATCGATTGTGCTGAGGATCTGAAGGTGAGATATGGTACTCACATGTTGTCTGAAGAAGCTGACGACTGGTGGATGGCTACCAAGACTGAACTGGAAACTGATGGTGTGGCTATTTGTTGGGCTGTGTTCAAGAGAGAATTTTTGAGAAGGTACTTTCCTGAAGACGTAAGAGGTCGAAAGGAAATTGAATTTCTGGAACTAGTTCAAGGAAGCATGACAGTACCAGAGTATGCTTCGAAGTTCGTTGAGTTCACTATACCAAATTTGTCTTTTAGCAGCACCCCTACTAAAGCGCTTTTAGTAAAAAGCGCTGGTATAGGTTGCGCTAAAAACAAAATAAAAAAACACGCTAAAAAAGCGCTCTTAAAGGTGGGGGTGTTAGAACAAGATTTGTTCTGATCAATATTCTTAGTTTTGATGATAACAAGGATATGAATTTTGTGTGAGATAATGTGGTACTCTAATACATTGCAATTTCCCTTTCAGGAAATATATAAAGAGTATGCATGATCGGTCACCAATTTGTATGGTGTTTTCATCAATCTCTTGGCATAAATCTCGTCAATTCGGTAACACAATAGCCCGTCTTTTATAGTTTTCGTTCTTATTTTGAAAGTTTCGTTTAAGTTGTGTGTTTTGTTTTGATGCTAAGAACTCATGTTTTTAAGATGCTTTGATGCTTGTTTTTGGTAGTGATTGTGTTTCAGGTTTATGCGTTTAAGTCCATGAGAAGAATGCAGGGCTGAACAAAGATGAATCGAAGAAAAAATGAAGATTTGGTGCATACAGTGGCCTGACACGGGTACCAGTGTCACAGGACACGGCCAGTGTCAGGAAATAGGAAAAAGCAAAGAAAATATGCAAAACAGTGGCCTGACACGGGTACCCGTGTCACGTGACACTGCCCGTGTCAGGAAGCCTGGGGGAAAGCAAAGAAAACATGCAAAACAGTGGTCTGACACGGGTACCCGTGTCACGTGACACTGCCCGTGTCAGGAAGCCTGGGGGGAAATTTTGGAAATAACATGGACAGAGGGCCAACACGGGTGCCCGTGTCACAGGACACGGCCCGTGTTGGCAGGCGCGAGCAATTTTGCCAGTTTTATATTTTTAAAGGCCTCAACTTCATTAAGGGTAGTTCGGACTTTTCGCACGTTTTTAACTTGAATCAGCAGTACTAAAACCTAATTCTGAGGAGGATTGAGGCATCTTGGATCATATTGGAGATTTTCTACAAAGGAGAGAAGGGCAATCAAGGGTTTGAAAAAGGGAGATCTTCAAGAGCGGAAGCAATTGAAGATTGAAGAAATCCTCATCTCTTGTAATGTTTACGATTACCTTTGTTGTTTTCTTAATTACTATGAGTAGCTAAACATCTTTATGGTAGGGGGATGTCCCTGAATTGCTAATATGTAATGAATCGAATTACCGTTATTTTATGATTTTGAAGTTTTATGAGTTAAGTTTATATTCAAAGTGTCTAATGCTTTTATCTATTGGAAAATAGATTCTTGATTTACGGTTAACGTTAGGTCGGACAAACCACGTTAATGCTTTTTGAATTATAACACTATTAGTGAATCGCTTAGGAATAAGGGTTTAACTATTGTGATCATCCATTCTTGATTACATGAACATGGTTCGTGGTACAAAGTTAGGTTGTTAAGGAATTAAAACATAATTTATGTACCATATGATTTTCCGCTAAGGAATTAGGGAAAATAACTATTAAGAATTGTTACTTACTCATACAAACGAATCTTTCATGAAATAGCGGTCATACGAATTACAAGGCGGTTCATACATCTACCCTAGCATGTTTTCTCTTATTTTATTACAAAATCTCGTTTTTAAATATTGCTTATTTCAACTTAGTTTAATCTTTAACAAACCAATCAAATCAACCCATTGTGCTTTTTGTTCAATTGAATTACTGTCAAAACTTATATTGCCACAGCAGTCCTTGTGATCGATACTTGGATAACTTCCACTTTAATAACTACATCGGTAGAAAATAGTACACTTGCTATTTTTCCGATCAAGTTTTTGGCGCCGTTGCCGGGGACTGCCAGAAATATAAGTTCAATTTGTAATTCAATTGAAATTTTGTTGCTCTGCAACCAAAATTTTCCTTTCGGTATTTTGATTTATTGCTACTAATAATTGTCTAACCAGTTGATGCGAGGTAAGACCTCAGCTGAACTTCTTTTTGACGCAGAACCAGAAAGATCATTGCGTACCAGACTCCGTGAAGCTAGGCAAGAAAGACCGGAAACATCAAAAGCAACATTGACAGTTTCTGAATCTGAAGAAGAGGAAGTAATTTCGGTTCATTCCGAACATTCAGACACCGAGTCTGAAACCATGGCTGCAGATCCACCTCCAGTGGAGAGACTTCTGGGTGATTACGGAGGAACAAATGCTCCAACTGGACGGTTGACAATAGTAAATCAACCGGTCAATGTTGCTCATTTTCAGTTGCACCCTTCAACGATCCAGCAACTCGAAAAGAGACCTTTTTCGGGGAAAATCAATGAAGATGCAAATAAGCATTTACAGAGATTTCTTACGATGACCACGTCGTTGAAAATTGAAGGGCACTCCGAGGAAGCAAAAAAATTGGTAATGTTTCCCTTTACCCTTTCAGAAGATGCTGAAGAGTGGTTCTACTCTTTACCTGCCGGGAGCATTACAACTTGGCAACAGATGGAAACGACATTTCTCAACGAGTATTTTCCTGCTTCTGTGTATATCCGCAAGAGGTATGACATAGTGAATTTTAAACAGAAGGAAGGAGAATCACTTGGAGATGCGTACAAGAGGTTTAAACGATTATTGGTTGCATGTCCTACTCATAACATGGACGCAACTGAACAAATGCAGAATTTTATGAATGGCCTCAAGATGAAGACTAAGCAACTCATTGACACAGCTGCCGGTGGCTCATCTAATTTTACAACAGCCACTGGTATCAAGAAGATCATTGAAGCCATTGCTGCGAATGAGCATTTGGAATTATATGATCGTAGTGTAAGCCAGCCGGAAGGGATGATTGATTTAAAGTTGGCTAATCAAGTTGTGAAAATGGAAGACCAAATTGCAGCTGAAGTCGAGAGAAGACTCAAGAAGATGACTATTGAGACTCAAACTGTGGCTCAAGTTCAACCGGCTCAGACGGTCAGTTGTGAGATTTGTAATGGTCCTCACCAAACTGTGTATTGTTTTGCAACTCCGCAACAAATTGAAGAAATCAAGTTCTTGAAGCAGAACAATCCTTATTGTAACACTTATAATCCGGGATGGAAGAATCATCCAAACTTCTCATGGAAAGATCAACAACAAGTTCCTCAAAAGGCAGAATGGGAAGTAGCTATTGAGAGATTGGCCGGACAATGTTCCCAGTTTCAAGAAGAGACAAGAAACAACCATAGGAACACAGCAGCTTCAATAAAAAATCTGGAAGTTCAAGTGGGTCAGATAGCACAACATCTCACTCTACAGGCACAAGGTACTCTTCCAAGCTCAACTGTGGTAAATCCAAAAAACCAAGAAAAAATTAATGTTGTTACAACAAGAAGTCAGAAAGCGCCAGAGCTTGAAGAAGAAGAGGAAATAGATGACAACTTAGTCATAGAGGTAGATCTAGAAATTAGAGAAAATCCGAAAGAGCCTGAAGTAGTGATATCACCGGTGAAGCCACTAGAAGAGAAAAATAAGAAAGAAACTAAACCGGTGGTCAAATTACCATTCCCCTCTAGAGTGGCCAAGAAGGATTCGAAAGAGAAGGATTTTGAGAAGTTTGCTGCAATGTTCAAGAAGTTAGAGATTAACTTACCCTTCTTTGAAGCACTTGAGAATATGCCTTTATACAAGAAATTTATGAAAGAGGTAATTTCTAAGAAAAAACAAGTGGGAGATGAAACAAAAATTGTGACTGAAAAGTGTGGTAGAGTCTCACCAGCAAGGAAGATCCCCATTAAGAAGAAAGACCCTGGAGTGGTGGCGATACCGTGCACCATAAATGACAGAGTGTTCAAAAAGGTGCTAATTGATTCTGGTTCTAGTGTGAGTCTGATGCCATTGTCCATCTTCAAGAAGCTGGAGATTGGAAAAATAAGCGAGAGTGAAACAAAGTTGCAATTTGCTGATCACACTATTAAGAATTCATATGGGATAGCCGAAGATGTAATGGTAGAAATTGACAAGTTTGTTTACCCAGTTGATTTCCACATCATGGACATTCCTGAGGATGAAGAGACTCCAATCCTTCTTGGGCGACCCTTTCTGCTTACTAGTCGCTGCAATTTGGATATTGAAAAAGGGGAACTCGTAGTTAAATCATTTGATGAGGAGGTAACACTGAAGGTGTTAGAAGTCAAAAAAGAAGCTGCTGGTAGGAATAATCAATCTAAAGTTGGTATGATCAGAAGTGAGGGAGCCACCAAAAGTCCACACCATCCCGAAAAAGTTTCAAGTATCATCTCCAAGGTAGCCTTAACTCATACACCTATAAAAATTCCTGCGGTAATTCAAGAAATCAAGAAGAAGAAAACAGTGGAAAGTAAAGGTGAGAAGATGAAAGTGGGTAGTAACTTGAAGAGAAAAGTGGTCCATACTTCTCGACTTCATAAGTTTGTGGTTACGGAAGTGACAAGCAACCAAGTTTGGAGGAGGAAGTACCCTCCTTAATAAAGGGTATTGGACCGTCGAGCCATGCGACGTTAAACGAAGCGCTTCGTGGGAGGCAACCCACAGTTTTAATAATGAGGTTTACTTTTTGTTTTGTTTTCAGAAGAAAAAAAATGGGTCTCTCCGGGGAAAGCTAGGATGCGGCAGCTGGAGTGCAGTACCCTCTGTGAGTTCACCCTCACTATCTTGAATTTAAACATTGAGGTCAATGTTTGGTTCAAGTGTGGGGGGGTTTTTATTGCTTTCAGTTTTTAGTTTCAGCTACTTGTGTTTGTTCCTAGTATTTCTATGTTATTATGTCTGCTATGTGTTATAGATTGATGTGATTTACCGGATGATTGATGGAGTGGTAGTAAAAGGATGAAAGATCCAACTCAAGCTTGCACCCGAGGCACCCCTGAAAGTTGATACAACTGAAAGAAATAGTTGGACGCAACTTGATGACACCAGACTGAGATTGAAAGCGGGTACATACGAACCGGAAAAGAAGCGACATTACACAATAAGCACTCTGGATCCTGTAAGCTATGCCCAACATGGTGAGATCATAAAAAGCCAGACATTTATCATCATGAGAGAGTAGTCAGGTATGACTTTATCACTTTGAATTTGTGTAAGTTCTATTCATATGACACTACATGATAACACACACTGAGGCACGTTTTTTTTGTGTTTCCCCTTGAGCCTTTTTAGCCATCCCTGATTCATGTTTACCATTTGCAAACCCCTTTGAGCCTTTATCCCTTGTTTGTTTTTTTTAAAACCCGCATATATTACCCCTTGGCCAAAATAAAAAAAAAATTTCCCTTTTACCCGTGCTCGGCATAAATGTGGTGAATGTAAAAATTGTGCAAAATTCTAAGTTTGGGGTGGTGATACAAAAAGGGCAAGTGTGAAAGAAAAATAAAAAGAAGAAAAAAGAAAAGAGAAGAAAAGAAAAAAAAAAGATTTTTAGAACTCACCAAAACACACTTGCCATGACATAATGACTTGGTTACATTTGAAACACTCGAATTAGTGAGTGAAGTCGAGAGTCAATGTTAAACCCCATCGTACTAAAATAAGCACAATGACAAGAAAGACAACATGATTGCCGAGCCCCCAAAACCTTTGTGTATCCGTTTCCTTGTTTATCCCACCTGTCCTAAGCCCCGTTTCAACCCGAAGACCTCAAAAAGTGTGTGCAAAGTGTTTGTGTATGAAAGTAGAATTTGTTCAAATTTAAAAGTTGATATTGCATATCGTGATTTATGAGTGAATTGCTTTTAACCGTGAGAGACTTGGCGAGAAGTGTGAAAAAGCTTACAGGTGAAGGAGAATTTTAACGTGAAAGTGGAGCGGAAAATTCGGGGAGTAAATGCTAGCACGATTGACCGGAATGGTGGAAGTCGAGTTGTGAAAAACACGGTTGTATTGTGGAAGCATAAATTTAGGGGTGACCTTGGTTTGATGTCTCAGGCATTGCTTGAGGACAAGCAACGAGCTAAGTTTGGGGTTGTGATCGGTCACCAATTTGTATGGTGTTTTCATCAATCTCTTGGCATAAATCTCGTCAATTCGGTAACACAATAGCCCGTCTTTTATAGTTTTCGTTCTTATTTTGAAAGTTTCGTTTAAGTTGTGTGTTTTGTTTTGATGCTAAGAACTCATGTTTTTAAGATGCTTTGATGCTTGTTTTTGGTAGTGATTGTGTTTCAGGTTTATGCGTTTAAGTCCATGAGAAGAATGCAGGGCTGAACAAAGATGAATCGAAGAAAAAATGAAGATTTGGTGCATACAGTGGCCTGACACGGGTACCAGTGTCACAGGACACGGCCAGTGTCAGGAAATAGGAAAAAGCAAAGAAAATATGCAAAACAGTGGCCTGACACGGGTACCCGTGTCACGTGACACTGCCCGTGTCAGGAAGCCTGGGGGAAAGCAAAGAAAACATGCAAAACAGTGGTCTGACACGGGTACCCGTGTCACGTGACACTGCCCGTGTCAGGAAGCCTGGGGGGAAATTTTGGAAATAACATGGACAGAGGGCCAACACGGGTGCCCGTGTCACAGGACACGGCCCGTGTTGGCAGGCGCGAGCAATTTTGCCAGTTTTATATTTTTAAAGGCCTCAACTTCATTAAGGGTAGTTCGGACTTTTCGCACGTTTTTAACTTGAATCAGCAGTACTAAAACCTAATTCTGAGGAGGATTGAGGCATCTTGGATCATATTGGAGATTTTCTACAAAGGAGAGAAGAGCAATCAAGGGTTTGAAAAAGGGAGATCTTCAAGAGCGGAAGCAATTGAAGATTGAAGAAATCCTCATCTCTTGTAATGTTTACGATTACCTTTGTTGTTTTCTTAATTACTATGAGTAGCTAAACATCTTTATGGTAGGGGGATGTCCCTGAATTGCTAATATGTAATGAATCGAATTACCGTTATTTTATGATTTTGAAGTTTTATGAGTTAAGTTTATATTCAAAGTGTCTAATGCTTTTATCTATTGGAAAATAGATTCTTGATTTACGGTTAACGTTAGGTCGGACAAACCACGTTAATGCTTTTTGAATTATAACACTATTAGTGAATCGCTTAGGAATAAGGGTTTAACTATTGTGATCATCCATTCTTGATTACATGAACATGGTTCGTGGTACAAAGTTAGGTTGTTAAGGAATTAAAACATAATTTATGTACCATATGATTTTCCGCTAAGGAATTAGGGAAAATAACTATTAAGAATTGTTACTTACTCATACAAACGAATCTTTCATGAAATAGCGGTCATACGAATTACAAGGCGGTTCATACATCTACCCTAGCATGTTTTCTCTTATTTTATTACAAAATCTCGTTTTTAAATATTGCTTATTTCAACTTAGTTTAATCTTTAACAAACCAATCAAATCAACCCATTGTGCTTTTTGTTCAATTGAATTACTGTCAAAACTTATATTGCCACAGCAGTCCTTGTGATCGATACTTGGATAACTTCCACTTTAATAACTACATCGGTAGAAAATAGTACACTTGCTATTTTTCCGATCAATGCACAAATCAGCGCTCAGAAGCTTTGTCTCAGAAGGTTCAGCATGCAACATCAGAACATGGTCTGGCAAGACATCAGAAGATGGTCAAGGCAGAATCAGAACATGGGTCTATGGAAGCATCAGAAAAACTTGAGATCAGAAGCAAAAGCACTGAAGTTCTCATGGTATCACGCTCAGAAGCACTTCAAGGTCAGAAGACAAGAAGATACTATGCACCAAGCTGTTTGACTCTGATGATATTCAAATATTATATTCACAAACATCAGATCAGAAGAAAGTACAAGTGGCAGGCTACGCTGACTGACAAAAGGAACGTTGGAAGCTATTAAAGGCAACGTCAGTAGACACAGCGTGAACAAGGCTCGAGGTAGTTGACAAAAGCGTGAAACATTAAATGCAATGCTGTACGGAATACGCAAAGCATTAAATGCGCCCAACGGTCATCTTCTCAAACGCCTATAAATATGAAGTTCTGATGAGAAGCAAGGTTAACAACTCTGAACCAAATTTTGTGAATATTAACTTGCTGAAACGCTGTTCAATTCAAAGCTCAGAAACTTCATCTTCATCAAAGCTCACTACATTGCTGATGTAATATATTAGTGAGATTAAGCTTAAACGTTAAGAGAAATATCACTGTTGTGATTATAGCTTTTCAGAAGCATTTGTAATACTCTTAGAATTGATTACATTAATTTGTAAGTAACTAGAGTGATCAAGTGTTGATCAGGATACTCTAGGAAGTCTTAGCTTGTGTCTAAGCTGTTGTAATTAGAGTGATCACGTGGTGGTCAGGATACTCTAAGAAAGTCTTAGCTTGTGTCCAAGCATTTGTTCCTGGAGTGATCAGGTTGTGATCAGGATACTCTAGAAGACTTAGTCGCGGACTAAGTGGAAAACCATTGTAATCTGTTGCGATTAGTGGATTAAATCCTCAGGTGAGGTAAATCACTCCGCGGGGGTGGACTGGAGTAGTTTAGTTAACAACGAACCAGGATAAAAATAACTGTGCAATTTATTTTTATCGTTCAAGTTTTTAAGACTACACTTATTCAAACCCCCCCTTTCTAAGTGTTTTTCTATCCTTCAATTGGTATTAGAACGCCGGTTCTAAGGTGCAAGCACTTAACCGTGTTTAGAAAAGATTCAGGAAGAGAAAAACGCTTCAGTAAAAGATGGCGGGTGAAATTCCAACAAATCCAGCTGCATCTACATCTGGCTCTGTTGAGCAATACAATGGTAACAATGGTTATACTAGACCACCAGTATTTGATGGTGAAAACTTTGAATACTGGAAAGATAAACTGGAAAGTTACTTTCTTGGTCTAGATGCTGATCTATGGGATCTTCTGTTGGATGGTTACAAACATCCTGTTAAAGCTACTGGTGTAAGGCTCACGAGAAGCGAAATGAATGATGATCAAAAGAAAGATTTCAAGAATCATCACAAATGCAGGACTGTTTTGCTGAATGCTATCTCTCATGCTGAGTATGAGAAGATATCTAACAGGGAAACTGCCCATGATATATATGAGTCATTGAAAATGACCCATGAGGGAAATGCTCAAGTCAAGGAGACTAAAGCTCTTGCTCTAATCCAGAAGTATGAAGCCTTCAAGATGGAGGATGATGAAGACATTGAGAAGATGTTTTCAAGATTTCAAACTCTGACTGCTGGATTAAGAGTTCTTGACAAAGGCTACACCAAGGCTGATCATGTAAAGAAGATCATCAGAAGTTTGCCCAGAAGATGGGGCCCAATGGTGACTGCATTCAAGATTGCGAAGAATCTGAATGAAGTTTCTTTGGAAGAGCTGATCAGTGCCCTGAGGAGTCATGAGATTGAACTTGACGCTAATGAACCTCAGAAGAAAGGTAAGTCTATTGCATTAAAATCTAATATTAAAAAATACACTAACGCTTTTCAGGCTAGAGAAGAAGATCCTGAAGAATCAGAATCTGAAGAAGAAGATGAACTGTCCATGATCTCCAGAAGGGTAAACCAACTCTGGAAGAGCAAGCAAAGGAAGTTCAGAGGCTTCAGAAGTTCAAAGAAATTTGAACGAGGAGAATCTTCTGGTGAAAGATGATCTGACAAGAAGAAGGTTGTCTGCTATGAGTGCAATGAGCCTGGACATTACAAGAATGAGTGTCCGAAACTTCAGAAGGAGAATCCCAAGAAGAAGTTTCATAAGAAGAAAGGTCTTATGGCAACATGGGATGATTGTGAATCAGAATCAGGATCAGACTCTGAAGGAGAGCAGGCAAACTTTGCGCTGATGGCGACAGAAGATGATGGATCAGAATCTACATCAGAATCAGATTCTGAAGAGGTATTTTCTGAACTATCTAGAGAAGAGTTAGTTTCCAGTCTAACAGAGCTTCTTGAATTAAAAGCTCATCTTAGTATCAAATATAAAAAGCTGAAAAAGCAATTTGAATTTGAAACTAAGAAGCTTGAGTTGGAAAATTCTGAATTAAAAGAAAAAGTTTTAAAATTATCCAATAATGTTGGATCTCCTTCTGATTCAGAAAAATCCACTCCCAGTCTGAATCATATTCTAAAAGAATATGATTTAAGTTTCAGGAAGTTCTTATCTAGAAGTATTGGCAGAAGTCAGCTAGCTTCTATGATATATGCTGTGTCTGGGAACAAGAGAGTTGGCATTGGTTATGAGGGTGAAATCCCATACAAGCTTGAATCTGTGGATGATATGAAAAAATCATACAAGCCTTTGTATAACCAATTTAAATTTGGCCACTCCCATGATATTAAGCACACATCATATGCACCAAGTTTTCACACAACACACACCAAGAAGCATGTGACACAACCTAAGAAATATCATGGAACTCAGAATAAGAAGTATCATACTGTGCCTTCTGCTAAATATTTTGCTAAACCCAAGTTCAATCAGAGCTTGAGGAGAACTAACAAGAAAGGACCCAAGAAATTGTGGGTACCTAAGGAGAAGATAATTTCTGTTGCAGATATCCTGGACTCTGGGTGCTCGCGACACATGACGGGAAGAAGGTCTACATTCCAAGACCTGGTGCTTAAACCAGGTGGAGAAGTCAAATTTGGAGGAGATCAGAAGGGCAAAATCATTGGCTCTGGAACTATAAGTCTTGGTAACTCTCCTTCCATAACTAATGTACTTCTTGTAGAAGGATTAAAGCATAACTTATTGTCCATAAGTCAATTAAGTGACAATGGTTATGATATAATCTTCAATCAAAAGTCTTGCAAGGCTGTAAGTCAGAAGGATGGCTCAATCCTATTTACAGGCAAGAGGAAGAACAACATTTATAAGATTGATCTTTCTGATCTTGAGAAGCAGAAGGTAACTTGTCTTATGTCTGTTTCTGAGGAGCAATGGGTCTGGCACAGAAGATTAGGACATGCTAGTTTGAGAAAGATTTCTCAGATTAACAAACTAAATCTAGTCAGAGGACTCCCAAATCTGAAATACAAATCAGATGCTCTTTGTGAAGCATGTCAGAAGGGCAAGTTCTCCAGACCTGCATTCAAGTCTAAGAATGTTGTTTCTACCTCAAGGCCGTTAGAACTCTTGCACATTGATCTGTTTGGCCCAGTCAAAACAGCATCTGTCAGAGGGAAGAAATATGGATTAGTCATCGTTGATGATTATAGCCGCTAGACATGGGTAAAGTTCTTGAAACACAAGGATGAGTCTCATTCAGTGTTCTTTGAATTCTGCACTCAGATCCAATCTGAGAAGGAGTGAAAAATAATAAAGGTCAGAAGTGATCATGGTGGCGAATTTGAGAACAGATTCTTTGAGGAGTTCTTCAAAGAAAATGGTATTGCCCATGATTTCTCTTGCCCCAGAACTCCACAGCAAAATGGAGTTGTAGAGCGAAAGAATAGGACTCTACAAGAAATGGCCAGAACCATGATCAATGAAACCAATATGGCTAAGCATTTCTGGGCAGAAGCAATTAACACTGCATGCTATATTCAGAATAGAATCTCTATCAGACCTATTCTAAATAAGACTCCTTATGAATTGTGGAAGAACAGAAAGCCCAATATTTCATATTTCCATCCTTTTGGATGTGTATGTTTTATTCTGAATACTAAAGATCATTTTGGTAAGTTTGATTCTAAAGCACAAAAGTGTTTCCTCCTTGGATATTCTAAACGCTCTAAAGGCTACAGAGTATACAATACTGAAACATTGATTGTAGAAGAATCAATCAATATCAGGTTTGATGATAAGCTTGGTCTTGAAAAACCAAAGCAGTTTGAGAATTTTGCAGATTTTGATATTGATATCTCAGAAGTTGAAGAACCAAGAAGCAAAGCTGCAGAAGCTGGCAGTCTCAGAAGCAATGGATCAGAAGATCAAGTTGCTGCATCTCTAGAGAATCTCAGGATTTCTGAAGAGCCAACAGTCAGAAGATCACCTAGACTTGCTTCAGTTCATTCAGAAGATGTGATCCTTGGAAAGAAAGATGATCCCATCAGAACAAGGGCATTCCTTAAGAACAATGCAGAATGTCAATTAGGTCTTGTTTCTTTGATCGAGCCAACTTCTGTTGATCAAGCTCTAGAAGATCCAGACTGGATAATTGCCATGCAAGAAGAACTAAATCAGTTTACAAGGAATGATGTATGGGACTTGGTTCCTAGACCAAAAGGATTTAACATCATCCGTACTAAATGGGTTTTCAGAAACAAGCTAAGTGAGAAAGGTGAAGTGGTAAGAAACAAAGCCAGACTGGTTGCTCAGGGTTATAGTCAGCAAGAAGGGATTGACTACACATAAACCTTTACACCAGTGGCCAGGTTAGAATCTATTCGTCTATTAATTTCTTTTGCCACTCAACACAACATCACTCTTTATCAGATGGATGTTAAGAGTGCCTTCTTAAATGGTTACATAGATGAAGAAGTTTATGTCCATCAACCTCCTGGTTTTGAAGACTCCATGTCTCCAAATCATGTTTTCAAATTAAAGAAATCATTATACGGATTGAAACAAGCTCCCAGAGCTTGGTATGAACGTTTGAGTCCTTTCCTTCTGGAAAATGATTTCACTAGAGGAAAAGTGGACACTTCTCTCTTTTGTAAAACATTTAAAAAGGATATTTTAATTTGTCAAATATATGTTGATGATATTATCTTTGGAACATCTAATGCTACACTTGGAAAGGAGTTTGCTGAGTCTATGCAGGCTGAATTTGAAATGAGCATGATGGGAGAACTCAAGTATTTCCTTGGGATTCAAATCAACCAAACTTCCGATGGAACCTATGTTCATCAAACGAAGTATGTGAAAGAACTTCTGAAGAAGTTTAATCTTTCTGAAAGCAAAGAAGCCAAAACTCCTATGCATCCAACATGTGTACTGGGTAAGGATGAGGTAAGTAAGAAGGTAGATCAGAAGTTGTACAGAGGTATGATTGGATCTCTTCTATATCTAACTGCTTCTAGACCTGACATTCTCTTTAGTGTTTGTTTGTGTGCTCAATTCCAATCAGATCCAAGAGAATCTCATTTAACAGCGGTTAAGAGAATTCTAAGGTATCTGAAAGGTACTACTAATGTTGGTTTAGTTTACAGAAGATCTAAAGATTATAACTTAGTAGGATTCTGTGATGCTGACTATGCTGGAGATAGAATAGAAAGAAAGAGCACTTCTGGAAGTTGTCAATTTCTTGGAAGTCATCTGATCTCATGGTACAGCAAGAAGCAAGCTACTATTGCCCTCTCAACAACAGAAGCAGAATATGTTGTTGTTGCTGGTTGTAGCACACAAATGCTCTGGATGAGAAGTCAGCTGGAAGATTATCAGATATATGAGAGTAACATTCCTATTTTCTGTGATAATACTTTTGCTATATGTTTATCTAAGAATCCTATTTTACATTCAAAAGCTAAACATATTGAGATTAAACATCATTTCATAAGGGACTATGTTCAGAAGGGTATTATATCTTTAAATTTTGTGGATACAGACCATCAATGGGCTGATATCTTTACAAAACCCCTTGCTGAAGATAGGTTTAAGTTCATTCTGAAGAATATCAGTATGGATTTATGCCCAGAATGAGAAGATGAGAAGATCTTATGTATGAGTATCTTCTGAAATGAAAATTGGATTTTTTTAAAGAAGTTCTGATTGAAATCAATTAGAAATTGTGATTCAGTTATTACTAACGTTTCATTGTCTAAGTTGATTCAGAATCTCTTTAAAAGAAAAACAGCTGTAACTGGCTATCCAGATGGTAAACACGTGTTCACTATTTCTGGACAAGCGTGCGTGCAGTTGAGGGGACGTCTACTTAGGTAACTGTGCAAATCTCGTCTTTTGTCATTATTATCTCTCCTCACGTCATGTTACATTAAATGCCATTCATCATTTCTTTTATTGTCCTTCTTTTCTTGTTTATATTCCTCGAACGTTTCCCTCTTCTTTTTCCCTCTATTTATTCCTTCATTTCGTTGCTTTTTTTTTTCAATAAGTCTTGGCTCTCTTTCTCTTTCTTTTTCTCTCTTGTCCAACAAAGTTTTTCTTTGGCATAAACCCTAGTTCATTCATCTTCAACCTAGCGTTCATCATGAATCCTTTCAACTCAATGAGAACGGATGGAAGGGTTAATCAGTTACCGGATGTGAAGCATATCTTGGGATGGTTCTCCAAGTCTCTTTCAAGACAGATCTCTTCTTCAATGCTGTTATCAACATTTATCCAAAGGAAGAAGACCTTCTTGAGTCACTGGAGCCCGTTTGCAACATTAGCTCCCTGTCTATGAACTGTCCCTCACTTCCTCTTTGGTCTCTTGGATCTCTCCTACAGTGGAGGTTCTTGTCTGGACAGACATGAAGAGTTTTCAAGCTTTCATGGCTGAACAAACTGAAGACCAGAGGGTTCTTGAGTTGTTTGCGCAGTTTTTGCGTAGGATAGAGTCTTAGGCTTTAAGTCTTTGTAGTTTTCTTTCCTTGTTGCATCTGTTTTCCTGCATTCCTCTTTTGTAATCCTTCTTGTTGAAATCAATGAAAAGTCATTTATGTTTCTTTCCTTTTGTCTCTTGCTTTACATCTGAATCTTTTATGCTTTTTGATGTTATGACAAAAAGGGGGAGAAAATATATGATAAATGATCTGATTAATATTATCAGTTACCGAGTAAAAAGGCTCCACATTTACTAACAGAACTTGCAAAGTTCTATGTTTTTAAGTTGTGTTGTTGCAGGAATCGAAGAACAGAACTTGCAAAGTTCTATGTTTTTAAGTTGTGTTGTTGCAGGAATCAAAGATTCAAGATCAACATAAGAAGCAACAAAATGAATCAAGCTCTTGGATTCTTGAAGCAAGCTGAGTGCTAGGAAGCTTCAGAATCAGAAGCAAGAAGGAAGAATGATCAGAAATAGCTCTTGGATTCTTGAAGCAAGCTGAGTGCTAGGAAGCTTCAGAATCAGAAGCAAGAAGGAAGAATGATCAGAAATTCTGATAATAGAATATGATCCAAATCATTGTCTATTTGCTCTGATACATTGTCTATTGGATCTGATATATTCTATATGGCTTATATGGCTCTGATACATATTTTGTGTTCTGATACACATTTTATGTTCTAACTCATTCATGCTGACTTTTGTCGTTTAGTTTTGTTCTGTAACATTTCAGGATGTAGAGATGCTCTGATGATGCTCTGGTACATTCAACAATGTTCTGATACAATCTAGCATGAAGTGATGTAAGAAGAAATTCAAAGCTCTGAAGCTATCCGAGGGAAGCAGAAATCAGAAGCTGTGAATGTTCTAAAGATCCAGAAAACTCAAGTTCTGAAGCTGTCCTAAATGGAAGCATGAATCAGAAGCTGTGAATGTTCTGAAGATCAAAGAAATTCAAGTTCTGAAGCTGTCCTAAATGGAAGCAGGAATCAGAAGCTGTGAGTGTTCTAGGGATCTAAAGAAATTCAAGTTCTGAAGCTGTCCAATGGAAGCAGAAGTCAGAAGCTATGAATTATCAGAAGACAGAAGCTTATGTGATCGTCTCTACCGAAATAATCAGGGAAGTCTTTTATTATTAAAGTTCTTCGAGTATTTATTTCAGGGGGAGATTATTCATCTCAGGGGGAGATTGTTAATCTCAGGGGGAGACATATTCACATGCTTATGCTATAGCTGTGTAATTTGTCTTTAGCCGTCTGCTCTTTCTGATAGCAAATTCATATCATTTATATATGTTTTTGTCATCATCAAAAAGGGGGAGATTGTTAGAACAAGATTTGTTCTGATCAATATTCTTAGTTTTGATGATAACAAGGATATGAATTTTGTGTGAGATAATGTGGTACTCTAATACATTGCAATTTCCCTTTCAGGAAATATATAAAGAGTATGCACAAATCAGCGCTCAGAAGCTTTGTCTCAGAAGGTTCAGCATGCAACATCAAAACATGGTCTGGCAAGACATCAGAAGATGGTCAAGGCAGAATCAGAACATGGGTCTATGGAAGCATCAGAAGAACTTGAGATCAGAAGCAGAAGCACTGAAGTTCTCATGGTATCACGCTCAGAAGCACTTCAAGGTCAGAAGACAAGAAGATGCTATGCACCAAGCTGTTTGACTCTGATGATATTCAAATATTATATTCACAAACATCAGATCAGAAGAAAGTACAAGTGGCAGGCTACGCTGACTGACAAAAGGAACGTTGGAAGCTATTAAAGGCAACGTCAGTAGACACAGCGTGAACAAGGCTCGAGGTAGTTGACAAAAGCGTGAAACATTAAATGCAATGCTGTACGGAATACGCAAAGCATTAAATGCGCCCAACGGTCATCTTCTCAAATGCCTATAAATATGAAGTTCTGATGAGAAGCAAGGTTAACAACTCTGAACCAAATTCTGTGAATATTAACTTGCTGAAACGCTGTTCAATTCAAAGCTCAGAAACTTCATCTTCATCAAAGCTCACTACATTGCTGCTGTAATATATTAGTGAGATTAAGCTTAAACGTTAAGAGAAATATCACTGTTATGATTATAGCTTTTCAGAAGCATTTGTAATACTCTTAGAATTGATTACATTAATTTGTAAGTAACTAGAGTGATCAAGTGTTGATCAGGATACTCCAGGCCGTCACCAATTGCCAATTCAGGGTATAAGGCATAAGCCTTCGTCACCAATTTGCCAATCCAGGCCGTCACTAATTTTCCAATCCAGGCCGTCACAGAGTATGCATATGAAACGTGACTCGACAAACAAGGCATACACAACATACTCATCACAATCACACATCATCACTAGGCATACGCCCACGTCACTTATAATTACCAATTATTAGAGGTAATTTAACGTCACAATTAATCATTCATCTTCACATAGAAATAAACTCATCACGACATCATCATCATGTTTCGGCATATCACGGCAAACATATAACTTCACATATTAACTAAATCATCACAACAATCATCATTTATTATTTACTTCACAAAATATTCGTCACAAGGCACACGCCCATATCACAATCATCAATTCATAAAAGATATTAACACTTCACACATAATACAACAACTTCATATGACAACGGAACAATTCCGACAATTCACCAAACCAACGGTCGATATCATTAGCAAAATAATCACCAAGATATCCATAACAATTCTTAAGGTATGATCACAATTCGATACCGGTTAATCGGACACAATTCAATTACTTCACCGATTATTCAATTCATTCGGTTAAATTCACTACTTACTATTATACCATAGTTCCTAAGTTATTTACTAAATCCCAAATTAAGATTACGGTCAAATTCTCAAGATACCGTTATTTACCGACCAACCGAACATTTAATCTAAATTCAAGTTTATTCCAATTAGATAGACTTATTGGACATTAATTCAATCATTAATTTAATGGACCGATTAATATCACAATTTCGACAAAATAACACCATCACGTTAACGTACTAATTAAACTTAGCTACCACGTCAATTTCCATCAAATTCCGGACAACTAAATATACCGCTTAATTCAGCTATTTTGATCAAACAGGATTATTTTGCATTATATAAATACTACTGGTATAAGGAGACTAAAGCTAATGTAAACCACCCAGTATTTACTTTCCATTCTTATAATCAATCATATTGCCTAGTTAGGTTCTAATTCTTATTTCCTACTAGTTCACTTATGTTGTATCATATTATATATATATATATATATATATATATATATATATATATATATATATATATATATATATATATATATATATATATATATATATATATATATATATCTCTTAAGTAAACAGTGGCAAACAACATGGGAAACAGAATATGGATTAGTAAGGAACAATATATAGCACACATTGAAAATGCATCAAAACGAAAAGAATGGTATAGTGCCCTCCTGCCGCCCGTCATGGGCATTGACGTGACGACCGTCGAGGTCGTGTGCCGCCCGTCATCGGCTTTTCCGTCGGCCGTCGCGGTCCACCTCCCCCTCTCCCATCCAAGGGCGTGCGTCTTCAAATCTCTCACTCCCTCGTCTCATTTCCATTTCACAGATTCCACATTCCATTAACACCCGTTGCAATTATTATTATTACAGTTCTATAATGTTTCCAGTTCCTTTTAATGTTCTTCAATCAAACAACAACGACAACAATTTAACAGAAAGCAACACTACAAATTCCTATTATTCATGGCAAATCCATAATTTCCAGCAACAATACAACACATCAAATGCAATAAATATACACACCCAATTCCCCACATACAATTGTTCATAAGCCCCATTATAGGAAGAGAACTCCACCCTTACCTTATCAATGGAAGCATCTCAATGGGTCTCCAATTGCATCTTCAATTTGACACCATGGATGAAATCTCTAAGCTTGTTCTTATCCTCCAAAACTTGTCTCTTTCTCTTCTATTCTTCTTTCCTCATTATGACAACACTACTTTTAAATCTCTAAAACCCTAATATAATATTCCAATTGGGCTTAGCATTCAATAACTCTTCTTTATTAATCTTTACAACTCAATTTAGGCCTAATAAGACAAATAACTCCAAATAACCAATCATATCACTTTTATTAATATTCCATCAATATAATATTTCTGACTTATAAATAATAGGGTTAATACCTATTTTTACCCTTGCCATATGGGGTTGGTTTGAAAAATCCCCCTGTCAAAAAAAATTTGCAAGAATTTCACTAACATTTGAAGATTCTCTCGTTTTAAACCTTGTAAAAAATTTGTTTTTAAAACCAACCTTTCCATTTGAAGATTCAGTCATCTTAAACCCTATAATCTTGTAGATTAAGTCATTTTAAACCCTCTGGAATATGACAGGTAAGGTTGGTTTTACTAAAAAAATAATTTACAGGGTTCAAAATGATAGAGCCCTTCAAGTGGCAAGGTTGGTTTTAAAAATAAAATTTTTACAAGGTTTAAAACGAGAGAATCTTCAATTTTTAGGGGAATTCTCGCAACTTTATTTTTGGCAGGGGTTTTTCAAACCAACCTCATATGGCAGGGGTGAAAATAGGTATTAACCCTAAATAATATTATTCTTAATATTATTTTCCGACTTTAACTTAATAAATCCAAATACGTTCCTTAAAATAATATCGACAAATCCAATTACGACATAATCCAATATTTAAATCCTTCCATAATTTAATTAACCAATTTAATTAAATTTGGGGCGTTACAACCTGCACACACAAAGAGAAACAATTCAATACATTGGAGTAAACTCCAAGGACTTCCAGAATACTAACAAAGTACAATCACAGTCAAAGTCTTTGTCCAATAGTCCATCCTCCAAGCTTAGGGTAAGGTAACTAAAGTCCAAGTCCACATTAAGTTTTTTAGAGTTTAAGTTTGTTTATTAATGTTTTAAGAAAAAAATAAAAGTCCAAATAGACAAAGCAAAAGATACATAAACATAAATATGATATATGGATGATGAATGGTAATATAAACCATAAAGAAAAATAAGATAAAGAAAGCAAAATAATAAAACAAGCATAAAATATAGTTAGATGTTAATGGTTAGAAGTTAGTAGCCAACATGAATGATCAATAATGGTTAATCAATGAACTTAGGTCAAAGTTGATGAAAACTCGTTAGAGGATTGATAGAATCAAAGCCTCTACACAACAAGTTTTCAAGGGTCTTGATTCAATTTTCAAATAATCAATCATCCTTGGGCTTGTAAACATAAGTTTAGGCCACGGATGATCATTCTCTGATATGGGACATTTTTCGATACGGGACAAATTTAGCGCTATGTTAAGCAATCGCCAAGTAACTTATATATAAGTCACCCTACAACGGTGTTGGTCAATAACAATTTATATGTTAAAAAACAAATTGGATAAATGATATGTAAATCATTTTCTGTTATTTGTAACACTTGTAAAATATCAAACAAAAACCAAGAATGGGATTAAGATGAAGAGGGAGGGAAAAGATTGAACAACTCTCACCAAATGGATCACCAAGTCAAAAAGAATATAAAAGGAAATAGTGGAGGAAAAATAAATATAAAACAATTTTTTAAAGAAATTAAAAAAAAGGCAAATAAGATGCAAAAAAACAAATCTTGTATCTTAACGTTAAATTAATCCAAACCAAAGATCACCATAGGTCAAGGACCATCATAGGATCGTCTCCAAATTTTTCCAGAATTTTATAACACTCAAAAACATTTTTAAACCAATTAAAACTCAAAGAAAAATGAGAGAAAATATTAAAAATATCAAATGATAAAATAAAAATATGGAAAAAATAGTCATAAAATCAAAAATAATTTAAAGTGTTTTTGGTAATTTCTTCATAATTTTTGAAATTAAAATGAAGGAGATATGATTTTTTGAAGTTAAATCAAAATAAGAAAAAGAAATAAAATCAGAAAAATCCAGAAGCGTAGGATCTTGGTTCATTAAATGATGTGGCAGATCCAAAGAATCTAAACACGCTGAACACCATGAACCATCATTGAAATAACGCATGGGATCTGGAAATAGGCAACCAACAAAATTAAAACAATTGTGATGTTCTCATTGGCCAGATGATGACAACTCATCATCTTCAACCTCGAGCCACAAAGATTCAAAGGAATCTGCAGAAAAACTTGGATCATTCAAACTGTAAAATTAGACGATCATAGTGGTATCATTGTGTTCGTCTCTCCTGGACGATCTCAACCATATCCTCGCGAAACATTTATTTAAAACACAACCGCTTCGATTTGGAAAACACCCGAAGAGTTTAAAACTGAAAATCTCAAGAATAAATGCATCAAACTAAACCATACCTTAAATTTAATTACTTTGTGAGTTTCAATGAATCAAGAGCTTCATGTTACCCACAATTTTGAGTTGATTTGATGAAGATTTTTACTTGTACGAAGTTCAACAAAAAGCTTCTGAAAACAGAAATGAGGAGCTTCAATGGAGGCCTTGCAAATGATCTGGTAAGCTTCAATGAAGGTCACGGAAGATAACTGAATAAAGAATTTAGTGAATTAAGGTGAGGAAAATTCAAGTTCAGAGTTTGTGTGGGATCTGAACAAGGGTCAATTGGCTCTCTAAATTTTGGGAAATGAATGGAATATGATCCTATATTTATAGTCGAGTTCATGGGATCAAGAAGCGTGTGAAATGATCAGAATTTGAGTGAATTCGTGTGAAATTTCAAGCATGAGAAATGTGACTTGTAATTCACTCAAACACAACCAAAACTTTAGTTTCAAAGCACTAAACATCTGCTGGAAGGTTGCTAAACATGTTTAAGAGCAAAAACATATGCCACGTTGGATTAATTTTGAGCAATTTGAAGAATGACCAAACTGATCATGAGTTTA
Source organism: Vicia villosa (assembly GCF_029867415.1). Taxonomy (NCBI): domain Eukaryota; kingdom Viridiplantae; phylum Streptophyta; class Magnoliopsida; order Fabales; family Fabaceae; genus Vicia; species Vicia villosa. The sequence continues at coordinate 429,472 of NW_026705049.1, forward strand.
CTTCAGCTTTAAGGTACCAACTTTGAATTCATGGAGAAAGCAATGTAGGGACCTTTATGATGCAATCTTGGGCTCTTTGGAAAGCTGAAGGATCAAGCTTTGTAATTTGCCTTGAAAGTTTCCATTTGAATTATTGAATAAAAAGTTATAGCTCTTCAAAGTGGAGAAAAAAGATGCACAAAACACTTAGCCAATTTTAGCAATTTTGACAATCTTGGTCAACTCACTTCAACCTTAGGCCTCAAGAGATTGGCTCGTGCGTTTCATGAATTTTCTTGAGAAAAATACTCTTATCATTGAGATGAACATACTGCAAAAATAATCATCTTCATAGGTGCCATGGATTAGAAGATATGATCTTGACAACTTGGGCAAAAACAAGGCTCTCCCTCGAAGTCATTTCATCAAACACCTTGATGTATGTGACAAAAGTGTGTCTTAGAGCTTGAATTGGCCAAAAGTCTCAACATGAAAGATGCAGAAAATGAAAAAATAGGCTAAGGGATAAAAGTTATGCGAGAGAAAGTTAAAATTGCACCATCCGTACTTGAGGTCAGTTTTGCAAACAAGATGTGCCTTAAACCATAGGCATCCAACCATGAACTATAATGTTTTTCATTCTTTCATGACCTTCCACCCATATTTTTATCTTGAACTTCAAATATGGATTAAAGTAGACTCACTCAAGATTAATATGCAAAAAGAATGGGCTCAAGATGATAAAAATTGAGCAAGTTATGATCTTTTGAAGTGGACACACAATTCCTTGAACTTTCAAAGGAGGACCTACAATGTCTTCTCACTTTTGATGACTTTCTTCATAAAATTTCCTCTTGACTTGTGAAGAGAAGTTGTTAATGATGTCAAGGAGAGTAATTTTCATAAAGAATCACTCAAAACTGTTGAAAATTGAGGGAGTTATGCGCTTTTGATCATAGAACCAAGAACTTGTCTAATTAGGTCAAACTTCTTGAACCAACTTTGAATATTTGAATTTTTCTTGTATGATAAAGCATGAGTAGGTACACAAGACCTTAAAATGATGTTCTCACACTTGATTGTGGGGCTCACAGCTTGATGAAACTTGTTGAAGAAGGCATGGAAATAAACACATGAACCTATGAAGTTTCTTCATGAATCAAGCCACATGATCTTGAGATGAACTTGACCAAATGAAGTGGAAATATGCTTAGAACATGACACTTGATGATAAGGATATCTCTCTTGAATTTTATGCCATTTAACTTCCATGAACGCCCAGTTAATTGAAGGTCGATCCTCTAAACCCTAACTTTAGGAGAGGTGGGATACACTTGGTTCAATCACCTACAGTACACAAAGTTTTTGAAAAATAAAGATATGATTTTTTTTATATTTTATTTTGGTTGGTATAACAAAGAAATATTCACAAGTTCAACAAACATGGGTGCTTGGTGATCCCTCCAAGGATGAGGTGGGAACAAAGCTAAAGATGAACCTCAAGATTGTGATCTTGATATGATTGTAATGGAATTATTAGGAGGATCTTAGGGTCGAAAATTGGGGTATGAAAGATTCAAGGTAGTGCAAAAAGAAAGTAGGTTCACTTTGGTCTCAACAGGAGAGTATGAGATGGAAATTAAAGACGAAAGTGTTGCTCGATGGATCCGTGCAAATGGTCTTTTAAGTTTGTCTTCTCGGAAATACTTGTACATCTACAATTAGTAAGTGTAACTAAAAATCTCTTTTTTTGGAGGTAGATGTAGTCATTATATACTCATGTTTACTATTGGTCATGGTGTTTTATCTAATTCTACTTAATCTTTAATATTGATGGTTCTTTGTTTTTAATGTTTATTTTGGATTAGCTACCTAAAAACTCTCACTTCATTTCCAACCTAATATGAACATGTAATGGCAGTAAAAACTAACTCAACTTTCAGACCCCTAATAAATTCTAAAAGGTGAAGACCATGTTGCATTTATCATGTAAGCTTAGAAACGCATTTGATGAATCTTTTGACAAGACACCGGCCTGAATTGGTGACCTAAATCTCACTTCATCTCCAACCTAATATGAAAATCATTAATGTTTACAACTCAACTCATACGGAGGGCAACCTTGCCCATATTTGTTGATTGACACAATGTTGCTATGAGGCCAAAGACAAGCCATACTTGGCTCAATCAGCTAAGATTTTGTGGAAATTATTCTGAAATGGGCCAATAATCCAATCCACATGAGACAATGTCACCCAAGTCTCATCAAGCAAAACAGACCAGAAAATCGGTATGCCCTAGAGATGCACTAGGTTATGAGTGAGTGGACCTTAAAGAGCGTCAAATGGTAAGGCTTGCAAAATTCTTTGACACTTGTCCTTTAAGATAGTTGTCCTCAAAGAAGTTTTTAGAGCCTCTCAACTCAACAACTCTAGAACCCTATTATAAAGTCTAATGAATAGTTAAAATTTATGTACACGTTATTCTAAACTTTAAATCTCACGCCCACAATTTCTATTTCTATTAATTTAATCATCAGAATATTTACAACTATGGCGATCACCGTTGAAAACAAAAAACAACAATTATTGTCAAATGTTCATAATCATAGTCATCAACATCATCATTAATGTTAAGGTTTGAAATTCTAGATCCTATGTGTTAATATTAAGTGGAATTGTTTAGCTTTCATATTGAATCAATTGGTCATTCTCTTTTTTGTTAGTGTTTCCAGCCAACAGTTTTGAAATTTGAGTTATTGATTGCATGGTTTGAGAGTGAATTTCAACCAAAAGATATTCTAATCTCCACTAGTTTTAAGGCAGTTTTATTCCGATTTAAAGCCAGTTCATTATGGTTATATTTTAATATCCGATCTATATAAATGGTTTTCTTTTACCATAAATCAGGTTTGATTATTTTGAAAAACCAATCACTGAACATCCTAAATATATCTGCCTAATTCAATTTTTACTTACAAAAAAGCCAACAATTTCTATCATTGAAGAAACAAGGAAATTAGGAGCTAAAAACAAGACTTAACAAATCAATAGAAATAAAATCGGACAGCTCCGTCAGAGTTGAAAATTTTCAGCAACACGCTGAAGTTTTCACCTATCACCATAAACTACGCTGGGAATTATCTATCTACATATTGAGGTAAGGCAAGGAAATGAAAATATACATTGTTCCTTCTACCAGCCCTTCATCTAGAAGAGTTTTAAGATATGAAATTTAAAATATCAAAGTACAATATGCGGCCAACAAATTCATATATGCAAAACCTTAGAACAGTTTTTCTGTGCTCCCTGTAAACAATAACTAAAAGGTGAAAAAATTTGAAAAAGAGCAAAGAGACCAAAGCCAGAATCAAATCAGAATGCTTAACTGACAGCATAGGTAAGCCTCCTTTGAGCCTACAATCTGAAACAAAATACAAGAGTAAGAAGTGTTTAGTATATGAATTTACCAGACTCGAGTTTTCTGACTCACGTGAATAGATTGCTGCGTTTACGTGAGAGCTGAGGCCTCTTAATTGGAGAAAGTATTAGGTTTCTCAAATTCATTGATGGGTTGCTAGTAGCTCCAGGTCCAAAAACAGGGTGAGCCCTTCTGATCCCAATCCCAGCATCCCCAGAGTTATTGCTATTCTGCCGGGCTGGCCATAGATCCTCTCTTGGTCCTGGAGTGGGGGGAGGGAATACCGGCAGACCTGCAACAAATAAGTTATCTAATTTTGGAAACATTTTAAAAGTAAAACTGAGGTTATCAGCATAAGTTCATGTTCTCATAATTTTGTTTAAATTATAGATACTTCATTTGGTTTTAAAGCTAACTGAAACTTTAATGTATCATTAAACATTTTCGATTAAAGCTAAAATATAGTCTGAGTGTTTAAAGTAAAAGATTACCTTTTCGACCAGTTTCTCTTTCATCCAATATGTTTGGCGGGTTCGAGAACAAATCATGCTCATTTCTGGAATAAAAGTTGCCTGCAGGCTGTATGGCAGACCGCTTCGCTGAGTCAAACTCATTTCTCAGCTGATCATACATTTCATCTAGTTTTCTCTTCTGCCTGAAACAGAAATAACTTAGTCAGCAGATGAAGAGTTTGGACTTTTAAAAGATGGAGAAGTGATTGACACTGACCTGGATTTTTCAGCAAATTTTTCCTGAAGTTCTTGATTGTCCTTGGTTAAGCTCTCAATTTCCTGTTGCATCATCTGGCACCTCTTGGCCATCTTTTGGTAAGCAGTATGCAACTGCTCTACTCTTTCTGTAGCCTTTTCTTGTATCATCTCACATCTCTGCTGGCATTGACTAACAATCTTGTTCATCTTACACTGCATCTCAAGTTCTTTTTGCCCGATGTAGAACATCACACTTCTATGCGCACTCTTCATTACTAAGTTTTCTTTAAGGTAAAACAATTGGTCAGATGTAAACTTAAATTCTTTAATTTCAGAATATGCACTTCATTCACGTTAGTCAAATCCTCAGGTACTACAGAGTACTATAACATGCAACATTAATTTCAAATTTTCAACGCAGTGCCTTCTAAACAATGGGCATAAAGGATACACATCTGTGGAGACACTCCCGCCATGGCCATCTGCAAAGGAAAACATCACATTAACAGGGAATGATATCCTTCAAATTATTACAGAAAATATCTAAAGTGTATGTAGTATGTAGTTAGCTATATACGTAGAATGCTTACTCACATTGACCCATTCATCATTGGGATTTATATCCACAGATTTCATGAGACTGATAAGAGAAACACATAAATTAGAGAAAAACAAGTAATCCATAAAGTTTATAATTGACAACTCAAATTTATACAATAACAAAAACATCACATTACAGGCAAGTATTGGTAATTAACATTGAGGGAATAATAGTACCACTAAATAATCATATCTACGGCGATCTAAATTGAAAGCATATACTTTAAATAAAGGACAGAATACCCAAACGAAATTTATGTAAAAATCGCTAGGGATGATTAATGCCATCAATTGGACGGCTTTTTATGTATTTAATCATGTGAACTTGTGAACATCAAAATCCCGATTTTTTGTGTCAGGATATAAGCAACAGATCCCAATATAATCCTCACCTCTTTGAAAGAACTTGATCACAAACAGGGCATGCTCCATCATTGCTTAATATCTTATTGGCATCTTCTGTGCCTGTTAACTTCGTTAAGGAAACCAGACATATGTGAATTAACCATTTGAATAACAAAACAAAAGGGAATATCTACCTAATTTGATATGAACCATTTGATTTTATTTATTTATAAATTGGAATGCAAGGACAAAATTGCTCTCAAATGGATACACAGTAGGTGACCACATGTTGTGGCAATGGCCCGCCCTTCTACTTCTCGCCAACATGCATTGCATCTCATTTCAGCAGTCAGATACTACACTTATACATGTCCAAGGGTTGACAATACCTGCAAGACAAAACCATGCATCAGGATACTACATAGATCAATGCAACTACTAGAATTTCTCAAAGGGAGAAAAGAACTAGCATACTCAAGCAGCATGCCTAATCTATGAAACAAGCCAATCAACTATAATAATAGCAATAATAATCAGTACAATAGTTCTTCAGCGAAAGCAGCCAACTGCTTCCAATTAAAAAATAAGTACCTAAATCAAAAATATATGGACTGTAAGCTAAAAATCAGTTAAGCAACAGGACAACTTAGAGTAAGAATTTTCCATATAAACATTGTTACATCATCTTATAATCATAAAATAATACACTTTTTAATGAATAAAGATTAAATACTTTAAATCTTAAAAGGAAGAAAATTTTGAACACTAATTTTAGATCCTTAACTGATGCTTGTCTAAACAAATATGTGAAACACGGATTGTCATAGTCTACTAACAATAATAGAATTAAAAAGCAGAAACAAATTTGAACACCAAACACAACATATAAGATTGCAAAACAAATTAATCCACTGTTTAAAGTTCAGACTCCTAATTTATTGAGTTGTAACTGCGGCACTCTACACACAGACTCTGACTAACAACACTAGCTCTCACTTTTTCAGTGAACTAGTTTGTATGTATTTATCAATACACAACAAAGTAACAAACTGTTATCTTCTGAACAGCACTTCTTTTTCCAACAAAACTTTACCATTCAAAAAAAAATTCCAACAAAATTTTAAGTAACTGATGCAAAAAACATGACAAACTTATATCCCTACACCTTTGTATCAACAAATCTCTCACTCATTACAATAAATATCACAAAATGGAAAATATTTGATGTTACACAAAGCTTTTTCAAACCTTTCATGAAAGAAACTTTTCTCTCTTCCACTCCTGCACGATTTCTGTCTCTATCTTTCTTGTCAAACAAGTATATCCTCTCTCTTTTCATCCATTAGTACTATTTGCGTGGTACCAAAAATAAATAACAATGATTCACAAGTAATCATAATCTAAATGACCTAGAACTAGAGGGAGCATTCCAAAAACAATCATGTCAACAACTCGATAACATATTTTCGTTCATGGTGATTGCAAGCAACAAAATTACAGAACTTCAAATGCATTGAACTTTAACCTAAATAGCCAGAAGAACAAATCTAACAAAAACGCCATAAATACTGCAAATAAACATGTAAAATCAAAAGAAGCAGTATCAGGATCGTCACTGACAATTTACCAAAACGCCAATTGCTAGTTCAATTCCTCTTTTCCGCAACACTTCAATTCAATCACCGTGTCCGAATCCGAACATGAAATCTGCACTAGTGAAAAGGAAAAAGTATAGGAGAAATCAAAATCACACGACTAGCTCTGAAATTTTGAAAGAATTTTGAAAAAAAAAAATTGAAATCTGAGATTGTTCTTTCGCGTAATGTTATAGAAATCAGAGAGAAGATAAAGAGATTGAAGAATTAAGCACTTACAGAGAGTAGAATAGAGATCGAAGGAACAAGAGAGGGTTGAAATCAGAGAGAAATCGATTGAATTTTGGCGCCAAAAGTTTTTCCGTTGGAACCTATCAGAGAAATGGTGAATGGAAATTGAAATTGAAATCTTGAAAATGAACAAACTCTGGTCTATGGGCTTATAAAGCCTGTGAAATTAGAAAGGCCCGTATAAGGTTGTTAATATTGGCAATTTCTTTTTGGGGTTTAGCATTTCCCTTTCTTTTTACACCTTTATTAGTGTATCCTACATATCTGAAAACTCGAAATTATTTTTGTAGATGCATCTTTGGAAACACCTTATCCTGTTTTTTTATAAAATTGATTCGAAGGCGCTTTTCCAAAAATACCCAAGATAAATTCGGAGATGCATATCTGAAAACATACCTTACCTTATTTACTAAACATTTTTTCATTAAAATTGGCGTTGTTTTCGAAGACTATCAATTTTAACTAATATTAAAGTCATAAGAATTGTATTCTCACATTCTAGCCCTTGCGTTCTTAGGCTTCTGCCCTTTACGCGAACTAGCATAAAAAACTCGACTTTCTAGAAAATCAACTTTGAATTGAAATTTTACTGCGTCATTTCATGAGGAAAAAAACCATGATCAAAATTCCTTGTTTTTCCATTTTATTTGATTTATTTTCTGTTTTTATATTTTCGAAAAAATTTGTACACATTTTATTTTATTTTATTTTTAGTTGTATTTTCATATTTTTATAATTTTATTTTAATTATTTTTCTATTTTTCAATTATTTTTCTCAATAGAGAAATTGTTAGTATTTACATATTTGTTGTATTGCTAATGCATGATTATTAGGTTTGTCTATCTAGATACACCTAATACTAAATTTAAAAAAATACAATAGAAAACTTTTGAATATGTATATCAGAAAACAACATTTTTTGTAAAAAAAAAAAATGTTTTTAGATATGCATCTCTAAAATTAATTATAATAGAGTGAGTCATTCGTTTTCGTTCAATTTTATAGAAAGTTAGTGTTTTCGAAGATGCATCTTCAAATTTTAAAAGTATAAGGGTGGAAAAAAAAAAACTTGCCCTAATATTTTGCGTGACTATATTTTTTTGAAGTTCATAAATTTTATAAAATATATATATTATAATTAGTAAATATATGTAAATGAAAATGTTTTTAAAAGGTATCAACTTAAAATATTTTATATGAAAAAATTATCTTATTTTAAGCTATTGTGAAAATAATACAAGATGTGAACAAAATTTATAAAAACTTTGATATGATGTTGATGTAAATGCTATATTTTAGCACTTAAAATTATATTTTAGGTCATGCAAATTGACCTACGACCTAACCTATATAAGCCATACAAAAATCTTTAAGATTATTACAAATATTTTATTGAGACATACACATACACATATAGATGATAACATAATTTTATATTTAGACATTCATACACTATCAAATAACAACAAAACTCGTCATATTTTGACAGTAATTTTCCATTTAATATGTAAAAATTAAATTAGACAAAAGTGGAATATTAAACATAAAATAATAGCATAAAATAGTATAAAAATTATTATAATGAAACAAAAAATAGAAGAGATGAGAGATTAGTGAAGGTGAAAAAGAAAAAGAAAAGAGTTGAGAGATTAGAAAAGAAGATGTGCGATAAAAACGAAACTGAAATACGAAACATTTACATAAAAATGAAAAAGTGAAAAAGAAAGAATATAAGAGAGTAGAGATTATAGAAGAAGAGGTAAGATGTATGTGGCAAAGAATGTGCGATAATGTTATTAGAGATTTGAGAAGATCGGGACTTAAATTATATATGTAAGGATGAGAAAATTGTTCGTAATCATAAGATTAAGGTATAATAGGTTTAAGTTTGGGTTGGATGTGAGTTAAGTAAAAATTAGGTTGTAACATAATGTGGTTTTATTCGGTTTGGTTCGGTTTACAAAATACAAACCGCAAACCGAACCGAACCGTGCGGTTTTGTTAAAAGATGACTCAAACTAGTCCGAACCAAATGCGGTTTTTTGCGGTTTCGATTTGGTTTAATTTGGTTTGCGATTTTCTATTGGGTTGGTTTGGTTTTGAACACCCATATTACTACATATCAATATGAACACTAATATTCAGATTTCACATACAATTTTCATACAAAATTCACCAAAAAAATCAGAGCAAGAAATTATGTTTATCACAACAATTGAGATAAGTTTTAATATTCTCCAAAAACACACAAACTCAACAATGTAAGAAAACATGAGAAAAATAAGAAACAGGATAAAAATTCCTCTCTACCCTTCATGCATATTACACCCATAGATGAGTAATTCCCTCTACCTCAATTTCCCAACATCAATCCAAGCTTTTTGACTTTGGTGTTCTTCCCTTCGAAAAGCTCTCCTAAATTTTCTTGCCCACTTCTAACTACTTTAGCTCTCCTCACCTTTTCTACTTATTTAACCTAATATTAATTAAAATAAGTTTTGCATTTTACCTTTCACTTTTCCTTATTCTACCTTCTCACTCTAATTTTCTCATTAATTTAATTTTCACACCAAATCTCCTAATTTCCTATTATTTTAATTAACTAAAAATCTAATAAATTTAAATAAACCCCACAATTAATAAATAATTTACATAAAAATTTTATCACCAAAATAAATAAATAAAAAGTATTTAAAATTCAATTAAAATAATTAATTCAAAATTCGGGGTGTTGCACTTTACATGACTTTTTTTTAGTATTTTTACATTAATCTAATTAGGGATTCCTATTTTTAAGATAAATCTTAAAGTCACGCATCAACAATCCATTGCTGATAAGATCAAAGCATAACTTTCATATTAGATAACCTCATATTTTCAATTGTTTGAAGGATGAAATTGCTTAAAAGTGTAATCCAAAATATGTTTATCTACAACTTTACCATTTATACTTGGACAATTTCTCTTCTTAAACAAGATGAACAATGGATTAGAAACTTTATTTGGGATGAGAACATAAAAAAGAAGAAGATCATTACTTTAGCTTGGAAAAAAGCATGCCCTCCTTTAAAAGAATGTGGCATTGGTCTTAGATCATTGGGAAAATTAATGAAGTTTCCTCTCTTAAGTTTACTTGAAATTTGATAACTTTTGATGATCAATAGGTCACCTTGCTTAAAGTTAGGGTTCACATAACTCATGGGACTAATTCTTATCATACTGATCCCCCTATTTAGTATGCTCTTAAGATGACAACGACTCAAGCTAAGGACAATACTCATTGGCAGATTGGCAAAGTCGACAAGGTAAATTTACGGTGTGACAATTGAAACGAGGATTCCTTGGTTGCCAAGCAACATATCCCTTTAACTCAACATCATCATTTAACGGCCAAAGGTTAGGGATTTTATTCAATTGAGATATGAATTGCTCCTAACACTATCAAGTAAGCTTACCTTACTATCATCTAGATTTTGCACGATGTCATCATTCCTCGATTTAAGTTTCATGATCGTCTAATGGAAATCTTACTTTCAAGGATGGATTTTGATGTTATTCCTCTGGACCCAAAGTCTTCCATGAGTCTGGGATCATTCACCCTATGATGAAAGTCTCTCAACGGTACTAGATAATTGCCATACTTCACACTCAGTCCTATAAGATTAAATTTTCTTTCTACAAATTGATGCATGTTGTGATAGTTGACCATGCATGTATCTTGGTTGTTCACCAATCATTTTTATATACTCACATAATACACGAGACAAAATCAATAAACATATCAAAATTATTATCCATATTTTTGTATTGTTAGTGGTCATACACATACATACACACGACAAGCCTAAGACAAAGACATTGTTTAATCTCAACATATAAGATATAATGGATATATCTCATTTTTGGAGATTAATATTCAGATGGAGTCTTTAGATAGTTGTGAACCATAGTTTGTAGTCACACAAATAATAACCAAGCGACTTTAAACTCAAGAGAAAAAGGGTGAATTGTGTTAGTTGGTTCTTAAAAAACTTTTTGCAAAAGGTTAATTTTAGGTTGGTTGATTTTAAGAATGAATTAGAAATAGATATTAAGCCGCAAAAAAATAAGGAACAACACTTTAAAGAGATAGAGTTAGAGAGATCCCAAAATTTACACTAGTCAACCTTAAATCACGCAGACTACTCCAGTATCCAAGAGTTTCCTCTTGAAATTTCCACTATCAATAACGTAAGCTTTTCCACCAAGATCATCCAACAACCTTCCTTACAACCAAGATTTTTTATAAGTTTAGCTTGCAACCTTAAAGTTAATTAGAGTATCCAAGAGAAGTATGCTCTTCAATTGCAATATCAACACAATATTAAAATTATATAACTCTCAATATAAGTTTTTCAATCTCTCAGCACTAAAATAATGTATCGTGAATAAAAACTGTTTCTAAAAAAGATTGAGTGAGAAAAGAGAGCATTGAATAAGAAAAACCGTATTTCGGAAGAGAGCACAAAAGTCCTTTATACAGAACAAAGTTTGACGTATAAACAAAAACAATTCATGGGCTCTGACAGCTTTCAAACCGATTAGAAACGACAAGGTAATCAATTACACTTTGCCAAAATAGGAAACTCTATGTCAAATTTGCTCTTTAATCGATCAATAAGGTTCCTAATGGATTAGGAGACGAACTCGCTCCTTAATCAATTATAAGAAAGCTTTAATTGATTAGAGCTTTTCTAATTGATCAAAATGGCTTCTTAATCGATTGAGTACTTTCTAGAATTCATTTTTAGAAAAAATTTGAAATAGACGAAGAGTTTGAAAACATTTTAATGCATGTGTGCATCACCTTAATACATAAAAACTTACTCTTGCTTATTTAACATACTATTAATAAAAAAAGATTAAAACACTTTAAACAAAAGATCAAACAAACTTTTACATTTTTAATTCTTTTCGATGTGATTCTTGAATTCCATTTAATTGATTTTACTCTCAACATTAAAGTTTAATCAATTTCATTTTTTTAATAACTTCTATCTTCTATGTAATGATATACTTATGAAATAATTTTATTCTTTTGTCAATATCAAAACCACCTAATAAAAAAAAAAAAACATAACCTTAAAATTAAACAAAATGGAAAATGAAACTAACAACAATATATTATATAACGAATGGGGATTAAGAGGGGGAAGTGTTTTTCTTATTCGAAAATCAATCAATTCCGGAGGAGTGAACTTTACAGTGATGAGAAGAATCTCCTCTCTGCTTCTAAAACAACCTTCTCCTTCAATCACACACATCCACTTCTTCTTCCCCCTTCACCTCCAAACCCATCCCCTACACAACAACAATGCCACACCATCACCTCCCCCTTCATTCTCCCACTCCTTCAAAACCCTATCCCTCCCTCCCCCCGAACTCGTCGAACCTTTCTGCGACCTCTCCGACGTCGTTTCCTCTAAACAAAACCTCCAACCCTCTCCATGGTTCACACAAATCCTCAACCTCCTCGACAATTCCCCAACCATGGAATCAAATCTCGATTCCTTCTGCCGCCAATTTCTCATCACTCTCTCCCCCTCTTTCGTCGCGCACACTCTCCGTTCCCTCAACAACCACCAAACCGCCCTCCGTTTCTTCACCTGGGCTTCCAACCAACACAACTACTCCCATTCCCTCGATTGCTACGTTTCACTAATCAACCTCCTTCTATCTCCCTCAACCACCACTTCAACCACCTCCGCCGCATTAAATGTTTTCGCAGAACTTCAACGTACCCGCCTCCCCTTAACATCCCCATCCGCCAATTCCCTCATCAAAAGCTTCGGTAACGCCGGCTTAGTGAACGAGCTTCTGTTAGTTTGGCGGGGAATGAACGAACAAAACATCCAACCAAGCCTCTTCACTTACAACTCCCTTCTTAACGGACTCGTTGGATCCTCTTTTATTGAATCAGCCGAGCGTGTTTTCGAGGCGATGAAAGAAGGAAGAATAAAGCCTGATGTTGTAACCTACAATACTTTGATCAAAGGGTATTGTAAGATTGGGAAAACACGAAAGGCGAGTGAGATGCTTCGCGAAATGGAGGTAATTAACTTGGAGCCTGATGTTGTTAGTTATATGACAATAATGCAGGCTTGTTATGCGGAAGGTGATGTTGATTGTTGTTTGAGTCTTTACCATGAGATGGAGGATAAGGGGTTTGAAGTTCCTTCTCATTGTTATAGTTTGGTGATTTGCGGGCTTTGTAAGACCGGGAAGGTTTTGGAAGCTTATGCTTTGTTTGAGAATATGATTAGGAATGGTTGTAAGGGTAATAAGGCTGTTTACACTGCTTTGATTGATTGTTATGGGAAGAATGGGAATTCTGATGGGGCTTTAAGGTTGTTTGAGAGGATGAAAATGGATGGGATTGAACCTGATGAGGTTACTTATGGTGCTATTGTTAATGGATTGTGTAAGAGTGGGAAAATGGAGGAAGCTTTGGGGTATTTTCGGTTTTGTAATGAGAAAGGTGTTGTTGTCAATGCTGTGTTTTATTCTAGTTTGATTGATGGACTTGGAAAGGCTGGGAGGGTTGATGAAGCTGAGAAGGTGTTTGATGAAATGGCTGAGAATGGTTGTCTGCCAGATTCGTATTGCTACAATGCGCTCATTGATGGATTGTGTAAGTATGGGAGGATAGATGATGCTCTAGCGCTGTTTAAGAGGATGGAGCGTGATGGTTGTGAGCACACTGTGTATACGTTTACTATACTTATCAGTGAGCTTTTCAGGGTGCATAGGAATGAGGAGGCGGTCAAGATGTGGGATCTGATGATTGACAAAGGGATAACGCCGAACGTTGCTTGTTTTAGGGCTCTTTCAATTGGGTTGTGTCTTTCGGGGAAAGTTGCAAGGGCTTGTAAAGTGCTGGATGAGCTTGCACCTATGGGGGTTGTTCTTGAAACGGCTTATGAAGATATGATTGGAGCGCTGTGTAAAGCCGGTCGTGTGAAGGAGGCTTGTAAGTTGGCTGATGGAATTGTGGATAGGGGTAGAGAAATACCGGGGAAGATTAGAACTCTGATGATTCATTCCTTAAGGAAAGCTGGGAATGCTGATTTGGCTATCAAGTTGATGCATAGCAAGATTGGTATTGGATATGATCGAATGAGGAGCGTTAAAAAGAGAGTCAAGTTTCAAACCCTTTTTGACAACTGAGATATTTCAGGTAGATATCATGTGGCATTTGAAAACAGGTAAAGGCCAAAGCCAGTTTTAGTTTGAAAGTGTTGGAAATAGTTAAACCAATGCTGCTGGTCCCATCAATATACAGATAAAATAGGAAAACCACGATGCACTAGTGAGAATGATGAGTTTCCAAATGTTGTACAATTATTATTATTATAAACTAAACATAGTATTCAGTGGCCTGATTGATCATGTACACTGTCTCAAACACAGGAGTCGTGAAAATGTTGATACATTTGGACATGAATAGGTCGGTATGTCTTTCTTGCTAGTTCCGTGTGATGCAAGGGAATCAAATTCCCTTAGAGTGTGTTTGGATGGAGCATTTTAATGAGGGAAAATAATTTTTTGAGGGAATTTAAAATGATTTGACCAAAATCCATTGTTTGAATACAAAAATGAAGAAATGTTAAAATGATAGAAATTTATGGAGTATTTCATCTAAGTTAAATTTAATCATTTTGAAATGACACCAAAAACCAAAGAATTTGAAATTCCTCTCATGTTTCATAGAATGTATTTGTTATTATTATTTCTTCAAATTTTACAAATTGGTCCTCATATTTTTCAAAATTATAAAATTGACCCCAAAAATTTTAAAAAAAATTGCAAATTGGTCCTTAATAATTTTTAAAATTTACAATTTAGTCCTTCAAATTTTTAAAAATTGCAAATTAGTCCCTACTTTTTCTTTTTTTAATTTGGTCCAAAAAATTTAAATTTTATAAAAAATGATACCAAAAGTCTAACAATGAATTATCTTAATGCTCCATCCAAACAAAATAATTTAAAAATGAATGGATTTGAATTACTTTGAATTTTAAATTGCTTTAAAATTTCTAATTACCTCATCCAAACACACTCTTAGAGTGTGTTTGTGTGAATACAAGATTACACTCAAAGATGTTTTTGATTCATGGCAAACTCAAATAAGCATTCAAACAACAAGACGGAAGCAGAAAACTCAAAGAAAAGCAAGCATTGATCACTCATGATAGAATAGGTCAACCCATTATGGTTATGTGTTTATAGGTTGACTCAACACAAGCAAAACAAGAAGAATGCAGAAAAGCAGCAGTTAGGTCGACCTACCATCAACCCAGGTCGACCTAAAATGGAGAAAAATTCATATACTCCTGCTAGGTCGACTCACACACCATTTAGGTCGACCTAAATTGATGAATTTTACATACCAGCCTGTTAGGTCGACCTACACAACAACTAGGTCGACCTAATCTGAGAAAATGTTCCCAGAACGCATCAGAAGAGGATTCTGGTCGACCTACTCCTTCAACAGGTCGACCTAACTGGGAGCAAACTTCAGCAAGCACTGCTAGGTCGACCTAACCCCTACAAGAGGTCGACCTAACTGATCAAGAATGCCAAAAATTCTGTTTCTATCATCTCCAACTGTTAAGCTATCATATATATATTGTCCAAGGGTAATTATTCAATGCAACACCAACGACTGAAAGATACACAAACGCTTCTCATCTTCGTTCTCATCATCTCCAACACAATTACACATAATCATTCTTGTGTTGTGGGTTAGTGATGAGTTCGATAACGTCCATGGAACGGAATTGAAGATTCCTAGTGGGTGAAGGTTTGTGGGGTTTGTTGGTGAATAAAATCTGCGGGTTTTGTCCTCCACGACGGGTGGTTCTTGGGGGTTTTTATCAAGAGGCGTTCATTGAGGATTCGGCTGAGTGTAACGATTGAGGAACGGGGAGTTCAAGGAATCAAGACACTGCAGAAGGGAATCAAAGTGAAGCTCTTGGATAACCTTGATCTTGCTCAAGATTAAGGGGGAAGAAGATTCAAAGGATCGACATAATTGGTTTATCGTTTATCGCTTTGTTATCTTCTTTGTATATACTACTTTCAACATTAATGAAAGATTACCCAATTTCAATTTGGAATTGGGGGCAGACGTAGTCGTAGCGAGGACGATCGACGAACTGCCTAAACAAATATCGTGTTCTTGTCGCTTTTACTTTTTCATTTACATTCTGTTAATATTTGGTTATAATAGCAAATTGATCAACGATTCGAGTGTTAAGATTGTGAACTAAGAACGTACATAAACATCACAATCCATCACACATTGAATTACCTTCAATTTGATCATTATCACCAAGTGTTTGTATATTTGTTTCTATCACTCTTACTGCATTGCAAACATTGTCCATCATACAAAAAGTTAATCTGATTTTCAATAAGAGAAACGCCTTGATTCTGCAACATATACTCTTATCATTTACCTCAAGTCTTTGACTGGTTTTTAAACACATATATAATCGTTTCGATAGTGGTTCGGAATAGACGCGAGTCGATTCAGAATTCACTTCCGCTGAAAAGTCGTTTAAATCCGTAAAACTGTGAACGATCAATTCACCCCCCCTCTAGATCCTAAGGCCAGCGTCTAACAGTTTGGATGGAGCATTTTAATGAGGGAAAGTAATTTTTTGAGGGAATTTAAAATGATTTGACCAAAATCCACTGTTTGGATACAAAAATGAAGAATTGTTAAAATGATAGAAATTTATGGAGTATTTCATCTAAGTTAAATTTAATCATTTTGAAATGACACCAAAAACCAAAGAATTTGAAATTCCTCTTTATTTGTTATTATTATTTGTTTAAATTTTACAAATTGGTCATCATATTTTTCAAAATTATAAAATTGACCCCAAAAATTTTCAAAAAATTGCAAATTGGTCCTTAATAATTTTTAAATTTTACAATTTGGTCCTTCAAATTTTTAAAAATTGCAAATTAGTCCCTACTTTTTTCGTTTTTTAATTTGGTCCAAAAAATTTAAATTTTATAAAAAATGACACCAAAAATATAACAATGAATTATCTTAATACTCCATCCAAACAAAATAATTTAAAATGAATGGATTTGAATTAAATCATTTGAATTGCTTTGAATTTTAAATTGCTTTAAAATTTCTAATTACCTCATCCAAACACACTTGAATTTGAATGAAATGGTCGTGGTTTTAACTTGAAGAGTTCATATATTAACTTTTAAATTCACATGGAATGACTTTGTTCCTAGCTTGAAGAATTCATGTTAACTTTTCATCCGTCTCTTGTGCCAGTTGCTTGCTTTAGAAATTCTCATGTCCTGTGACAGCTTTGAGGAATTTATGCCGAGTTTGGATGGTTGAAAACACATTCAATGATACAAAAGTTTTTCCACCCTGCCATTTCAAGCCACATCATATTGGATTGTAACATGGAGGATTGCCTTCCCCTAAAATTTATATGATACCCCCCTCATTTTCTTAATTCCACAAATACCCCTTCTCAAAGAAAACAATTTCTGAACTAAATTTCCGGTATAATTACAAAATTTTCAGTATCATTTGAAATTTCAAGTACCTTACAATTTTTTTCGAAATTTAGTTGATAATTGAAATTTTCGATAGTGTATTTTGTCAAACTTTTTTGACGATCAGGATTTAGTCAACAGTTTTGTAGGGCTATGATTTCCTCGACAATTTTGTGTGGTCTAGAATGAATCCAAGATTCTATAAATAAGGGCATATGTTATAGAAAAAAACATCTAATAAAAATATTTTCCTCAATTTCTCATTAAGGCAGAAGTGTATTTCAACGGAAACAATCCTCTTGGTGAGTTCAAGCTTTCGGATGGCGAGAACAGAAGAGTGAGAAAGATCGAGTTTCGTGAATATTGAGTTGATAATAATGGAAGGGTGAAATACAACCTGATTGAGTTGAAGATCGATGAAGATGTGACGACCATGTGGAAATCGTTTTGCCGTAGAATAACTAAGGGGCCGACCGAGTTTGATGCGCATATTTCAAGATCGGTTGACGCCATAATCAAGCTGCTGAAACGTCCAGATGCATCTGGTAGTAACTACGTCTTCATGCTTAGTTATTTTTAACTTATGATTGTTGTACTGTACTGTCTTGTGTTATGTTTATCTTCTAATCAAAACATATAATCGGCAAAAAATTATGTAATAAAATTACTGTGATGTGAGAAGTAGTCTGAGTCACATAATATACAAAATATACAACTATAAAATAAAAAATCTAAATAGCCCGCTCCACGGGCTATGTGTGCAACCCGAGCTAAACCTATGAAAACCTCACCATCCCGCTTTACCAAATCCATGAGATTATCCACAATAACGAGATCATCTGGAGACGCTCCTGATCATCTGAGCCTGGTGAAGGTAGTGGTGGAGGCACGTTGTCACCTGGTACCTTAAAATCAGAAACCCTAGTGTAGTAGGGAAATTTTTGAGACTAAAGCCACTGATTGACTTAGCTCAGATTTTAACAGAGCCGTCACCGCGCTTTATTGTTTCTAAAGAAAATGAGAGAAAGAGCGAAATAAAATCCACATAAGTTTTTAAAATCAAAACTAATAAAATTATTATAGATTTGGATACAGGGGATTTGTTATGCAAGGGGAAGGTTTTAAGCACCCCTTACATCTACGGTACTCCGTAGGTGTAACACCCCAAATCTACCCCACAATTTAATATGGAAATCAAAGTGCAAAAATCACAAAAATGACATATTTGAGGCGTCACATTATCCACTTAAAACATATAACATAACAACTCGTTAATAAAGATACATAACACATGTCAATGGGAGGAATCATAATCCAGTAGTCATTCAAACTCAACAATTTCAAAACATCGCAGCGGAATTCATAAAACTCATATACTTCAAGTCACAACATTTTTGTCAACATGACAACAACTAAACAACTTGTCTCCATACAACAATATCAAAATCCAAATAAAACATAACAACATAAGGTAAAGAAAATGAAAATCCCCTAGAGTGCTATGTATCAGAGCGATAGACACCGACTCGAGCTACTAACGGCAAACGGCTACTCCTCATCGTTATCTGCACGTTACCAACAAAGGATAACATTCAAACAGAAGGGGTGAGATATCAAACAGTATAAAGGAACATATGATAATACTTATAGCAAAGATACGATCATACATTGTTCACTACTTCTCATCTCAAACAACTTTCATCACAACAACAATGTTAATAATCAATCATAATAACATATTCAAATTCACAACTAAATCATCCATAATTATAACATTCACTTCATAATCACAACGACAATCAAATGCAACTCAATATGCGACTCAACATTATGCATATGCATGTGGTACCATTTGGAGTAAAACTCCCTGTAATACGGTGGGAGAGTTATACAAAGGGAAGGTGTAAGCACCCTTTATATCCATGGTTATCCATGGGCTCTTAATTGCTTAGCTCACTTTTGTTTTCAAAATATTTGAAGTGCAGTGTGTGAATAAGAAAAAGATTTTGAATAAGAACTTTAGCTTGTAAATAAGCGTAGTCTTTTTTGAAAGTAATTTGAAAAGGAGTGGGAATAGTATTTTTGATTTGAATTTGAATAGAGCAAGCATTTAATAGCACCTACCCTAAGAGTGGATCTTTCTTGTTCTCTAAGACTTTCGTTTGAAAGGGCTATCCATACCATAAGGAGGGTAGGTAGTATTTTCATTGGATGTGCGGGTCATCGAAGGGTCATTGAGAATTATCGTTCGCCATAAGGCTATCCATACCATAAAGAGGGTAGGAAGTCTAAGGGAAGGATGAAATAGTCATTTAGGCAATCAGTAAGGATACCTTAGCAATCGAAAGGGACTATCATCAAGATCATTTATCGTAGGCAACATCGAAGGGACGAGATCTTTATGATGATTTTATTTGTAGGCAACAGGCTAAGGCATCCCTACATCCGAGGGGCTTGACTATTTAATCGAAGGCAGCATAAGAGGGATTACCCTAAAGGTGGGTGTGTGCACAAATAAAAGATGTGTGTTAATTTCAGATATTTTAATCTTGGAAGTTAGTGATCTAACGATTGATTTTAATCTTGAACATATAATCCTAAGCATACATCTAAGCAATATAATATTAGCAGTTTATAGTGTGCGGAAAGTAAATGAGGAAAATAAATCTACGCTATTACAGGGCTTCGGGGATTAGGGGGATTACAATAAAAACCTGTTGGGGAGATGCGGAAAGTAAAGGCAGGAAAGATAAACCCTAATTACTATTACATCAAAAATCAAATGAGTGACCTATACACCCTCTAGAATTTAAATGGCGGAAATTAAATAATTAAGTAAACATACATGCGACATTCAATGGATTTTGAGATGAGAAGAGAATCGCGAGAAATTAGGAATAGTAAAAGAAGTAAAAACCTAAATCTAAATCAATTACCTAATTAAATAACTATTTACAAATGCTAAATTGATTAATTCATTAATTTAAATTTAATAAATTATTTAACCTAAATTTAATTAATTGTCAATCCTAATCTAATTATTTAGCCTAAAGTTAACCCTAATTCTAATTATTAATCCTAATTATCAATATAATGGTTACTTGATTAAAAAATTAATTAAAATCTAACTAAACTAAAATTAATAGAAAAAGTTGGTTAATTAGTGAAAGCCTAATTCTAATGGTTATTGGTTAATTTAAGATTAATTAGAATAATGGTTAGAGATTTAGGTTAGTTTAAAGAAAATAAAATAAAAAATAAACCAAACAAGCAAAGGGAGTGGGGCGCCTGATCTGGTGTGGACATGTCTGGAGGTGTATGATAGAGCAGCATTCCAGGGCCTTTAGATCTTCATTGGTAACGATTTGGTGGTGGAAAGATGGGTGTGTACCATGAGCTTGTGTTGAGTGTATGTACCGGATCTGTGAGCAAATAACTTGTAAAAAGAAATAATGCCCTGGCCAGGCTGGAACCCACGTTTTACAACATAAGTGTCTTTCTCCCTTACCAAATGTACTGAAATTGTTAGTCATAAATATTGTGACAAACAATAAATAAATATGAAAACCTGTGATCAGTGGAAAATTCAACAAGTTGGGCCCACATTGTGGTTGACTAACGAATTGGAGGATGAGAGAGAGAGAGAGTCGTTCTACAGACTGGCCAATAGCAATGCATGAAGACGCCAAGCCATCTTTGACCACCCCTTGAACTTTTCAAACCACCACCGGTGGTGGTTTCATAGACCTTCTCCGATAGGGCAATTTTCGAACCTGTAGAAACAACGAAAATAAATGCAAAGGAAGGACTCTACTCCCCTAAACCGGCAGCTGCGAATCCAACGGTGGATTCCATTTGACCTGATTCGACCTGTATAGTGAGATATGGGCAAAGCGACGGAACACGGCGTAGCAATGGTAGAACATGATTTCCACGTTAAACTTGCGAATCAACCACCCAGATACAGTAAGGAAGGTTCCCTGAATCCATGTAGGCCATCGTTTTGGATCTACGCGCGTTGTATCACCGAAAACAAACAAGCATGTTGTTTATGCCCTAACAATGGTGTGCTACTAACCAGGGCTTAAAGCTTTCGTGTGATGCATTGAACCTGTACTAAATCATCTCAAGAACACATTAGAATCATCAGTATATGTTAAAACGCAACGAAAGTAAGAATATGAAAGCTTCACACATGGATGACGATGGTGATCATGGTATGCTGTGTTTCAGACGTGATCATGGCTTCAAACTTTACCTGATCCTACCTTATATCCCTGAGAAGTTGAATGGAAGGGATGAGAGGCTCTAAATCTTGTTGAAAACAAATCTTCCTCGTGCCCTAGTTTGGTGTATTTTTGCAACTTGGAATCCTAGTTTTTTTCTAATTTTCGTCCTCTCTCCATTAGGTCTTGCTATGAATATATAGAGGTATTTTAAGGTTGAAAACTTAGGCAAAAGATCACTTAATTTGTGAGAAAAATATTGGAAAATATTTGATTCCACTTTGCACCAAATATTTCTATTTTCGAGTCTTCTATTATTTTATGCATATTTTTCTTAAATCATGGCCATTAGATCAATCTCCATCTGATTATATGATTTTACAAATAGTCAATCATATTTTATCATTAAATAATGATTTTATTCTGATTTTAATGAATAAATTCAAAATAAAATAAATAAAAACCATAAAATAAAGATAAAATAGTTCATGGGCCTTTGATGAGCTCAAATCCACGTGGGCAACTTGAATTTAAAGGCCCATGACTCAAACTTTCAAAATTCACCAATTAGGGTTTCATGTAATTCTCAAATTTTGCCCAACTTGCACCAATCATAACTCTTTCAATATTTATCATATGGAGGTGATCTAGGACTTTTTGGAAAGCCCAAGATGTCCTATACAAGCCACTTTGGAACCTTTTTTGCATTTGAGGATTTTATCTTGAAGATATAGTTCCTGACAAAAAACAGCTTTTTGTGAGCAACATCAAAGTCATAGTTTAAAGTTGTAATGTATTAACTTGAGAATGAGCAACATCAAACTCATATCTCTCAAATGATGCATTTCTTGGACTTGGGACCAACATCAAAGTTGTAGAGAATTGAATTTCCTTGAGAATGAGCTTTGGTTTGGGAATTTCTGATGAACCATGTAGGAGATATGACCAATCATAGTTCAGTTGACTTTTGGTTCAAAACCCTAATTTAGAAACTTGGACTTTTGAGGATTTCTGAGCTTTCCTTGATGGATCATGATCAATCTTTGATAAAATGATGAACGTTACTTCAAAATAAGTATATTGACCAAAAATCAGGAATTTTGACTGTATTTTGACCACAGTTGACTTTTAGGTCAAATCAGTCGACTGTTGATTATTTGAGCAGTTGACTGAGCAATCTTGTGAATCAGAGCTTGAAACTTCGTGTGAGGATTCTTTGAGGAATATGAGAAGCCAAGAAGTCCACTTGAGGTATTCAAAACCTAATTTTACCTTGAGAGAAGCAAAACCCTAGTTGTTGGGGTTGTTGGTAAGTGAGCTTATTGTAACATCCCGAAAATTCTTATTTAATTAATTTAATCAAGTTTTAAATTAATTATGGGAAATTAACATTTTGTTGAATTATGTGGAAAAATAATAAAATGTTAAGTTATTGGGCCATGCGGTGGAATTAGTAAAGTGGAGGTGTAATTGTGTAAGAGCCCATTTCTAATTTTATGTTTTTCATAAAATAAAGGAAAACAAGAGGAGAAGGGAAAAATTAGAACGTGAAAACCAGAAGCTGTGAGAAGAGAAACTGAAGAACGTAAAGGGAGAACCAAAGAGGAAGAGGAACCAATTCAAGAATTTGGCTAAGGTAAGGGGGGACTTGTCTAATTATCATCTATTATCGGGTTAGGGGTTGATAATACTGAATAGATGTGGAATTCGGGTCGATTGAGTCATATGATAGGTTTAGGGATTGAGTCAAATTGTATGATGTTTGATCTCTATGTTTGAATCCATGATGTCTGCGTTGTTATGGTCTCAATTGATGTGTAAATGGTGTATTATGAGATGTATTTTGTGTTGTTTGTGCATTCGATTTCCCTAGGTTCGTACTGGTATGAATTGGATGAGTTTGGAATGTATAAAATGCTGTTTTCTGCAGGTTGGGGTTTCTGAAATCGCCGGTTCGCACCGCGTGCATAGGGTTGGCGCCGCGAACAGGTGGGCAGAATGCCAAGAAGTTGTGATACGCTCAGGTCGCGTCGCGTACCTGTGTTCGCGCCGCGCAGGCGTAACTTTTTCTCGCTTCGCGCCGGGTGCAGATGTTGCGCCGCGAACAGCTTGGCAGAGAGCCAAGGATTCTTGGAATGCTCAGTTCGCGCCGCGAACTGGTGATGGCGCCGCGTGCTGTTGGTGTTTTGAGATATTTTTGAAAGTTCAAAGATGCATAACTTTTTAACTGTTGGTCCGTTTGATGCGCCGTTTCGAGCTAAACGAACCTTATAGACTAATCTATGTGATGATGATTGATTGGTTTTTGGAATGATGAAAATGCATGTATGCTATTCTAATTGAGTATGATGATTGATGCAAATACGTGTATGTTTTGTATATGATGATGATGGAATTGTGATTGAATGATGTTAATATATATGAACATACTTGAATGATGATGATGTTGATGATTGATGATGATGATGGTATAAGTATGTTGTATATGTTGCATTCATTCATGCTCATTGATGATACTGTATCCATAAGGGTGTGTTGGATCAGTGAAGGGCATGATTCCCATTGTGTGGAATCTGTGCCGACAGGGCCGTATCTTGGATGATGTTGGATCGGTCATGGGTTATCCCCATTTGATGATGTTGGTACCACATGCATAGTGTCAGTTCATACATATGCATAATTTATAACATGATTGGATGCATTCCAGTGTTGTAAATGTTGATGATGTGTTGATTGTTGTTTGATTGTTTTGAATGTCTGTTTATGAAACAATTGGGTGAATGATACAACTGTGATGTGTTATTGCTTTATAACCTTATAACATTTGTTAATTATGATGAGACTCACCCTTACATGTTGTCGTTTTCAGATTGAGGATAGCGGCTGTTCGACTCGGTGAGGATTAGCTCATGAGTCAGTGGTTTAGTAGCGTTAGGTGTCATGCTCTGATAGTTGTAACACTGGGGACGTGATTGTTTAGAGTTTATGATTATGACTCTAGTTATGTTTTGATGTTTTGAAGGATAAGTTTTAAAGATGTTAAACTTAGTCCATTTTTGATAAATTTCCACTGTGTGAACATGAAACGTTTTAATTTATGATGATTACCTCAGTGAATGCATGACATGACTGAATGATGTTTGTTTATTATGAATTGTGGCACCCTTATTTCATGTACTCTGAATAATTGTTTTAAAATTGCCGCGGGGTTAGTAAGGGGTGTTACACTTATTCCTCGGTGCTTGAGCCAAATTATTTGAAATATGATGGACAAATTTGGGGTATGACACTCCCGTCTCAAACATTTGCCACTTGGGCCATCGTCGTTGCCATTTTCAGGCTAATAGTCGCTGTTGCGATTTTCAGACTAATAGTCACTTATGCAATGGATGCGACTTGATAATGCACATCCACAAAATATACATTCACAACACACGACAACATCGTCTCAACAACATCAAATCAATACCAAAGTTCTATGTCTATAACAACATCATTACTATTATAGTAATTTATCATGTCTCAATCACGTCTTTACGGTATACATACATACACAAACATTCAACTTCATAAAACATCATTAATTTGGAAGATACGATTCAAGAAAAGTTCTCAATAATTTGTTCAAATCACGTTCATTAGATAGGCATTGATTTCAGATTTACGGAGGTTCAAGCGGCGTTTAAAAAGGAGTTACAGATCAAAAGATACATCAATTGGAAGTTTCAAAAAAATTTCAACAGCAAGGTTCACTCAGCGGGCGTCAAGCGCGCTCCGCTGAACTAAATCCAGAAGCGAACAATTTTTTCATCTCCGCTTAGCGGACCAAGTAAGCCTAGCAGACTCACGATTTTAAAAATTGTTCCCAGAGTTCGCTTAGCGGACCAGCTGTCGCACGCTCGCGAAAATGAACAGAGTCGCCACTAATATATTTATCCCATCGAGGGAAAGAAATATCAAAAAACCTAGAATAAAGAAAGGATAAGAGAAGGTCTTACGACCAAAGATCGGGTAAGAAGTCGGTTACGCAAGGGGAAGGTATTAGCACCCCTCACGTCTGTGGTACTCCACAGGATCCACTTATGTTTGTTCTATTCTAAGGATGTATAAATCTAAAGCTTAATGCTAAGGGAATGCATGCAAATGAAAGAAAAGAAACACGGGGAAAATAAGGTTTATAAATAGTTGTGCTCGCTTAGGCCCCGCGACCCAATGCCTACGTATCCTTTTCAGGAATCAGAGCGCCGTAGTTCGGCTCTTTAGTTTTTGTTTGTTTTTGTGTTTTTTAGTTGAACAGTTACATTCGCACTCCGCTGCTCGACCTCTGGAGTCTTAAGCTGGGAATGGAGCGGAAATAACGTGTCCGATTAGGAGAAAGAATGCCTTGAAGGCAAGAGAAAGAATGCCTCGGAGGCAAGAGAGAGAAGAGAGAAAATTGGTTTGTGTCTTTTAGATGTAATTCCATGATGAACAAAACCCAATACAAGGCTTCGCATCACTTCCTTACTTTGTTTAGGTCTGAGCCTTTATTAAGTGTTTTAGATGTTTTTGGTTGGGTATTTTTTAAGGGAATTTACTTTGCGATTCGAATCACATAAGAATGTATAATGATCGAGAAGCAGATTAGGGAATGAATCCCACTCACTTCTATCCCATTATGTAATGTTCGAGAAACAGATTAGGGAATGAATCCCACTCATTTCTATCCCATTAGTTAATGTTCGAGAAACAGATTAGGGAATGAATCCCACTCATTTCTCTCCCATTAAGTAGTGACCGAGAAACAGATTAGAGAATGAATCCCACTCATTTCTATGCCACTAAGTGATTGAGAAACAGATTAGGGAATGAATCCCACTCATTTCTCTATCACTTTCTTAATGTGATTCGCATCTCTATTTGTTAATGTTTTAATGTTGAAAGAGAAAAAGGAGAAGAAAACTAGCTTAAGATGAATAACTAGCCCAAGTGTTTAAAAGGGAATTTCTAGATCCTAATGTTATCATGGTTTCTACCTAAAGTTAGGAATTTAAGGAAAAAAGACTAAACCTAATAGTTATGGAGATTATAGGTCCTAGATCTAAAGGAACAAACAAGTGAAATTACAAGCAAAAATCACAAGCGAAAATCACAAGTAAGCATGATACAAAATTGGTACAAAAATTGGCTAAAAGAATGACTTGAAATATGGTACAAAACATAGAAGCAAATGATGCAAAATATAGTACCAAAACTGAATTAAAGGACTATTATTTTTATTGATTTTTATATGACAAAGAACAAGAATTCTAATCAAGCAAAAGAATTAAAATACAAGCCTAAACTAATATTTTTTAGTGATTATTTCTATGTGTCAAAATTAGTACTAAGGTCTAAAATTATAGGAGAAAAATTAGCATTTTTATTGTCTAGAGAGAAACATGAAAAAATCTAAGTAAGGAACTAAATTCTACTAATTATTTATATGAACCAAGGGGGTGAAGACTGGAAACAGGCGTATGGCCTATTGAATCAGCCCAGCAGAGTTTTTTTGTTATGATTTTCATTAACACACCAAAAAATGGTGCGTATGGGCCAAAGGGGTGCTAGAAACGAGCATGGCCCAAGAGATTGTTCAGATTCAGATTATCATGACAATTATCTTGAATAATCAACTTTAATGCTAATGAAAACCAATTAACCAATATGCTAATTCTATTAATCAGGATTAATACTAACTAAATCTAATTAAATATATTAAAACAATATTAATGGGAATGAATCAAGAAAGGGATTAGGGTTAGAAAAAGTGTCACCTTTCAACTTTAAGAGGCACGCTCTTCTTCTTTGCTCTCTCACAAACGGTGGCACCGGCGGTGTCTTTTCCCGATCGACCTCGCAACGCCGTCCAAAGCTATCATCTATCCCGTCATCTCTGCTTCGCTCTCTCAATGATCTTCCTTCCGTCGTTCGAAACCAGACAACACAAACCTAGCTCTTCGATTGAAAGCGATTTAAACACGTTCGTGAAATAAACGCGTGAACGGTCTTCTGCTCAGGTGATCTCTCTTACTCCGCTTCCTCTTGCATCATCTTTTCCTTTGCGTTTGTGTTGTGGTTGACGAGTTACGATTATGGCGATGCAGAATTTGAAGAATTGACGATGAGGTGATGAAGATTGAGGTGTTGATGATGCGTTTGAAGAAAATGATTGATGAGTTTCTGAGATGATTGATTGAGGCTATCGAGAATTCGAGGAACTTAAGTAAGCGCTCGCATTAATCTTTTGCTTTTGTTTATCCGATTCACACTTCTTCTTCTTTTTGATTTCTGAAGGACTTGTTATTGTTGTTATTGCGTGATGATGAAGATGTGTGAAAGAATGGATTTAGGAATGATGAATGATGATGAGTGAAAGTGCAGAGAGATTGAAGAATTGTTGAGGACGGATTGTGGAGAAGAGAATGAATGGTGGTTTTGGTTCTGTTTGTGGAGAGAATAAGGGAGAGTTGCAGAGAGAGTGAAGAGAGGTTGAAGATGATGAAATGGTGTTGTTTGTTACACGGTTGGAGGTGAGTTTCAGGTTCTGAATCTTTTTTTCTCTCTTGATTTTTCTGTTACTGAAAGCTGAATTCTGTTAGTAATCTCTAGAATGGTTAAAAGTTTGTTAGTTGGTTGTTAGGGTTCTGTAACCGACTTTGGGAAGTTAGTTAGGGTAGTTATAAGAAGTTTGGTAGTTAGAAATGAATAGGTTGGTTATGTGTTGGTTAGAAGCTGTTATGTAGGTTTGTTAGTTATATGTTGAAAGTCGGTTTGGATTAACATGAAATGTTTAGGGAGAGTTTGGAGGTAAAACTGTTTAAGAGTTATGGTTGGGGAAATTGAGGGTTGGTTTAAACTCTTTTCTCTTTTTTTTTTGATACAATTTGTGGGCTGCTGAATGTTTGTATGCAGGGTTTTCGGTTTTGTCTAGTTGTTGATGGTATTATGCAGGACTCATTGAAATGTATGGATGGCTGCTATTGAATTTGTCTCTCTTCTTCTATTTTGTTTGGTGAATGTTTGAATAGGTGTTGAGATTGGTTCTAAATTCTGTTTTGGGTTATATAGCTGATGCAGTTTGGATTTATATGGCTTTGGTTTGAGTTTTGCTACTGTTTATGCAGGCTGGTCTGAAATGCAACAAAAAGCTTCATTCAATTTGAACATGGTGGCAGGAGCTAGCAAGCATGGAACCATTTGAAGTAAGGGAGGCTGAATCAAGAATGATGTGGAATAGGTCTTAGGATGTAGTAAATAGAAAGTCAAAGGGTCAATTGTATTCTATTTGGATTTTTGTAATAGATCTTGAATGGAGCTTGAATGGATAATTGTAATGAGCTTTAAAATTGTGAAATGTAATGATAGACTTGTGATAAAGGTGATGTGAGAATTTTTGTAATGAAGTATGAATGGTTTTTTGTATCGTTTTCTTCTCCGACTTTGAAATGAATACATTACAGGTGGATCATGTAACCCGTGAAGTGGGATGTAGCCTTAACTCAAATTTGTTAAATATAACATGTAACATGAGACCTCCTTGTATTATTCTTGAATAGCATCTAGATTTTTCCATGGACATTGTGAATGTATGATCTCTTTGTGACTTAGAATTATGGTGAAAAATTTCTTTAACATGGTGTTCCTCCTTTATCAACATAAATATGAGTTTTAACTTTCTCTTTCAACACCTTTGACTTGAACAGAAACTATGCACATGTAGCCTCTCGGGTCAATATTGAATATCACTCAAAAGTGAGCTTGAAATCCTCGATACTAAGAAGGAAGTCACGAGCCACAACTTTGTACCACCATAAATGTCTCAAATTAGTAACTTGTGTATCAAGTAATTCATATAACCCTTCCGACCTTGCACGCGCTAATGAATTCCGATCTTTAATTTAATGAACATTTGTCTTTAATTCCCAAACCATAAGTGATTTGTGCTTCAAGCGACCACAATATTTTGAGCACTTCTTTGATGCATAGAGGAACATCTTGACATGAATAATACACTATAAAGAGTCCAATCTCACTTACATTTTCCCGATTCACTTGCATAAAATGACAAGCAAACGCCTTTTGATCACGATGAACCCTTAATTGATATTACGTACATAGATCCTTTGAATCCAAGATGGTTTAATGCATGTATGATATGTTGATGACCTAATAGAATGCAGGTGAAATGAGGAACATGAGCCAATTAGAAATAGAGTTAGATGGGCAAATTTTGGGGTGCAACAGCTACCCCTATTTAATCGTCTTGAACCTGAAAGTGAGATTGGCGCTAGCCTTTCGAGCATTCGAGGTAGAAGAAGATTAAATACCAAGTGAACCTGAAAATTTGCCTGATGAGACAGGATCCACTGGAGAAAAGAATGGTGTTAAATCCACTGAGGAAGATCATATCAACTCTGGGTCGAACAACTTAACTCTGAGTTAGAAATGAAATAAACATCAACTATGGGTTGAAAAGGAAAAGTGGATCAACTCTGGGTCGAAGAATAGGGAAGTCAACTCGGGGTTGAGAAAGAAAGAAAGAATATCAACTCTGGGTTGAGAGAAAGTAATTAGATAATGACTATGAGTTGAAAGTGGAAAGATGAACAATTAGAAATAACCGTCAACTCTGGGTTGAGTGGGAAGAATAAAAGGTGACCGTCAACTCTGGGTTGAGTGGGAAAAGAAACAATAAGAAATATCCGTCAACTCTGGGTGAGAGGGAGGAGGAAGAGAAGTCAATTCCGGATTGAATAAAGGGTGGCCGTCAACTCTGGGTTGAGTGGGAAAAGGAAACAAGAGATAACCGTCAACTCTGGGTTGAGTGAGAAAAACAGGAGATAACCGTTAACTCTGGGTTGAGTGGGGAAGACAAAAGATGACCGTCAACTCTGGGTTGAGTGGGAAAAGAGAAAGACCAACTCTGGGTTGAATAAAAGATAATCGTCAACTCTGAGTTAAGCAAGAAAGAAAATAAAAGATGACCGTCAACTCTGGGTTGAGTGGGAAAAGAAACAAGAGAACTGTTAACTCTGGGTTGAGTGAGAAAAGAAACAAGAGGACCGTCAACTCTGGGTTGAGTGGGAAAGAAAAATAATCAATTCTGGATTGAACAAAGGATAACCGTCAACTCTGGGTTGAGTGGGAAAGGACAAAAGATAACCGTCAACTCTGGGTTGAGTGGGAAAAAGGAGAAGTCAATTCTGGATTGAATAAAGAATATCCGTCAACTCTGGGTTGAGTGGGAAAGGACAAAAGATTACCGTCAACTCTGGGTTGAGTGGGAAAGGAGAAAAGATCAACTCTGGGTCGAATAAAAGATAACCGTCAACTCTGGGTTGAGTGGGAAAGATAAAAGATAACCGTCAACTCTGGGTTGAGTGGGAAAGGACAAGAGATAACCGTCAACTCTGGGTTGAGTGGGAAAGAGAATCAATAAGAAATATCCGTCAACTCTGAGTGAGAGGGATAAGATAATTAACTCGGGGTTAAAAGATGAAAGGAAAATCAACTCTGGGTTGAACACAATAACATCAACTCTGGGTTGAAGAAAGATGAACATGATTGAATTTGGGAGATGAAACCACAATGGTAACTCTGAGTGATCCATTGGAATATCAACTTGAATACTTTGTAGGGACCTCATCTGATGAGTAACTTGGCTAATGCTTCACATGCAATGTTGGATTTATTTTACGCACTTCTGGAGATGCAGTGCTATGATTTCTATATGCAGTGTACTGATTGATTGGTCAGGGTTTCTGCTTTTGTGCGGGGAATAGATTAGGTGGAGTTCAGAAACTCTGTTTGAAAATCAAGGTGGGGTGGATGCCCCTGATTTGTTGATGATTGGATCATGCGGGAGAAATGATAATGAAAATGCAATGATATGTGTGATGCGTGTATGATTATGAGTGGAATGATTGTTTCCAAGATACAAGGAGTGGATGGAGAATGCCTTAGTGGAACGGTCATAGCTTGTGAAATTGTTGGTGAAGGTGAGGTGTTTGGCTTGACCCCTCAACATTTGTCTCGATATCTGACACTTGATTGGAGATGAAGAGATGAATTGTTACTAGCTTGCCCCAGCTTGTAAGATCTCTTTGAAATAGAATTCTGATGATGCCTGAATCATGGAGATTTGTAATGGTCTGCCCCAGTGTAGATCATGGAATGAATGCCCCAGATTGAAAGGAACTCTTCCACCAAATGGATGTTAGAGATATTTGCTCGGTGGATGACCAAACGTTGCCCTTGTAAGATTACTCGATGGAATTTCAATGTTGAACTTTCCTTGGTATCAAGTACTTATTTTCAAGTTGGAGACCATTCTGTTTTGAAAAGGATAATGAGAATGCAATGCACATGTTAATCTCAAAGAAAAGAGTTTTATTTGTCAAAATGTTATACTGATACTAACACAAGTGACACAACAACATTAGGAGTCAGTTTGACATGATTTCACAGTTTGTATGCTTTCGGAACGAACCCTGCTTCAATTAGGACTTTTGAGGGTTGTAACGTGGCCGGGTTCACGGTTTAAGAAACAAAGGATAAAGGCTCAAATTCTACTTAACCCACCCCTCTTCGTGATGTTCTCCAGTCCTACGTTCAGTTAGCTTGACACAAGTGTTCGCCTTTCAGGAAGGATTGTAATGGATGAGGATCCTTTGCAACTTTGATGGAAGTGGCAGCCACCCTTTGGTGCTTTCGTTGATGATCATAACAACTTGTCCCTTGGAGGATTTTTCTTTTGCTTTGTCTTTTGCTTTCCCTAATTTTTGCCTGGACAAAAGTTTCTCTTGATTTTGGTTTTCGTTGTCCAGCGGGATATGCCCTAATTTTTGCCTAAGTCATTTGCTTCAAAGCTTTTTGTTTTCTTTCTTTTTGACTTAGCGGGCTATTGTTTCTTTCTTTTTTTCTTTTGATCATGATTCATAACTTTCTTTTTTTCCCTTTTGTCTCGTTCGGGAACAAGTTGTATGACTTTTGTGATTGACTTGATGGAAAGGTTGTGACTGCCTTCTTCTCAGTGAATGAGAGACATCCATTGGGGATTGTGCTCTTTTTTTGTTGTGAGATATGAGGTATGATTGATCCACTGATGGAATACCTGAAAGTTGAGCGCTCGGTCGCACTAACTGAAGACTACCCTGCCCCTGGTTAAGATTGAGGGTTTTGTATTTTTTTTGAAAAGAAACTACTACTCCTTAGGCTCAAAGGGGTTGACGAGGGTTTCACTCCCTTATAACTCCGGTGTTTAGGAAATGAAAAAATGCCTGTACATCGTCAGCAGGATCTTTGTTCCAAAAGCATACAATTAGTAGTTCATGTGTTTTTGATTTTCATCATTCTCCTTTTTTAGTTGCTTAAGACAAATGAGTTAAATATCAATGAACATAATGACAAAAATGAAATGATTTGAGAAAAACATGTATATTGCATTATTTTTATTTAGTCAAACAGAATGAATCTCTTACAATGAGAAGTACTTGATAACAACGAAAATAGTACGATTGAAAATACTAGAGAAATCTATACAATGGCAAGCTTGGCCTTATTCTAATGCAAATGCAATGTTCTCTAACAAACACAAAGTCTTTAGGCTCCTTTGGTGGATGGTTCCCTCATGAGGGGTTCTTTGATAGTAGCTTGATCTTGTTTGTAATTCCCCATGATTCTTTTTCTGTGAGCTCTTGTCAGATATCGGTGTGGAGGAATCGTCTTGACTGATCTGATGGAGAGAAAGAGTGGTAAGAGTCTTGGTAACCATGGATGCATATGCATGAATGCAAAAATGTTAATGATGATGCAAATGCAGTAGGAATAAGGATCAAGGATCAAGGCCTCTTGGATAACAGCTTCTCGTGGTGATCGAATCCTCCAGATTCAGAGGTTCGACGTTGCTTTCTTGATAAATAGTATGTGTATAAGTCAAAGATGGTCGAATCCTCCAGATTCAGAGGTTCGACGTTGATTCTGATAGATAACTGATGTAGAACTTCTGTATAAGTCACATAAGGTCAAACCTCCAGATTCAGAGGTTCGACGTTGATTATGATAGATAGTCTGAATGGCTTAGGGTAGGATGGAGGCATGTTTTCCTGCAAAACAAAATTTCCCAACCCCTCTCACAGATGTGATCTAGTACAAGGTAGGTCAAAAGGTCTCCAGCGTTAACAGTTCTCCTGAGACACCATCATTGTTGCAAATACATGCCAACAATGGTATCCCATTTGAACCTCAACTGGTCGTGGGTCTCATGATCGCAATCAACAGAACCTGACATTCTGTTGGCGTCATGACTATCCACTCTATCCTAGGTAGCCTAAGTATCACTCTGGCCTGGGTATTGGGCCTTTTACCTCATAAAACATCCCACCCAACCTGCAAACAGTGAAAATATGTGGTCCCCACGGGGACCCATAATATAGTCCAGAATGCGAGAAGTAAATATGATATGCAAACAGAAATAAACATGATATACAAACATATATACACAGGATGTAAGCATATAAACAAACAAAGAAAAACACCCAAAGAAAAGAAAGCAAAATAGAAGCTAGGATCGACTAAGCTAGTCCCCAGCAGAGTCGCAAGCTGTCGCACGCTCGCGAAAATGAACAGAGTCGCCACTAATATATTTATCCCATCGAGGGAAAGAAATATCAAAAAACCTAGAATAAAGAAAGGATAAGAGAAGGTCTTACGACCAAAGATCGGGTAAGAAGTCGGTTACGCAAGGGGAAGGTATTAGCACCCCTCACGTCTGTGGTACTCCACAGGATCCACTTATGTTTGTTCTATTCTAAGGATGTATAAATCTAAAGCTTAATGCTAAGGGAATGCATGCAAATGAAAGAAAAGAAACACGGGGAAAATAAGGTTTATAAATAGTTGTGCTCGCTTAGGCCCCGCGACCCAATGCCTACGTATCCTTTTCAGGAATCAGAGCGCCGTAGTTCGGCTCTTTAGTTTTTGTTTGTTTTTGTGTTTTTTAGTTGAACAGTTACATTCGCACTCCGCTGCTCGACCTCTGGAGTCTTAAGCTGGGAATGGAGCGGAAATAACGTGTCCGATTAGGAGAAAGAATGCCTTGAAGGCAAGAGAAAGAATGCCTCGGAGGCAAGAGAGAGAAGAGAGAAAATTGGTTTGTGTCTTTTAGATGTAATTCCATGATGAACAAAACCCAATACAAGGCTTCGCATCACTTCCTTACTTTGTTTAGGTCTGAGCCTTTATTAAGTGTTTTAGATGTTTTTGGTTGGGTATTTTTTAAGGGAATTTACTTTGCGATTCGAATCACATAAGAATGTATAATGATCGAGAAGCAGATTAGGGAATGAATCCCACTCACTTCTATCCCATTATGTAATGTTCGAGAAACAGATTAGGGAATGAATCCCACTCATTTCTATCCCATTAGTTAATGTTCGAGAAACAGATTAGGGAATGAATCCCACTCATTTCTCTCCCATTAAGTAGTGACCGAGAAACAGATTAGAGAATGAATCCCACTCATTTCTATGCCACTAAGTGATTGAGAAACAGATTAGGGAATGAATCCCACTCATTTCTCTATCACTTTCTTAATGTGATTCGCATCTCTATTTGTTAATGTTTTAATGTTGAAAGAGAAAAAGGAGAAGAAAACTAGCTTAAGATGAATAACTAGCCTAAGTGTTTAAAAGGGAATTTCTAGATCCTAATGTTATCATGGTTTCTACCTAAAGTTAGGAATTTAAGGAAAAAAGACTAAACCTAATAGTTATGGAGATTATAGGTCCTAGATCTAAAGGAACAAACAAGTGAAATTACAAGCAAAAATCACAAGCGAAAATCACAAGTAAGCATGATACAAAATTGGTACAAAAATTGGCTAAAAGAATGACTTGAAATATGGTACAAAACATAGAAGCAAATGATGCAAAATATAGTACCAAAACTGAATTAAAGGACTATTATTTTTATTGATTTTTATATGACAAAGAACAATAATTCTAATCAAGCAAAAGAATTAAAATACAAGCCTAAACTAATATTTTTTAGTGATTATTTCTATGTGTCAAAATTAGTACTAAGGTCTAAAATTATAGGAGAAAAATTAGCATTTTTATTGTCTAGAGAGAAACATGAAAAAATCTAAGTAAGGAACTAAATTCTACTAATTATTTATATGAACCAAGGGGGTGAAGACTGGAAACAGGCGTATGGCCTATTGAATCAGCCCAGCAGAGTTTTTTTGTTATGATTTTCATTAACACACCAAAAAATGGTGCGTATGGGCCAAAGGGGTGCTAGAAACGAGCATGGCCCAAGAGATTGTTCAGATTCAGATTATCATGACAATTATCTTGAATAATCAACTTTAATGCTAATGAAAACCAATTAACCAATATGCTAATTCTATTAATCAGGATTAATACTAACTAAATCTAATTAAATATATTAAAACAATATTAATGGGAATGAATCAAGAAAGGGATTAGGGTTAGAAAAAGTGTCACCTTTCAACTTTAAGAGGCACGCTCTTCTTCTTTGCTCTCTCACGAACGGTGGCACCGGCGGTGTCTTTTCCCGATCGACCTCGCAACACCGTCCAAAGCTATCATCTATCCCGTCATCTCTGCTTCGCTCTCTCAATGATCTTCCTTCCGTCGTTCAAAACCAGACAACACAAACCTAGCTCTTCGATTGAAAGCGATTTAAACACGTTCGTGAAATAAACGCGTGAACGGTCTTCTGCTCAGGTGATCTCTCTTACTCCGCTTCCTCTTGCATCATCTTTTCCTTTGCGTTTGTGTTGTGGTTGACGAGTTACGATTATGGCGATGCAGAATTTGAAGAATTGACGATGAGGTGATGAAGATTGAGGTGTTGATGATGCGTTTGAAGAAAATGATTGATGAGTTTCTGAGATGATTGATTGAGGCTATCGAGAATTCGAGGAACTTAAGTAAGCGCTCGCATTAATCTTTTGCTTTTGTTTATCCGATTCACACTTCTTCTTCTTTTTGATTTCTGAAGGACTTGTTATTGTTGTTATTGCGTGATGATGAAGATGTGTGAAAGAATGGATTTAGGAATGATGAATGATGATGAGTGAAAGTGCAGAGAGATTGAAGAATTGTTGAGGACGGATTGTGGAGAAGAGAATGAATGGTGGTTTTGGTTCTGTTTGTGGAGAGAATAAGGGAGAGTTGCAGAGAGAGTGAAGAGAGGTTGAAGATGATGAAATGGTGTTGTTTGTTACACGGTTGGAGGTGAGTTTCAGGTTCTGAATCTTTTTTTCTCTCTTGATTTTTCTGTTACTGAAAGCTGAATTCTGTTAGTAATCTCTAGAATGGTTAAAAGTTTGTTAGTTGGTTGTTAGGGTTCTGTAACCGACTTTGGGAAGTTAGTTAGGGTAGTTATAAGAAGTTTGGTAGTTAGAAATGAATAGGTTGGTTATGTGTTGGTTAGAAGCTGTTATGTAGGTTTGTTAGTTATATGTTGAAAGTCGGTTTGGATTAACATGAAATGTTTAGGGAGAGTTTGGAGGTAAAACTGTTTAAGAGTTATGGTTGGGGAAATTGAGGGTTGGTTTAAACTCTTTTCTCTTTTTTTTTTGATACAATTTTTGGGCTGCTGAATGTTTGTATGCAGGGTTTTCGGTTTTGTCTAGTTGTTGATGGTATTATGCAGGACTCATTGAAATGTATGGATGGCTGCTATTGAATTTGTCTCTCTTCTTCTATTTTGTTTGGTGAATGTTTGAATAGGTGTTGAGATTGGTTCTAAATTCTGTTTTGGGTTATATAGCTGATGCAGTTTGGATTTATATGGCTTTGGTTTGAGTTTTGCTACTGTTTATGCAGGCTGGTCTGAAATGCAACAAAAAGCTTCATTCAATTTGAACATGGTGGCAGGAGCTAGCAAGCATGGAACCATTTGAAGTAAGGGAGGCTGAATCAAGAATGATGTGGAATAGGTCTTAGGATGTAGTAAATAGAAAGTCAAAGGGTCAATTGTATTCTATTTGGATTTTTGTAATAGATCTTGAATGGAGCTTGAATGGATAATTGTAATGAGCTTTAAAATTGTGAAATGTAATGATAGACTTGTGATAAAGGTGATGTGAGAATTTTTGTAATGAAGTATGAATGGTTTTTTGTATCGTTTTCTTCTCCGACTTTGAAATGAATACATTACAGGTGGATCATGTAACCCGTGAAGTGGGATGTAGCCTTAACTCAAATTTGTTAAATGTAACATGTAACATGAGACCTCCTTGTATTATTCTTGAATAGCATCTAGATTTTTCCATGGACATTGTGAATGTATGATCTCTTTGTGACTTAGAATTATGGTGAAAAATTTCTTTAACATGGTGTTCCTCCTTTATCAACATAAATATGAGTTTTAACTTTCTCTTTCAACACCTTTGACTTGAACAGAAACTATGCACATGTAGCCTCTCGGGTCAATATTGAATATCACTCAAAAGTGAGCTTGAAATCCTCGATACTAAGAAGGAAGTCACGAGCCACAACTTTGTACCACCATAAATGTCTCAAATTAGTAACTTGTGTATCAAGTAATTCATATAACCCTTCCGACCTTACACGCGCTAATGAATTCCGATCTTTAATTTAATGAACATTTGTCTTTAATTCCCAAACCATAAGTGATTTGTGCTTCAAGCGACCACAATATTTTGAGCACTTCTTTGATGCATAGAGGAACATCTTGACATGAATAATACACTATAAAGAGTCCAATCTCACTTACATTTTCCCGATTCACTTGCATAAAATGACAAGCAAACGCCTTTTGATCACGATGAACCCTTAATTGATATTACGTACATAGATCCTTTGAATCCAAGATGGTTTAATGCATGTATGATATGTTGATGACCTAATAGAATGCAGGTGAAATGAGGAATATGAGCCAATTAGAAATAGAGTTAGATGGGCAAATTTTGGGGTGCAACACCAGAGGCCGATTAGCGGACGCGCGATTATGTAGACAAATAACAGAGATATCAGACCTGCGAAACCACACTTCCACCACCCAAAACCATTCTCAAACAGTAATTTAAGCCACACATAACTAGCATTGAACATCCATTAACAAAAATCATCATCAAAAACATGTTTAGAACACAATTTCATAGAAATCTATCATAAACCCTAACAATTTCAATTCACACATTCATGGATACTCAACATACAATCAAAACCCCACCATAATTACCATCATACAATCCCTTATCATGAAAGAATTCCACCCTTACCTTAGGTTTGGATTGAAGACAACTCTAATCTTCAATTTGGGATTTGACCTAGCTTTGTCCTCTTCCCTTCTCTTTTCCTCTTCTTTCACCAAAAGAAAAATTCTAATTTCTATTCTCCAAATTCCCTTGTTTTGTTAAACCTTACTAAATTATTATTACTAATGGGCCTTAATTAGAACCTCTCACTAACAGTAACTTAGGCCCAATATCACTAGTCTCATTACATTATTATTAATAATCTCACTAACTCATGTTATTTACCACTAACTTTCAATAAAATAACATAATGTCAATTAAGCACATAATTAACACATAATTCACATAACCATCAATTAATTCACACAACACATAATGACATAAATAATTAAAATAAAAACTATCGTTACAACTCTCCCCCACTTAAAATATTTTCGTCCTAAAAAATTCACCTCAATCAAACAACTCAGGATATGACTCATCGCATCTTGCTTTCCAATTCACATGTCAAACTCTCTCCGGAAGCTCCCGACCAAACTACCTTCACCAAAGCAATCTCCTTGCCTCTAAGCGTCTTTGTCTCACGATCCTCAATCCGTACCGGCATAGTCTCCACCGTGAGATTATCCCGTACTTGCACATCATCCATATGAGTTACATGAGAAGGATCAGAAATATACTTTCGAAGTTGCGACACATAAAACACATCATGCAAATTCAAAAGATTCGACGGTAACACCACCCTATACGCCACATTTCTAACCTTATCAGAAATCTGACACGGTACAATGAAACGAGGAGTGAGCTTCTTAGACTTCAGTACTCACCTGTCGCGGGCGAAAAATCGTTTTGTTCCTCTTTTTTGTGGGATGAGACACCTGATGCCTTCTTTGGGCTCGAGTGCTCATAAAAAATGATTTTTCTTTGTTTCGACCAAACTTTTTATTATTTCCAAAGGAGGAAAAGGAAAAAAGCTGCAATAACCTAAAAGTGGGGGGAGATCTTGGGTAAGAGGGTTGGTTATACGAAGGGAAGGTATTAGCACCCAACGTATCTATAGTACTCTATAGGTTTCTTTACTTTGTTTTTCATTCCATGTTGTTGAGAGGTTCTTGTGAAATAGGTGGGACCTAAGGTGTTTGTTTGATTATGCTCGCAAAGATCATCGCGATCCTCTGCATACATATCCCCTAGAGGGAATCAGAGCATCTGTAGCTCGGGGTCTACGGGTGCTAGGGTTTGAATGGTTTGAGAGAGAAGTTTTGCTCGCCAAGGATCGACCTTGTGCCTACGTATTCTCAAAGGGATGTTGAGAAAGTCAGAGCAATCGTAGTTCCCACTTATGCTAGTGGAAGCAAAGGAAAATAGACAAATGTCGTCTAAATGCTAGATGTATCTAATCTATATCATCACATACATCTGTTTGTTTTTTGTTTGTTTAACCAGCCTTGTGGCAAAAACTTTCAATGAAGTCAGCCTTGTGACAAAAAGTTTTGATTAATCAGCCAGCCTCGTGGCAAAAGTTTCAATGAAGTCAGCCTTGTGACAAAAACTTTGATTAATCATCCAGTACAGTGGTAAAACAGTTTGATTGATTAGCCAGCCTTGTGGCAAAAAAGTTTGATTTTGATTGATTGATTGTTTGTGATGATATAGAAGAGATACTCCTAGCATAGAGATGAAAAATGTCTAATCTCCTAGGGTATTTGATTTGGATATTGGGGATGCTTATAAGAAGCCCGTGGGTCCTTGTACGAAGCCCAAGAGGAGGCTATCCGAGGGTCCTTGCATTGTAAGCCCAAGAGGAGGCTATGGGAGGGACAATCCAGGGTCCTTGCATTGTAAGCCCAAGAGGAGGCTATGGGAGGGTCACTCGTTTGTACAAAGCCCAAGGGGAGGCATGGTATAGTTGGTCTGAGCTCTTAGAGCGATTTCACCGGGAAACCATACTCTATGTCCTAACCTAAACTAGGGAGATTCTTTGCACGAAGCCCAATGGGAGGCTATGGGGAACCTAGTGTTGTACTAAGTTGAACAAGCACACATATCACACATATGAACAAACATGAACAAGTATGAACAAACATGAACAGGTATGAACAATTATATATATGACAAAGTGTGTGTATATAATGGAGTTTATGAAGGAAATATACCTGTAAGCATGATCCATTTGTATACACAGGGCTCGGGACTCATACTCGAGGAGAGGTCCACTTGAGTTTATTCAAAGCTATGTAAACAGGTATTTACAAAGGGGCTTGGGACTTATACCTACATGGAGGCCCATGGTATGTTTTTGGGAAGATTTAAAGAAACCTTCATTTTTGGTTTGTTATTCAAAGTTTAAAAAACGCATTGATTGAGATATGTACAAAAGGCGTACAATAAAATACCTAATTTCATGTACTGGAATGGGTATGTACAAAAGGCTTGGGACTTATACCTACATGGAGGCCCATGGTATATTTTAAAAGTTTTGTTTCTTTGGAGTTTTGTTGTTTTGAAAATTGTACAAAAAGAAAAGAAATGGGACTTACACTCTCTAATATTCGAGAGGCCCCTGTTTTATTTTCATAAAACAGGGTGGATGGTTTTGAAAATCAATTGATCAATTAAAAAGATTTAATCAATAGTTTTCTTGGAAAATCAAAAGAAAATGGTTTATCGTTTTTGAAAAGAATCGCGATCGCTTATTTAAAATGATTTGAATTTTGAAAGAAGTTAATTTAATCAAGATAAGCAAAAAGATTGTCTTAAATTGACACTTAGATGATTAAGGTTTGCTCAAAAAATATTTACAAGTGATTAAATTTGAGAAATCAAGTGAAAAACAATATTAAAAAGTATTAAAAAACACTTAAAATATGTTATTTTAAACTTAATTAAAAATGTATTAAACAAATATATTTTTGTGATTTTTTTTGATATTCATAAAATACATATATAAAATAATAAGTGTGTAAAAAATGAATAAAAAATGAGTTAATTTGATTGGTTAAATTAATGGTTGAAGTTGTGAAGAAAATGAAGAGAAATGGTGATAAAAAAGAAGGGTTTGGTCCCATAGGGACTTGAACTCGTGACCCTAAGGTCACTACTCAAAACAAAAGCCAACTGAGCCACGCTTGTGGCTTGTAATATACACGCGTTGAATTAATTATATTTTAAATCAATTTCCAGAAATCCTTTGAACCAAAAACGCGCCAAGAACAACCCTCCAACTGAAATTTGAAAATCTCTAAAACTGTGTTGTTTTGATCAAGCAAAGGGTCTATCTCACTCGGTTTTTCACAAGGAACATGATGGTGATCTCAGAATTCATTTATTTTTGCTCTAAAGGGATCAATTTTCGCATGAACATGAAGAACCCTAGAACTGAAATTCAATGTGAAATCGTGTATGTGCAAGTTATGATGCAATTGATTGAGGGTTAATGATCCTCATAGGTGCAGAAACAAGATGGTATGCTCACATTTCATTTATGATGCGTGGAAGTATGAATTTGAAGTTCATGAGCACTTACCTCAAAAACGGCCAAACTGAGAATTGGATTTTGATCTGGAGGTGTTACAGATGCTTTGTATCAATCTGAATAGCTTCTATGATGATTATGGAAGGTGTCTGGATGTCTGGAACAAGTTGAATTCATCTGAGCATGGCCATGGCACCCGATCTGCATTTGCTTCAAGTATGAATCGAATTTGAAGATGGAGATGTTTCAGATCATATGTGAGTGTTTGGATAGTTCATATGTGATATATATGAGGTGTTGGAAGTGTTAGTTTGGACAGAAATGATCTTGAATGGATTTTGGCATGATAAGGCCATGGTTATGCATATTTGAGAAGTGAGGTAGTGATTTTGAGCTTGAGGTGTTTTTGGGGTGTATGAGTGGTTCAAACAAGTTTCAAATGATGTTTATGAGTTGTGGGAAGCATCACTTTGTTCAGAACTTGCAAGGTTTGGAGGTTGAGTTTTCTACCTCACTTTGAAACACATGACTTGTAATTCAAGAAAGAAGAGAGAAAACCTATAATTGTGAGGTTTTGGTGTGAATTGAAGAGTGATTTGCACCTCTATTTATAGGCCAAACATTCTGAACTCAGAGCTTTGCAACTTGCTTCTTCTTTGGTGATTTGGCACTTAAAGGATAGAAAGGAATCTTACCATTAAATGCATATGGTTAAAGTTACTAAACCATGGTTAAAATTGGCTATGCTTCTTATCTCTTTCCCATCTGTCTCAAATCAGAAAATATCTTCCAATTATTGCCTCTATGTATCATTACTTGGTCCATTTGGCAATTTGGCTCATAACTTTGGCAAAGTGACTTGAAATTTCAAGTGAAAAGTTCACTAATGGCAAAATTCAAAACCATAGCTACACTTCATATTTTTTCATGCTCTTGGACATTTTGGAAAGCTCATGTTATGTACTTCAAAACCCTAGTTGAAAGTTTCTTCAAGACCTTTAAGGAAATGGGTGAAAAAGATCCATGAACTTTGAAGGAAATGAAGTTTTAAGTGAAATTTTCATAAGATACCAACTTTGAAGCTCCATATCTCTTAAATGGTTGATCTTATGGAAAAAATTTATATGTGTCAAAGTTGTTTATTGGATCAAAATCTACAACTTTCATGTTGGAAGTTTTTTTCAGTTTGTAGGTGAAATTTTGAGTTATTCCCCTCCAAAGTTTGGAAAAAACCATGAAAAACACTTGGAAAAAATTTCTAAGTATGAAAGTCAAACTTTTGACTTTTTGATTCTTGATTGATTTTCTTGATTTTTCTTGATCAAATGACTTCTCATATTATATATTAATGATTTAAAACTTCAAAAGTCATGGTTGACCAAAATTCCCCAAAAGTCAATGGTGATCTTGCACAGTTGACTTTTTCAGACGAATCGCGTTTCTGGAGATTTCAAATGAAACAGGCTATCCTCACCAAATGAATGGTATGAATGGATCACATTGAGGCATTAGAGTATATTGAGCCATGGTTTGAGTTGTGGCACCATGTCCTGATTAAAAAGTCAGTTGTTCAGTGCATTAGGTCAAAAAACCCTAATTGTCGACCTGATGAAATTGATGACTGTGGACCTTGAATTGAGATGCAATTTCCATGGGATATGGTCATAGGGATTATTTGAGGATGATTGAAACCTTTGATTGACTTCCTGGGGGTTTTTAGGGTTTCCCAAATGTGATCCCTGATTTTAGTCCCTGATAGTTCAAAATCCTGATCTGAGGATTTGTCTGATCAATCTTTGTGTAGGAGATGTCTTGAGTCAATGGATTAGGTCAAAATGAGGTACTTGGGGTCTTGAGGTCATGTCCCAAGTTATTAGATCAAATTCTGAGCAAAAGTCAGGAGTATGCTAGCTTCAGTCAAAACCCTAATCTGGTTGATTCAGAGCCTTTGAGCTTGTTGAAAAATGAATCTCTGAGGACCAAATGTTGATTGTTGATGAAGATGGTTCCTTTGAGATGAAGGGAGAACAAAACCCTAGTTGATTGTTACTTGTACTGATGAGTGATTTCTTGATTAAACCCTGCTGAGTCACAAGTAGCAAACACGAGCTATGCAATTTGTTAGAGATG
Source organism: Vicia villosa (assembly GCF_029867415.1). NCBI lineage: Eukaryota > Viridiplantae > Streptophyta > Magnoliopsida > Fabales > Fabaceae > Vicia > Vicia villosa. The sequence continues at coordinate 474,097 of NW_026705049.1, forward strand.
CAAATGATGCATATGCAATGATATGAGGTGGTATCTTAGGTCAAAAATTGGGGTATGACAGATGCCCCTATTTAAGTTTCTTCAACCTGAGACATGAAGATTGAAAATCTTCGTTTTGATAGGGTGGAAGAGACTTAAATATCAGAAGACGCGAATTTTGGACCTAAGATACCAAAATTGCGAATGATGCAAGGATATTTTTACCGAGGGAATATCAAGACTGACTCCACTGGGGAAAAGAGATCGAGAAGGATGTCTCAATCCGTTCTAGGAAGAGAATCCATTTTTCTCTTTTCGGGAAAGCAAGTGTATGCTTCACCGGGGAATGATAGCTTTGTAAGAAAAGCTTACCTATCGACATTATCGACTATCAACATGGGGATAGACTTGTTTAATAATGCGAAGGTGAAAGGTATGAAACTGTGTTACCGACTATCAGCATGGTGATAGACTTGACAAGGTAAAAAGAGTTTCAAAGGTTCGGTTAATATTACCGACTATCAGCCTTGTGATAGACATGTTTAATAATATAACCAGAACAAAAGGTTACCGACTACCAGCCTTGTGATAGTGGTTTTGAAGATATGATCAATTATCAGCCAAGTGATAAAATGATTCTGGAGACTTTGCTTGGGAAATTACTGGTTGTTCAGCCTTGTGAACAGTAATAAAGCCCTGATTTGTCAAATGATCTTCATGATTGATTTCCTTGAGAGGAAATTTTTAAAAGAAACATAAACTGCTCAGATGATGAGGCTATTGTTTATGGCTCTATTTTTGACGACTCTATTTGGAGAATCGGAATTTGAATTTTTGGTAAAGACAAGGTTCTAACCAAGAATGAATTGGAAAGAAACGGTCAAACAAGACTTTGTACCCATGAGGAATGAGCTCAAATGGGATTTTCTCCTTCGTTTTGAGAGGAAAAACTAAAGCAACCTTCTTCCACGAGGAATGATTTCAGTGGGGAACTGGAGAAAGAAGATTTTATTTCTGCTTATGGGTGACAACCTACTTGGAGAGATGACACGCCCATACCTATTTCTTTTTCTTCTTTTTTCTTTTCTTCTTTTTTCTTTTTTCTTTTTTGGGATAAATATATCCTGAACAAGTGATTTTTGAAAAATGCAAGAATGCATAAATGATGCAAATATGTATGAATGATGAATGTCATGAATGTAGCATGCATGCTGACGATACTGACAGACAAGGAAGTATATACTGGAGAAGGACCGACGTCGCAATACAACCAGATACTTGGCAAATGTTTTTCAACACGTTGTAGATAGCACGGGTGATGAATGGTGCTGCATGTTTTAAACTTCTCTGGGGAAGATGAGCAATTTTTCTCACTGAGATGGAAGAATCTTCTTACTGGAGATGGAAAATCTTCGTCACTGGGGATAAAAGACCTTCTTCAATGGGGATAGAAGAGCTTCTTCACTGGGGATAGTAGAGCTTCTTTACCTCGAGGGACAATTGCTTCAAGAATTCTTTTCTGGGACAAGAATACCGTTGTCTCAACAATTTTTCAGGGAGAATCCTTTTGTTCATCCTGTGGAGACGACTGTTGATGTTCCTTCCGTTGTTCACAACTCAAAGGAAAATTTCGCTTTTATTTTGAAAAAGAAAAGTGAAGTAAATTCATTTAAAACTTATATTTTTCTTCTTTTTGTTTCAAAAGTGAATAACACAATTAAAGCGTCATTTTGCAAGCTGAAAGAAATTAAAGATTGCAAACAAATGGGCACAAGGCTCAAATTTATTTAATAGGATGGTAATCAGCTAAAGGCGTGATTCCATAGAGTTTTTTACAAAAGTTAGAAATGGTAATTATGCGGAAAAGGCTACATTGAAAGCAATAACCACTATTCTCCCTAACAACTTTGAGTTACAACTGTGCTTGTCGCTTCAGATTGGCGATGATTTGATTGAAGATCCTTTGATGAGAAAGACTCCTCGGGTGACGAAGTACGGACTGATGCAGTTACTTTGTCATAAATCCCTAATTTTTGCCTAGATTGCCCTTTCATGTTTTCAATCTACCAGGATGAATTTTTTCTGTTTATTGTCTCTAATTTTTGCCTGGACCGCCCTTTCGGGTTTTCAGTCCACCGAGACGCTCATTTTTGCCTAAGTCGCCCTTTGCGGGTTTTCGACTTACCGAGCTGTTCTTTTGTAACTTTTTACACAAAGTATTTCTTGACTGCATCAGCATTCACAGGATATGGGAGTTCATCACCATCCATGGTCGCAAGAGTCATGGCGCCGCCAGAAAATGTTCTTTTGACAACATACGGGCCTTCGTAATTAGGAGACCATTTGCCCCTAGAATCTGGTTGAAAAGATAAGATCTTTTTAAGCACGAGGTCACCTTCTCGAAATTCACGAGGTCGAACCTTTTTGTTGAAGGCTTGTTTCATCCTTGCTTGGTATAACTGTCCATGGCATAGAGCAGTCATACGTTTTTCTTCAATTAAGTTCAACTGATCGTATCTGCTTTGACACCATTCAGCCTCTGATAACTTAGTCTCCATGAGGACTCTTATTGACGGGATTTCAACTTCTACGGGGAGCACAACTTCCATGCCGTATACTAGAGAAAAGGGAGTTGCCCCTGTTGAAGTACGCACTGAGGTACGGTATCCATGTAAAGCAAATGGCAGCATTTCATGCCAGTCTTTGTAAGTGACGACCATTTTCTGGACGATCTTCTTAATGTTCTTGTTGGCAGCTTCGACGGCGCCGTTCATTTTTGGCCTGTAAGGAGAAGAGTTATGATGCTCAATCTTGAATTCCTCACACAATTCTTTCATCATTCTGTTGTTCAAATTTGAACCATTGTCAGTAATGATCTTGCTGGGAATACCATATCGGCAAATGATGTTATTCTTGATAAACCTCACAACCACTTGTCTTGTAACATTGGCGTAAGATGCTGCTTCGACCCATTTGGTGAAGTAATCAATAGCTACCAAGATGAAACGATGACCGTTTGAAGCTTTCGGCTCGATCATTCCAATCATGTCAATACCCCACATGGAGAAAGGCCATGGAGATGAGAGAACGTTGAGTAGAGTCGGTGGCACATGGATCTTATCTGCGTAGATCTGGCACTTGTGACATCTCTTCACGTGTTTATAACAATCAGATTCCATTGTCAACCAATAGTATCCTGCTCTTAAGATCTTCTTGGACATTGCATGCCCATTCGAATGAGTTCCAAAGGACCCTTCATGCACTTCATGCATTAACATGTCTGCTTCGTGTCTATCCACACATCTGAGCAAAACCATGTCGAAGTTTCTTTTGTATAGCACATCTCCGTTCAGGAAGAAACTGCCAGAAAGTCTCCTTAGAGTTTTCTTATCTTTGTTTGATGCCCCAAGCGGGTACTCTTGAGTTTGAAGGAAGCGTTTGATGTCGTGAAACCACGGTTTATCATCGATGACGGCTTCGGTTGCAAACACATAGGCGGGCCTTTCAAGGCGCGTGATTCTGACTGTAGGCATATCATTCCAATGACTGACTTTGAACATGGAAGATAGAGTAGCCAAGGCGTCTGCCATTCGATTCTGATCTCGAGGTATATGATGCAACTCAACTTTGTTGAAGAAAGTCAACAGACGTCTTGCATAATCTCTGTAAGGAATCAAGCCAGGGTGGTAAGTTTCCCATTTGTCTTTGATTTGGTTGATCACGAGAGCTGAGTCTCCATATATGTCGAGGATCTTGATCCTTAAGTCAATGGCTTCTTCGAGACCCATGATACAAGCTTCATATTCTGCGATGTTGTTGGTACAATCAAATAGCAATCTGGCAGAGAATGGGATATGAGTACCCTTGGGAGTGATGATGATTGCCCCAATTCCATTGCCAAAAGCGTTTACTGCTCCATCGAAAATTAGGCCCCATCTTGATCCAGGCTCAGGACCTTCTTCAGGTAATGGTTCGTCACAATCTTTCATCTTCAAGTACAAGACATCTTCATCAGGAAAGTCAAACTTGAGAGATTGATATTCATTAATTGGTTGATGCGCCAAATGATCGGCGAGAATGCTTCCTTTGACCGCTTTTTGAGCACGGTATTCAATGTCATATTCGGATAACAGCATTTGCCATCGGGTAATCCTTCCTGTTAAGGCAGGCTTTTCAAAGACATACTTGATCGGATCCATTTTGGAGATTAACCAAGTAGTATTGTTGATCATGTATTGGCGGAGACGTTTTGAAGCCCAAGCCAAAGCACAACACGTTTTTTCGAGCATGGAGTAACGAGACTCACAGTCTGTGAATTTCTTACTCAGGTAATAGATAGCATGCTCCTTCTTACCGGTTTCATCTTGTTGTCCAAGCATACAACCCATGGATTCTTCCAACACGGTAAGGTACATGATTAGTGGTCTTCCTTCAACTGGAGGAATCAATATCGGTGGTTCTAACAGATATTCCTTGATACTGTCGAACGCTTTTTGGCAATCTTGAGTCCATACAACCCCTTGATCTTTACGGAGAAGCTTGAAAATTGGCCCACAAGTAGCAGTCATTTGAGAGATAAATCTGGAGATATAGTTTAATCGTCCGAGAAATCCTCTTACTTGCTTTTCAGTCTTTGGTGCAGGCATCTCTTGAATAGCTCTGACTTTGTCGGGATCTACTTCAATACCTCTTTGGCTGACAATGAAACCCAAGAGTTTTCCAGATCTAACCCCAAAAGTACATTTGTTAGGATTCAAGCGAAGCAGATATTTCCTTAGTCGTTGAAACAACTTCAAAAGGTATTCAATATGTTCTTCTTCTGTGCTGGACTTGGCTATCATGTCGTCCACATAAACTTCGATTTCTTTATGCATCATGTCATGAAAGAGAGTAGTCATTGCCCTTTGGTAAGTTGCGCCTGCATTCTTTAATCCAAACGGCATCACTTTGTAGCAAAAGGTACCCCATGGGGTGATGAAAGATGTCTTCTCCATGTCTTCAGGAGCCATCTTAATCTGATTATAACCGGAGAACCCGTCCATGAAAGAAAAGACGTTGAACTTAGCAGTGTTATCAACCAGCATGTCGATATGTGGTAACGGAAAGTCATCTTTTGGACTGGCCTTGTTCAAGTCACGGTAGTCAACACACATCCTGACTTTGCCATCTTTCTTCGGAACTGGCACTATGTTGGCCAACCATTGAGGATACTCCGAAGTGACAAGAAAACCTGCGTCGAGTTGCTTTTGAACTTCCACTTTGATCTTGTTAGCCATATCAGGGTGAGTCCTTCGCAATTTCTACTTAACTGGCGGACATTCTGGCTTCAATGGCAAGTAATGCTGAACAATATTGGTATCCAACCCAGGCATGTCTTGGTAGGACCAGGCAAACACGTCAACATATTCTTTGAGAAGGTCTGTCAACTTACTCTTGATATCAGCATCAAGCAGCGATCCAATGGTCACTTCTTTTTTGTCTTCTTCAGAACCCAAATTGATCTTTTCTAAAGGCTCTTTGTGAGGCAGAATGGCTCTTTCCTCGTGCTTAAGTAATCGAGAGATCTCGTCCGGGATCTCCTCTTCTTCCTCTTCTTCGGCTTCGAACACAGGAAACTCAAAGTTGGGAGAGGGCATAGGGTTATTGCATTCAATGGGTTTATCAATAGTAAATCTGCACATGTGATTTATATTTATTTCAGAAAATTTATGAATGCAAGAGTGTATGCAGATTTTTTTTGAAAAAGTTTTTTTTTTGGTTATTTCTTATTTTGGTTTTTTAGGATTACCATTTCCAGAAAAAAGCAAAAATAAAAACATATAATGTAGGGAATTCAAAATGACACTTTATTTATGATTCATCTTTGAAACAAAGCCCTAAACACAAACTCATTTGTCTTGGGCAGGACAAAGAGGGAAACTTTTAAAACAAAGCCCTATACACAAAGTTATTTGGGCGAAACATTTAAAAAGCAAAGCCCTATAAAACATCTCTCTGCTTTGGGCAAGGCAGGAGGTCAAAATATCAGCGAGGTGATTACTTTGAGCGGCGAACAACATTCGGAACGTCGACAGCCTTCCAGTAGCAACGAACTCCTCTGTGTATTATGTATTCAGGAAAGTTCTCCTCAGAATTATCTTCAGTATTGACATTGACCGCTGGTCGAGCAGGATTCGAAGGTCCTGGTTTGTCAACCTTGTTCTTTGTAGAGTTGAAACGGTCTTCTTCCACCTCTTGAAGAGCATAAGACGAGTCACAATCCTCAGAATTTTCAGGATGTATTTCCCAGTCTTCAGGATGAAGAGACTCATTGTCAGCGACACTTTCTGAGTCAACTGCGGGACCATCTTCCCCTTCATCTTCAAAAATGGCATTTATGTGATAATAACCATCTTCAGGATTGTTAACCTTGGTAGATGCATTGAATCCGAAATCTCCAGTAATTTCAGGTTGCTGAGAAAATTGACAGGGCTGATAAGCCTCTTCTGGTTGACTATTGCATTCAAAGGAATCTCCCCATCCAGTTGGTTGGATATCCTCAATCGTAATCTTGTAACTTTCAGGCGCAGTATATTTCACCATATAATCATATTTTCCACTTGGTTGTCCCAAGGTGTCCCAGATTTCTGCAGGAACAGGCTCAGTTTCTTTGCCTTTGGATTTCTCTGAAGGAGGATATGGTTCTTCCTGAGATATGTATCCCGAGTCATTGAGATAACATTTCCATTCTTCTTCATCATCGGAGAGACCTTCTTCGATGCATTCTTCGATAAGGACATTAACCTCTTGAGGAATTGGGTTAAGGAATCCTCCACTAATGAATGTTTCTTTGATCGGACGAAGGGTTTCATCCTTCTTGGTGTAGTTTGAGAATGTTGGTGAACATCCGAGTCCCGCTCTGGTTTCATTCTTGGTCGGGATCACAACTTGCCCCCAGCCAGTGGTAGTTCCATCTTTCACTACTTTCACCGCCTCTTTGTAAGAAGAGATTGATGCTTTCTTTTTGGAAGATTCGTCTTCTAAAGAGAGACCTTGGAACTGCGTTCCTTCCACATCATCAGCACTAAAATTGGATAAATGGCTCACCATCAAGGCTTGCTCTCCACTTATTGTTACCAACTTTCCATTTGTTACAAACTTTAACTTTTGATGGAGCGTAGAAGTTACTGCCCCTGCTTCATGAATCCATGGTCGTCCTAACAGACAGCTATAAGCAGCTTGAATGTCCATGACCTGGAAGGTGATTTGAAATGTATGTGGACCAATTGTCATGGGAAGGTTGACTTCGCCGATAACAGATTTTCGCGATCCATCAAATGCTTTGACAACTACACCACTGAATTTCATAGGCATTCCTTGGTAAGACAAGCGAGCAAGAGTCGTCTTTGGCATCACATTCAAGGAAGATCCAGTGTCTACCAACACATTGGACAAAGAGTCTGACTGACAGTTCATAGAAATGTGCAAAGCAAGATTGTGATTTTTACCCTCCTCGGGGAGTTCTTCATCACAGAAGCTTAAATTGTTGCAAGCTGTTATGTTGGCTATTATCCCATCAAAGTGGTCAACAGTCACATCATGGTCTACAAAAGCTTGATCCAAGACCTTCATCAGGGCTTCCCTGTGGGCTTCTGAATTCAACAGCAATGAAAGTATTGAGATCTTTGAAGGAGTCTGCATAAGCTGATCCACAATCTTATATTCACTTCTTTTGATAAGCTTCAAAATCTCATCAAAGTCAGGATTGACATTGGTTCCACTGGATTGACCAACATCAGTGTTTGTATTACTAACAGGAGTCTCCACAGGATTCCCTACTGGTGTATTGACAGGATTTTGCCCGGCAGCAGGAGCAACAGGCTGCTTTGGAGGTAGTGGAGTATACACACGTCCACTTCTTGTTACTCGACTCACATCGGCGATATTCACGACAGATGAAAGAGTAGGTAAAGGAACTTCTTGTCCATCCTTTATCATTGTGGCATTGTAGTTGTATGGAACTGCCTTGTCAGAGTTATAAGGAACAGGTCCAGGTAGACAAATGATCAAAGGAGTAACAGGAACCTTCGGTTTGTTGTAAGTAACTTCCATGCGCTCTGGCATGTTGAAATGAGGAACGATGACGTTAACTGTAGGCATTTCCGAGTTGATATCTGAGACTAAAAGCTCATGCGGATAACATCCTATCATGTTAACTTCATTTTCATCCCTATTTCTGTAGATCTCAATAGTACCATTATCTAGCAAAACTTGGAGATCTCTTCTCACAATCGAACACCCGTGAGGATCCACACAACATATTCTACAGGAACCGTATTGATGTTGGCGAAAATTCTGCCCCCGACAAAGAGTGGCGTGCATTTGTACCAAATCGGCTCTTGAGAAATTGATATTATAGACTCGGTATTGGCCAGGACATCCATACACCATGTTTACAACATGCCCTCCATGATTGGGCAGCGGATTTGCTTGCACATTAGGATTCAAATTTCTGAAAGAGAGGAGATTAGATCTAACCAACCTCTGAACTTCATATTTCAAAGCTATGCAATGCTCCAGGTGCTCCTTGATGATAAGGGCATGAGACCTCAGCTTTGTACCACCATGGGAGTTTCTCAGGTACTGGTGGTGGTGCTTTAGTTTGAACAAGACCTCTTTCAATCAAAGCAGGGTACAATTCTGTGTACGTCATTGGAATCGGATCGAACTGTGGAGCTCTTTGTACACGATTCTGATTATTGTTAAACTGCTGAGCCTGTGGTCGAGGCTGTTGTTGTTGAAACTGAGGAGTGAATCCCGGATTTGGTGTTGTGTTAACGACTGGTGTGATAGCAGCTACCTGTCGTGGATGATTGACATTTCCTCTTGGCCTCCCTTGGGATACCATGTCAACACTTTGTTCCTTCTTCTTTGGGAAACCGCTTCCGAACTTTTTGGTTCCACTTGAAGATCCACCTTCTTTAGTTAGACGCCCGGTTCGGACTCCTTCTTCTAGACGCATCCCCATGTTTACCATTTCGGTGAAATCACTTGGAGCACTAGCAATCATGCGTTCATAATAAAACGGACTGAGAGTATTCAAGAAGATCTTTGTCATCTCTTTCTCTTTTAACGGTGGATTAATCTGAGCAGCAGTTTCTCTCCATCGTTGAGCATACTCTTTGAAAGCTTCATGGTCTTTCTGAGCCATGGATCGGAGCTGATCTCTGTCCGGAGCCATATCCGAGTTGTATTTGTATTGTCGGACAAAGGCCTCACCTAGGTCGTTGAAAGTCCGAATATTGGTGCTATCCAAGCCTGTGTACCACTTCAGTGCGGCACCAGTTAAACTGTCTTGAAAGTAATGGATAAGCAACTGATGATTATCTGCATAAGTAGACATCTTCCTGGCATACATCACAAGATGGCTTTGTGGACAAGAACTACCTTTGTACTTCTCAAAGTCAGGGACCTTGAATTTAGCAGGTATTTGTACACTGGGAACCAAACATAGCTCCTGGGCATTCTTTCCAAACAAATCTTTTCCACGGATAGCTTTAACTTCCAACTGCATCTTGTTAAACTGCTCTTGGAGATCTTCCACAAGATTACGCTGATTTATGCTATCATCCTGATCATGATAAATCTCATTGCCACCATAAGGAACTGTGTGAACCGTAGGGGTCGGAACTGTCATAGTGGGTTGAGAAAGTGCCATAGTGATTTGGGAAAAAGTTACCCCTGAATGTGGAATAAACGCCGAACCCTGTGCAGCAGGTGCTTCAGTTGTGGATGTTTGAACCCCAGAGAAATTATGGCGGAAACCTGTACCAAAGCTAAAAGGCGGGCCCCAACCTTCTGGCATGGAGAAAGATGGAATACCGAATGCAACTGTAGAAACTGGAGTAGTGACTTCAGATGTTACCGTCGCTTGGCTGTTGGGTGGCGGCGGCTGATTCTGTGCGGCCATTAAGGAGTCAACCAGAGTAGTGAGACTTTCCAACTTTTCCTGAAGGGTGGTCACTGTACCACGAAGCTCAATATTCTCTTGTTCAGAGTGTTCCATTACTCTTCTTCTGCTTGAACGAGTATTGTATCTGTGATCTGATTGCGAGCGTGGTCGAGAAACTTTGAGACGCGACAGCTTGACGATCTATTGGAGAAAGATCCAAAAGATGAGACTCTATACAACAGACTCGATATGCAGAATGATGTATGCAAAAAGAAATTTATGATTTTTCCAAACATTTTTAAGATTATTTCCTTGCAAACATTTGAACACAAACAAATCTTTTATTCATTCATTTTTTTTATTGCAATAATGGGAAATGTTACAACATTGGAGCGTAGCTCCTTACAAAAGCAAATGATAAATAAAAAGCTAAACAAATCCTAAGCATCTTCATCAGACGAAGAACCAAATGCATTGTGCAGCTTGAGCTTCATGATTTCTTTCCCATAGTGAGCTTTCAATTCGGCCTTTTCAGCTCTCAGCTTGTTAACAACATTCTTCCAATCATCAGGAGTCGGGGCGTTGCTTGTCGAGCCTTCCAGATTTTTCTTGCTTTCTTTGATGTACCTCTTGATTGCAGCGTCTTTCTGGCGAATCTTTTCATCTTTACTCATGAGCCATCCATCTTGATAATAGAGAGTTTCTTCGTGATCTTTCACTCTTTTCTTCAACTTTCTATTTTCCACCTCAGTGCTACGAAACTTTTCTTCCCAAGCATCTTTTTCTGTCCTCATCTTAGCCAAAGTGTCTTGGTATTCCGCTATAGTGGGAATGTTGGGTCGTTGAGATACTGCAGGAAACATGGGTTTTTCATAAGCATAAGGCATTTGGAACTCCTTGGCTCTTCTCTTTACCCAGCAGGTGTAGGCGTCCATGGCAATGCAATTTCTTTCCTCGCCTTTTTCTTTCCATCGGACGTCGTACCAAGCTCTCATCATTCTTGCTTTCAACTTTTTAGGATTATCCCCTTCTCGGTAAAAGTATCCTTCCACTGAGGGACCAGCAGGTTTAACTGAATTTGCATACCCGAGTTGTCGTCGGGCCAGGACCGGATTGTAGTTAATTCCTCCTTGTGTACCAATGAGGGGTACGTTGGCGAACTCTCCACAACTTTCAATGGTTTCTGTACCACAGCGAGCCAAGGTATACCAACGAATATCATTATTAGTAAGAGACATAAGTCTTCGAGGCCAACGCAAACCTTCTCGGTTTTCCGTGAAAATAGGAGACTCAGGTAAGTGTGAAACAATCCATTTGAACAACAAAGGTGCACAACATACAATGATTCCACCGCCTTGGCGATTCCTATGATGGACAGAAAAATACATGTCACCAAGCAAAGTCGGAACAGGATTTCCAATCAGAAAGATCTTTATGGCATTGATATCAACAAAGTTGTCGACATTGGGAAACAGAACCAACCCATAGATGAGCAAGGCTAGTATAGCCTCAAAAGCTATCATGCTACCAGTTTCGATGAAATCAAAGGCTTTCTTTACTAGGAAGTGTGAGGTTAAACCCGGAAGGTTTCCTTTGGTAGTCCAATTACTCTCTACTTCAGACTTTTTCAAATGGATACTTGCTCCAATGACATGTGACTTAGGAATGGCTTCCAAACCATTGGAGGGTATTTTGTCAGACACAGGAATACCCAAAAGATTGGCATATTCTTCCAAGGTCGGTACCAACTGGTAGTCCGGAAAGGTAAAACACCGGTAGACGGGATCATAGAATTGAACCAGAGTTTTGAGAAGTCCTTCATCAACATGAGTGTTCAGGATAGGCAAAAGCTTTCCATAACTTTTCCTAAAATTAGAAGGATCTTGTACAGAAGATGCTAACTCTATCAGTCTTTCTACATCAGGCGTTTTGAAACCGTACTTTTTGGTATACCTTTTTTCCATAACTTAATCCTATAATGTTTGCAAAGAAAATTCTTTAAATTTTTTTGGAAAAATCATGTTTTTATGGAAAAAGATGGGTTTTTTAATGAATGTATGAATGCATGGATGCATGGATGCCACATATTCAAACATGGTAAAGCAAACATGGTAGTTCAAACATGGTAACATGGTACTACAAACATGGTATACAAACATGGTAACGCAAACATGGTAACACATAAGTTCAACGGTCCAGCGTCACGAGCATGAGGTCAGAGAACCAAAAATGGGATAGTTCTAGTTAATCACCTGCACAACATGTTCTACTGATACGTCAGAGTCTACATTTTTCTTTCGGATATTACCGGCCTTCCACAATTAAACTCATGAGCCAGTAATATTCTCAAGAAAAACTCGTCTGAGTGTGGTTCTCCGCATGACAACTAATCCAAGTCTTCACCTGAATAGTTTCTGCACCACAACCTAATAAGGCCAGGATGGGTTGGGGTTCTACGGCCAACTCAGCTTCTACAGTTCAATGAAAGTAATAATGTCTTCGCTACGAAACATGCTAAACATATATTACCAACAAGGAACCTCCACTGAGCGGAAGGATTCTCACGTGCGCCTGCACATGACTATACCCTCCACCTAATTTCTTATGTGTACTTAATCCGGGTTAGGATTTGTCCATAATGTATCACTTGTAACAGAACCACACAAGTAACAGAACCAAAACCACACATATAACAAAAAAATGAAATGAAAAAATAAAATAAATAGAATTAACCCTTCCTTTGGAAACAATAAAAAGATGGTCCCCAGTGAAGTCGCCATTTTTCTGTCACGGGCGAAAAATCGTTTTGTTCCTCTTTTTTGTGGGATGAGACACCTGATGCCTTCTTTGGGCTCGAGTGCTCATAAAAAATGATTTTTCTTTGTTTCGACCAAACTTTTTATTATTTCCAAAGGAGGAAAAGGAAAAAAGCTGCAATAACCTAAAAGTGGGGGGAGATCTTGGGTAAGAGGGTTGGTTATACGAAGGGAAGGTATTAGCACCCAACGTATCTATAGTACTCTATAGGTTTCTTTACTTTGTTTTTCATTCCATGTTGTTGAGAGGTTCTTGTGAAATAGGTGGGACCTAAGGTGTTTGTTTGATTATGCTCGCAAAGATCATCGCGATCCTCTGCATACATATCCCCTAGAGGGAATCAGAGCATCTGTAGCTCGGGGTCTACGGGTGCTAGGGTTTGAATGGTTTGAGAGAGAAGTTTTGCTCGCCAAGGATCGACCTTGTGCCTACGTATTCTCAAAGGGATGTTGAGAAAGTCAGAGCAATCGTAGTTCCCACTTATGCTAGTGGAAGCAAAGGAAAATAGACAAATGTCGTCTAAATGCTAGATGTATCTAATCTATATCATCACATACATCTGTTTGTTTTTTGTTTGTTTAACCAGCCTTGTGGCAAAAACTTTCAATGAAGTCAGCCTTGTGACAAAAAGTTTTGATTAATCAGCCAGCCTCGTGGCAAAAGTTTCAATGAAGTCAGCCTTGTGACAAAAACTTTGATTAATCATCCAGTACAGTGGTAAAACAGTTTGATTGATTAGCCAGCCTTGTGGCAAAAAAGTTTGATTTTGATTGATTGATTGTTTGTGATGATATAGAAGAGATACTCCTAGCATAGAGATGAAAAATGTCTAATCTCCTAGGGTATTTGATTTGGATATTGGGGATGCTTATAAGAAGCCCGTGGGTCCTTGTACGAAGCCCAAGAGGAGGCTATCCGAGGGTCCTTGCATTGTAAGCCCAAGAGGAGGCTATGGGAGGGACAATCCAGGGTCCTTGCATTGTAAGCCCAAGAGGAGGCTATGGGAGGGTCACTCGTTTGTACAAAGCCCAAGGGGAGGCATGGTATAGTTGGTCTGAGCTCTTAGAGCGATTTCACCGGGAAACCATACTCTATGTCCTAACCTAAACTAGGGAGATTCTTTGCACGAAGCCCAATAGGAGGCTATGGGGAACCTAGTGTTGTACTAAGTTGAACAAGCACACATATCACACATATGAACAAACATGAACAAGTATGAACAAACATGAACAGGTATGAACAATTATATATATGACAAAGTGTGTGTATATAATGGAGTTTATGAAGGAAATATACCTGTAAGCATGATCCATTTGTATACACAGGGCTCGGGACTCATACTCGAGGAGAGGTCCACTTGAGTTTATTCAAAGCTATGTAAACAGGTATTTACAAAGGGGCTTGGGACTTATACCTACATGGAGGCCCATGGTATGTTTTTGGGAAGATTTAAAGAAACCTTCATTTTTGGTTTGTTATTCAAAGTTTAAAAAACGCATTGATTGAGATATGTACAAAAGGCGTACAATAAAATACCTAATTTCATGTACTGGAATGGGTATGTACAAAAGGCTTGGGACTTATACCTACATGGAGGCCCATGGTATATTTTAAAAGTTTTGTTTCTTTGGAGTTTTGTTGTTTTGAAAATTGTACAAAAAGAAAAGAAATGGGACTTACACTCTCTAATATTCGAGAGGCCCCTGTTTTATTTTCATAAAACAGGGTGGATGGTTTTGAAAATCAATTGATCAATTAAAAAGATTTAATCAATAGTTTTCTTGGAAAATCAAAAGAAAATGGTTTATCGTTTTTGAAAAGAATCGCGATCGCTTATTTAAAATGATTTGAATTTTGAAAGAAGTTAATTTAATCAAGATAAGCAAAAAGATTGTCTTAAATTGACACTTAGATGATTAAGGTTTGCTCAAAAAATATTTACAAGTGATTAAATTTGAGAAATCAAGTGAAAAACAATATTAAAAAGTATTAAAAAACACTTAAAATATGTTATTTTAAACTTAATTAAAAATGTATTAAACAAATATATTTTTGTGATTTTTTTTGATATTCATAAAATACATATATAAAATAATAAGTGTGTAAAAAATGAATAAAAAATGAGTTAATTTGATTGGTTAAATTAATGGTTGAAGTTGTGAAGAAAATGAAGAGAAATGGTGATAAAAAAGAAGGGTTTGGTCCCATAGGGACTTGAACTCGTGACCCTAAGGTCACTACTCAAAACAAAAGCCAACTGAGCCACGCTTGTGGCTTGTAATATACACGCGTTGAATTAATTATATTTTAAATCAATTTCCAGAAATCCTTTGAACCAAAAACGCGCCAAGAACAACCCTCCAACTGAAATTTGAAAATCTCTAAAACTGTGTTGTTTTGATCAAGCAAAGGGTCTATCTCACTCGGTTTTTCACAAGGAACATGATGGTGATCTCAGAATTCATTTATTTTTGCTCTAAAGGGATCAATTTTCGCATGAACATGAAGAACCCTAGAACTGAAATTCAATGTGAAATCGTGTATGTGCAAGTTATGATGCAATTGATTGAGGGTTAATGATCCTCATAGGTGCAGAAACAAGATGGTATGCTCACATTTCATTTATGATGCGTGGAAGTATGAATTTGAAGTTCATGAGCACTTACCTCAAAAACGGCCAAACTGAGAATTGGATTTTGATCTGGAGGTGTTACAGATGCTTTGTATCAATCTGAATAGCTTCTATGATGATTATGGAAGGTGTCTGGATGTCTGGAACAAGTTGAATTCATCTGAGCATGGCCATGGCACCCGATCTGCAGTTGCTTCAAGTATGAATCGAATTTGAAGATGGAGATGTTTCAGATCATATGTGAGTGTTTGGATAGTTCATATGTGATATATATGAGGTGTTGGAAGTGTTAGTTTGGACAGAAATGATCTTGAATGGATTTTGGCATGATAAGGCCATGGTTATGCATATTTGAGAAGTGAGGTAGTGATTTTGAGCTTGAGGTGTTTTTGGGGTGTATGAGTGGTTCAAACAAGTTTCAAATGATGTTTATGAGTTGTGGGAAGCATCACTTTGTTCAGAACTTGCAAGGTTTGGAGGTTGAGTTTTCTACCTCACTTTGAAACACATGACTTGTAATTCAAGAAAGAAGAGAGAAAACCTATAATTGTGAGGTTTTGGTGTGAATTGAAGAGTGATTTGCACCTCTATTTATAGGCCAAACATTCTGAACTCAGAGCTTTGCAACTTGCTTCTTCTTTGGTGATTTGGCACTTAAAGGATAGAAAGGAATCTTACCATTAAATGCATATGGTTAAAGTTACTAAACCATGGTTAAAATTGGCTATGCTTCTTATCTCTTTCCCATCTGTCTCAAATCAGAAAATATCTTCCAATTATTGCCTCTATGTATCATTACTTGGTCCATTTGGCAATTTGGCTCATAACTTTGGCAAAGTGACTTGAAATTTCAAGTGAAAAGTTCACTAATGGCAAAATTCAAAACCATAGCTACACTTCATATTTTTTCATGCTCTTGGACATTTTGGAAAGCTCATGTTATGTACTTCAAAACCCTAGTTGAAAGTTTCTTCAAGACCTTTAAGGAAATGGGTGAAAAAGATCCATGAACTTTGAAGGAAATGAAGTTTTAAGTGAAATTTTCATAAGATACCAACTTTGAAGCTCCATATCTCTTAAATGGTTGATCTTATGGAAAAAATTTATATGTGTCAAAGTTGTTTATTGGATCAAAATCTACAACTTTCATGTTGGAAGTTTTTTTCAGTTTGTAGGTGAAATTTTGAGTTATTCCCCTCCAAAGTTTGGAAAAAACCATGAAAAACACTTAGAAAAAATTTCTAAGTATGAAAGTCAAACTTTTGACTTTTTGATTCTTGATTGATTTTCTTGATTTTTCTTGATCAAATGACTTCTCATATTATATATTAATGATTTAAAACTTCAAAAGTCATGGTTGACCAAAATTCCCCAAAAGTCAATGGTGATCTTGCACAGTTGACTTTTTTCAGACGAATCGCGTTTCTGGAGATTTCAAATGAAACAGGCTATCCTCACCAAATGAATGGTATGAATGGATCACATTGAGGCATTAGAGGATATTGAGCCATGGTTTGAGTTGTGGCACCATGTCCTGATTAAAAAGTCAGTTGTTCAGTGCATTAGGTCAAAAAACCCTAATTGTCGACCTGATGAAATTGATGACTGTGGACCTTGAATTGAGATGCAATTTCCATGGGATATGGTCATAGGGATTATTTGAGGATGATTGAAACCTTTGATTGACTTCCTGGGGGTTTTTAGGGTTTCCCAAATGTGATCCCTGATTTTAGTCCCTGATAGTTCAAAATCCTGATCTGAGGATTTGTCTGATCAATCTTTGTGTAGGAGATGTCTTGAGTCAATGGATTAGGTCAAAATGAGGTACTTGGGGTCTTGAGGTCATGTCCCAAGTTATTAGATCAAATTCTGAGCAAAAGTCAGGAGTATGCTAGCTTCAGTCAAAACCCTAATCTGGTTGATTCAGAGCCTTTGAGCTTGTTGAAAAATGAATCTCTGAGGACCAAATGTTGATTGTTGATGAAGATGGTTCCTTTGAGATGAAGGGAGAACAAAACCCTAGTTGATTGTTACTTGTACTGATGAGTGATTTCTTGATTAAACCCTGCTGAGTCACAAGTAGCAAACACGAGCTATGCAATTTGTTAGAGATGCAAATGATGCATATGCAATGATATGAGGTGGTATCTTAGGTCAAAAATTGGGGTATGACATCACCCATCACCGGTCACCGGCGTGACTCTCAAAAACACATGATCCCCCGCCTGAAATTCCAAATCTCTCATTCTCTTGTCATGGTAACTCTTCTGCCTACTCTGAGAAGTCTTCATCTTCTGACGAATCAACTTTACTTTCTCGGTAGTCTCTCGAACGATCTACGGTCCAAGTACTACACTCTCTCCAGATTCGTGCCAACACAACATAGTCCTACATCTCCGACCATACAATTCTTCGAAAGGCGTCATTCCAATACTAGAATGGTAACTATTGTTGTAAGTGAACTCGATCAATGGAAGATAAGTATCCCACGAACCTCCCTGCTCAAGAACACAAGATCTCAACAAATCCTCCAACGAATGATTAGTCCTCTCCATATGAACATCTATCTGAGGATGATATGCCGAACTCAACCTCAACTTAGAACCCAGTGCTCCTTGCAAACTTTTCCAAAAGTCGGAAGTGAACCTCAGATATCTATCCTAAATAATACACAAAGGAACACCATGCAGGTTAACAATCATATTGGTATAAATCTCCGCTAACTTCGAAACTGGATAAGTGATGTTAATAGGTACAAAATGAGCGGACTTCGTAAGCCTATCAACGATCACCCAAATCGAATCATGTCCTCTCAAAGTATTAGGTAAACCCGTCACAAAATCCATTGAAATGCTATCCCATTTCCATTCCGGAACTTCTAACGGTTGCATTAACCCCGCAGGCTTCTGATGTTCAACTTTCTATTTATGAAAACTCAAACATGCATACACGAACTGAGCTACATCACACTTCATTTGAGGCCACCAAAAAAATTTCTTCAATTCTTTGTACATCTTAGTAGCTCTTGCATGAATACTCAAATTACTTCTGTGACCTTCCTCAAGAATCGCTCTCTTCAAATCCACATCATCAGGAATACAAATTCGATTATGGAATCTTAACACACCTTGCGCATCCAAGTTAAAGTCATCATTCTCAGATTGATCTATTCTAACCATCGAATCCACCAATTTCACCTCTAACTTCTGAGCTTCCTTAACACTATTCAGGAAATCATTATTAATCTTCAACATACCCAACCTAACACTCTTAGGTGTCACTTTACACACCAAACTCATATATCTAAATTGCTCAATCAATTCCAATTCCTTAACCATCATTGCCGACATATGCAAATTCTTTCGGCTTAAAGCATCAGTAACAACATTAGCTTTTCCTGGATGATAATTCAAACCAAAATCATAGTGTTTCAACAATTCCAACCACCTTCGTTGCCTCATATTTAACTCCTTCGGATCAAACAAATATTTCAAACTCTTATGGTCGCTAAACACTTCAAATCTAGAGCCATAGAGATAATGCCTCTAAATCTTCAATACAAACACAACAGTGGCAAGTTCCAAATCATGCGTAGAGTAATTCTTCTCATGAACTCTCAACTGCCTTGACGCATAAGCAATAACTTTATCATTTTGCATAAGCATACCTCCCAAACCCATCTTAGAAGCATCACAATAAACCACAAAAGTTCTTCCAGATTAGGCAATATCAAAATCGGTGCCGACGTCAATCTCTTCTTCAACTCGGTAAAACTTTCTTCACATTGAAGATCCCACACAAAAGCCTTACCCTTACAAGTCAACTTAGTCAATGGAAGTGCCAACTTAGATAAAACTTCTATGAATCTTCTATAATAACCGACTAATCCCAAAAAGCTTCTAATCTCGGTAGCCAACTTTGGAGTTTCCCATCGCAACACAACATCTACTTTAGATGGATCCACAACAATACCATCACCCGAAATAACATGACCAAGAAAACTAACTTCTTTCAACTAGAATTCACACTTGGACAACTTTGCATACAACTTCTTCTCTTTCAAAACTTGCAATACCAACTTCAAGTGCTCAGCATGATCTGATTCCGATTTAGAGTAAATCAAAATATCATCAATGAACACCACCACAAATCGATCTAGATACTCATGAAAAATACGGTTCATGTACTCCATAAATACTCCCGGCGCATTAGTAACACCGAAGGGCATTACAAAATACTCATAATGTCCATAACGTGTTCTGAAAGCTATCTTCTGCATATCCTCATCTTTCACTTTAATCTGATGGTAACCCGATCTCAAATCAATCTTACTAAACACCCGAGCACCAACCAATTGATCCATCAAGTCATATATTCTTGGAAGTGGATACTTATTCTTGATCGTCACCTTATTCAACTGCCTGTAATCAATACAAAGTCTCATACTTCCATCTTTCTTCTTTACCAACAACACTGGAGCTCTCCACGGCAACACACTTGGTCTGACAAACTTCTTCTCAAGAAATTCTTCTAGTTGCTTCTTCAATTTCGACAATTATGATGCGGACATCCTATACGGTGCCATAGACACAGGTCTAGTACCAGGTACAAGGTCAATAGAAAATTCAACTTCTCTCTTTGGCGGTACATCAGGAATTTCATTAGGGAAAACTTCGGGAAATTCTCGCACCACCTGCAACTCATATATTAAGGCTTGATTCTCAACAGACAATGATGCAACCAACACAAACACTTGCACTTCTTCCTTCATTAGCAGGTGCAAATGTATAGTAGATAACAATTCCCTCTTCAGGAGTAGAGAACCTCACCGACTTATCATAAAATTTAATATGGACATGGTTATGCTCTAACCAGTTCATACCCAAGTTCACATCCAACCCTCTCAACGGAAAGCAAAAAAAATCAATAATAATGTCTATATCAAAAATTGACTCGGGACACTTTAAACACACGGGAGAAGTAGTCACCGATCCCTTGGCTGGAGTATCAACGACCATCTCTCCATTCATAGCAGACAACACAAGACTCAATCTTTCAACACAATCAGCAGAGATAAAGCAATGAGTAGCACCAGTATCAATAATAGTAATTAAAGGAGTGCTATTAATGAAATATGTACTTCATATGAGTGCATCCTCACTAGTGGTCTGAGTTCATCACAAGGCGAACACCTTCCCACTAGCTTGCTCCTTATTGGGTTTCTGAAACTTACTCACAACGTGCCCCTCTTCACCATAGTTGAAGCAAACCATCTCCTTATGCATGCACTCAGGCGCCTCATGTCCAAGCTTACCACAACAGAAACACCTCTTGGTATCAGCGGTGCACACGTTACTCTTATGACCAACTTTTCCATACTTGAAGCATACAATACCAGCAAGAGCATCTCCCCCACTAGTCCTCTTGCCCTCAGTAGCTTTCTGCTTACCTTTGCCAACTTGAGTATCATAAGGCTTGCCACGACCTTGTTGGCTCTTTCCTCGCTTTTCACTAATAACCCGATAATGAGCATTATTGCCCCCTCATAGATTCGACAACTATCAACCAAATCGGCAAAGACACGAATCTTCTAATAACTAATCTCCTTCTTGATTTTCGGGCGCAATCCGCTCTCAAACTTGATGCACTTCGAAAATTCACCAGTTGGTCCATCGTAATGTTGATATAATTTAGCCAACTCACCAAACTTAGCAGCATACTCAACAACCAACTTATTCCATTGTCTCAGCTCAAGGAATTCGATTTCCTTCTTGCCACGAACATCCTTAGGAAAGTACTTCCTCAAGAATTCCCTACTGAACACAACCCAAGTGACCTCCTCACCATTAGCCTCCAACCTCTGACGAGTCTCCAGCCACCAGTCATCAATCTTGACTACTAGCATATAAGTCCCATACCGAACCTTCTGATTTGGAGTACAATCCATCACACGGAAGATTCTCTCAATCTCCTTCACCCATGTCAATGCGCCATTAGGATCATTAGTACCCTTGAAAACAGGTGGATTCTCTCTTTGAAAGGTATCCAAATTGCGAGACGCAGCATTCTCGCCAACGTTCAGCTGATGTTCCAAAGCCTGAGCCATAGCCTCCAATGCAGCAACAATTACAACATCGTTCCTTCCAGCCATCTTAACTAGTCAGTACAACATAAAAGCAATCAAAACTAAATAACAATACTCAATTGTTAGACCACACTACGACATGACACTTGGCCGGCCGGACCAACCAGGTTTTGATACCACTAATGTAACACCCCAAATATAACCCACAATTTAATATGGAAATCAGAGTGCAAAAATCACAAAATGACATATTTAAGGCGTCACATTATCCACTTAAAACATATAACATAACAGTTTGTTAATAAAGATATATAACACATGTCAACGGGAGGAATCATAATCCAATAGTCATTCAAACTCAACAATTTTAAAACATCGTAGCAGAATTCATAAAACTTATATACTTCAAGTTACATCATTTCTGTCAACATGACAACAACAAAACAACATGTCTCCACACAATGATATCAAAATCCAACTAAAACATAACAACATAAGGTAAAGCAAACGAAAATCCCCCCGAGTGCTACGTATCTGAGTAGTAGACACCAACTCAAGCTACTAACGGCTACTCCTCATCATTACCTGCACGTTACCAACAAAGGGTAACATTCAAACAGAAGGAGTGAGATATCAAACAGTATAAAGGAAAGTATGATAATGCTTATAGCAAAGATACGATCATACATCGTTCACCACTTCTCATGTCAAACAACGTTCATCGCCACAACAATGTTAATAATCAATCATAATAACATATTCAAATTCATAACTAAATCATCCACAATTACAACATTCACTTCATAATCACAACGACAATCAAATGCAACTCAATATGTGACTCAACATTTTGCATATGCATGTGGTACCATTTGGAGTAAAAATCCCGTCTCAAACATTTGCCACTTGGGCCATCATTGTTGCCATTTTCAGGCTAATAGTCGCTGTTGCCATTTTCAGGCCATCGTCGTTGCCATTTTCAGGCTAATAGTCACTTATGCAATGGATGCGACTCGATAATGCACATCCACAAATTACACATTCACAACCCACGAAAACATCGTCTCAACAACCTTAACTCAATACCAAAGTTCTATGGCAATAACAACATCATTACTATTATAGTAATTTATCATGTCTCAATCACGTCTTTACGGTATACAAGCATACACAAACATTTAACTTCACAAAACTTCATTAATTCGGAAGATACGATTCAAGAAAAGTTCTGAATAATTTGTTCTAATCAATTTCATTATATAGACATTGATTTCAGCTGTACGGAGGTTCAAGCGGAATTTAAAAAGGAGTTACGGATCAAAAGATACATCAATTGGAAGTTTCAAAAAGTTTTCAACAACAAGGTTCACTCAGCGGGCGTCATGCGCGCTTCGCAGAACTAAATCCAGAAGGGAATAGTTTTCGCAGCTCCGCCTAGAGGACCAAGTTCGCTTAGCGGACTCGCGATTTTCAAATTGTTCCCAGACTTCGCTAAGCGGACCAGGAGTCGCTTAGCGGACGGGCGATTATGCAGAAAAATAACAGAGATATCAGACTTGCGAAACCACACTTCCACCACTCAAAACCATTCTCAAACAGCAATTTAAGCCACATAGAACCAGTATTGAACATCCATTAAAAACAATCATCATCAAAAACATGTTTAGAACACAATTTCGTAGAAATCTATCTTAAACCCTAACAATTTAAATTCACACATTCATGGATACTCAACATATAATCAAAACCCCCCATAATTACCATCATACAATCCCTTATCATGAAAGAATCCCACCCTTACCTTAGATTTGTATTGAAGACAACTCTAATCTTCAATTTGTGATTTAACCTAACTTTCTCCTCTTCCCTTCTCTCTTCCTCTTATTTCACCAAAAGAAAAATTCTAATTTCTATTCTCCAAATTCCCTTGTTTTGTTAAACCTTACTAACTTATTATTAGTAATGGGCCCTAATTAGCACCTCTCACTCACTAACACTAACTTAGGCCCAATATCACTATTCTCCTTACATTATAATTAATAATCTCACTAACTCATGTTATTTACCACTAACTTTCAATAAAATAACATAATGTCAATGAAGCACATAATTAACACATAATTCACAGAAGTATCAATTAATTCACACAACATACAATAACATAAATAATTAAAATAAAAATGATCGTTACAGTACGAACCTTTTTATTGCTATTATTGTTATAAAACAGCTTTTGTGTTTTTTGTTTTAATAGAGTGGGAGGATGAGAAAAGAAGGTTTTAAAAGTGAGCTTGATAAGATATTTCATCTTAGGATTACATACCCCTTTAACAATAGGGAAGTCATAGCTTTTGTAGTTCCTCTTAAAAGAATAATAATAGAGCCAAGCGGTAAAATCTTTTTGAGTATTGAGCTTTAATAATACCCAACGTATTTTTTAAAATGCTAAGCTTTAAAATACTTAACAAGTTTAAAAGATGCCAAGCTTTAACAATACAAGGCAAGGTTTGATTTTAAAAGAAGTTGGTTGAGCTTTAACAATACAAAACCAAGGGTTGATTTAAAAAGGTTGAGCTTTAACAATACAAAACCATTTTCAAAAATAAGTGGGGTGCAAAGTGTAACACCCCATTTCTACCCGGCAATTATAATGCGGAAAATATCAGAGTATTTAAAAATTTCTCGACAAATAAATGAGGGGTCACATATTTATTTAACAATAAATCACATCATCGCATTTAGCGGATACATAGCACTTTCTTTAATCAATCAAACAAATACTCAACATATAATACTTTTCAAAACAGAACAACTTCTTTCATTAAAACAAGGCGGAATCATAGTTCTCAATCTTTAAAATCAATAACATCTTATTCAGCTCAGATAAAATAATAAACAACAACAATCATAAACATCATAAATCATCCCCCCGAGTGCTACGTATCAGAGCGACAGCCGACTCGAATAACATCAACTAAATCTTCATACTCGAACACCTGCACGTTACCAATATAAAGGCAACGGCGAACAAGAGAAAAGGGTGAGATATCAAATCATATAAGTGAGCGCATGATAAATTGTATATTACGATCCAGGCATATATAGTTATCACATCACTAGTGTTAATATTGCCATACACTTCATACTTTCACTAACTCACAAATCTCACATACTTCTCATCGCATCATAAGTCACGCTACTTCACATTCTCATCAATTATATATAAACATATCAGTCATTCACTTGCAAGTCAAATCATGATACATCACGAGTATAAATCACAATTTTATTCTCAAAACATCACAACATATAAGTCACTCATCTAGTCACAAAACATCACATATACATTTAATTACAAAACATCACATATACGGCTAATCACAAAACATCACATATAAGTCACACCAGACATATTCTGTTAATTGCATTCACAAACATCGATATCATCAAACTATTCACAAAATCATCAATTCACATCTTCACATACTTCCATCATTTAACAAGTCACAATATACAATCACGATATAGTCACAATACGTCACAACTATGAATCACATAAGACACCTGGGACATGACTCATGTATATGCATGTGGTACCAATCGGAGCTTCAGCCCCCGTCACCAATTGCCCGAATCTGAGGCACAAGGCATAAGCCTTCGTCACTAATTTGCCAATCCAGGCCGTCACAGAGTATGCATATGAAA
Source organism: Vicia villosa (assembly GCF_029867415.1). NCBI lineage: Eukaryota > Viridiplantae > Streptophyta > Magnoliopsida > Fabales > Fabaceae > Vicia > Vicia villosa. The sequence continues at coordinate 499,246 of NW_026705049.1, forward strand.
TGTGACTCGACAAACAAAACATACACAACATACTCATCACAATCACTAGGCATACGCCCACGTCACTTATAATTACCAATTATTAGACGTAATTCAATGTCACAATTAATCATTCATCTTCACTTAGTCACAAAATTATCATCACAAATATATACAACATCACATATTATCAATCATCACAAACATCGTCATATTTCGACACATCGTCGCAATTATACAACTTCTTATATAAACAAGATCATCACAACATCATCATGTTTCGGTATATCACAACAATCCGACTTATTAAGTCATTTCAAATTAGTCTCATAATCCTCTATAAATTAGTCTTCTAATTAACTCACTAATCCACTATCAACTAACCAAAATTAATCACAAAGCATACTCCAATTAATCGAACATATTTCACGTCGCTACCGGTTATCTAATTTTTGGTTAAGTCATCAATATTTGTGACTTTATAAATCCTCGAATTATACCGCCAAGTTACTAAAATCACAACTTAAACGTGTCACATCACAAAACACGGACATCAAATCGTTTCCGAAAACTCCTAATTTATTCTACTCTTACTACTAATCAATTATACTAATATTAAATCATTATTATTATTATACTAAATGAATTGTTCTATATTAGTTAATAAACTTGAAATAAGATTCTTAATTAAATGTAGTGCTAGACTTGTAAATCTCACAAACCAGTAATTCTAGCCATTGACATACCAAAACATAGGCAATACAGTAAATTGATGCTACCAAAATAGCAATGTATACATATATATTCAAAGAAGGAACTCGCTACAGTATATATACTTTTCTCTATTATCCAAGCAATGTATATATATGTGAATGAAAGCATATATTTATGAGAGTGTGCCACCAAACTGTAACATACATATTATCAAGTCCATAAAACATAACTTAAACCGGTTAATTCGGGCACAATTCTATTCTTTATCGATTATCCAATTCATTCGGTTAAATAGTCGAGATATCGTAATTTACCGATAACCGAATAGTTAATTTAAGTTCAAGTTTATTCTAATTAAATATGCTTATTGAAAAGTAATTTCAACCATAAATTTAATCGACCGATTAATATCACAATTTCGACAAAATAACACTACCATATTAATGTACTAATTAAACTTAGCTACCACGTAAATTTTCATCAAATTCCGGACAACTAATTATACCGCTTAATGCAGCTATTTCGGTCAAACGAGACTGTTTGGAATACATTTGTTCTATAATTCTCCTGTTTCACAATTGATTACCCAACTATTTCCATTATATATATTATCTTGCTGTTTATAATATTATTCAATCCCTAATTTCTATAGCCATGTTTCCATTATATATATATATATATATATATATATATATATATATATATATATATATATATATATATATATATATATATATATATATATCAACTAACAGCAAGCACACTAAGTGATATATAATAGAAATAGAATTAGCACACTAAAATAGAATGAAGATGAAATTAAAGTAAAACAAGTCACAGCAGGCCAAAAACGAAATTCTGAATAGTATCTCCCAGCATATTGCCGACCTTCAAGGTCACTGCGGCAAGGCACGGTTCGCTTTCGTAATTCCTCTTTCTCTTATTCAATTTTTCCAAGCACACATAACATTCAACCACATTTCATTTTCAATTTCAACACAGCAATAACAATATCAACGGTAACAGATAAAAATCTATGTCCTAATCCCCAACATACACTTGTTCATAAGCCCCATTATAGGAAGAGAACCACACCCTTACCTTATCAAATGAAGCAACTCAATGGGTCTCCAATTGCATCTCTAAGCTTCTTCCTCTTTGCTTGCCTCCTTCTCTTCAAACTTTGTTCTCTCCAAAATGACAAACTAAACTTCTCATTCTCTAAAACCCTAATTTATCAATTGCAATTGGGCTTAGTCTTTCACTTCCTTTTTATTATTCTTCACAATTTAATTTAGGCCCAATAAGAAAAATAACTCCAAATAAACAATACCTCACTTAATAATATTCCACCGATATAATAATTCCGACTTACAAATAATATTATTCTTAATAATATTTTCCGACTTCAATTTAATAATTCCAAATGTGCCCTTAAATAACACCGACAATCCAAATTCAACCAATATATCATATTTCCGGTCTAATCTTAATTACTCAGAAAATTCCCAAAACTTCAAATATTATTCCAATAATATTTCTAATACTGAAAATATATAAACTCTTGATTAAATATCGATCCGCTGTCCCGAACTAAAACCGACTAAATCGTCTCAAAATACGAAAACTTCACTAAACACTCTGAACGTCTAGATTAAGCGGATAATTAAATTTCCGGGCGTTACACAAAGCTTTAACAATACTAAGCATAAAGTAAAAGAGTTTCGAAAAGAGATTGAGTACCTTGACAATTTTATTCAATATCATTCCCATTCCTTTGGATATTTAGCAACAACTTAAACAATCAATCATGAATACCTCAAGTGATGTGTGTGATAACATGTGTATCATAAGGGTAAACAAGTGAGTATGACAAAGATATCAATGTATAAGAATCAAATGTAAATTATGGTGGATAAAAGGAAATCATACCTCAAGATCATTTCATGTATGAATGAATGTGATGTGATGATGGATGAATAAGTATCTCATGCATATAGGTTAGTAAACAAAGTACATATGTACAAGGATAAAAATTAACAAGTATATGTACAAATATAGACAAAGAGATCAAAGCAACAAGTTATATCAACACGGTGAAGCTAAAGATCAAAAGATATTTCAATTTAGGGTTTTGAAACACACCTAAACCTAATTGATTTTAAGATTGATTAAAAGCCAAATCCTATAAGAGGATTGGTTTAAGGGAATATAGTATCATTAAGATGATTTTAACCTAGACCTAATTAATTCACACAAATATATTAACAATTTACTTGTTGAAAAAAGAGTTAAAAGAAATGATTTTAAAAGGTTTTTTTAACATATAAAATACTTGTTTTTTATTTAACTTTAAAATGATCAAATAAATAATATTTTTGGGATTTTAAAATATACTCATAAAATAAACAAGCTAAATAAGAAGCACGCAAAAAATCACTTAAAATTAAGTTGATTTACTATTTTTAATAAAATATCAAAGTTGGTTAAAAAAGAAAATAAACAAGTGCTAAAAAATTGGTTTTGGCCCTAAAGGGACTTGAACCCATACCTTCAACAGCTCAAAACTTGACCACTAGGTCAAGCGCCAATTGGTGATCATAAGGCCCACTCAATTCATAGTATATCAAAACATGTATTGAATGGTTAAAATGAAAAAAGTTGCAAAAGGGGGGATCGAACCCACGCCCTTATACACACGCCTCAAACACACACACAAACCAACTGAACTATACGACGAAGTCGTTTATGAAATGAACACAATTAAGCATAAAATAAACAAATTTTTGAAAATCATATTTTCACTTCATCTTCAACCCCACGTCTACATATTTCAGAAAATTCAAACATGATCAAAACTTAACCATTTCCAGAAATTCAAAAGGGAAACATGTTCAGAATTCAACCACGATTCTAAATATGTAAATTACACTAATTTATATTAACTGTGGCCCTTTAATTTTTCCAGAAACCTCAAGAACCCTAATTATTCAAAGGCTAAATTACAGTTTTGGTCCCCCTGTTTTGGTATTCTCACGGTTTTGGTCCCTCTATTTTCTTTTTAAACAGTTTTGGTCCCCCATCTCAATTTTGTTCATGAACAGTGCATGATCCGTACATGAACAGTACATGAACAGTTGGATCAAAATTGGGATGAGGGACCAAAATTGTTTAAAAAGAAAATGGGGGGACTAAAATCGTGAAAATACCAAAACAGGGGGACCAAATTTGTAATTTAGCCTTATTCAAAATGAAATTAAATGATCTACATGATTCTAAACACATGATTCTAAACACAATTTTATCGAGCTTTGTTAAAAATGGTACCTTAATCAAAGAGCTCGAGTTTGAAAATGTTACCTCTGAAACTGGAAATTGAATTCTTTGTTAGAACAAAGTTTGGTTCTACATCTTTGAAATAGTTTTGATGATAACAAACACATAATTTTGATAATAACCTATATGCTCCTTAATCATTTATTTATGTTACAGAAGTTCTGATGCTTACCCAGATCAAAGAATAAGAAACAAATTCTGAAAGAAGCACAAGAACAAGAAGTATTTGCCACTTGATCTCCGTTTTAAGAAGATCATGTTCTGAAAGTCACTACAACAAGCTCTCTAAGATTAAAGTAGTGAGGTTGTCGATTGCTCAGGTTTTGACTGTGATTTCTCAAAAGTAGAAGTTCTGATCAAGCTCTGATAAAAAAACGCTTCTTGCACCAAATACTGACGTAATGCTCTGATACATAATATTCTGATACTTAGTTCCATTACAAGTCATTTAATTCAAGATCTTCTAGTAACGACTGGAACTTTAATTCTACGGGCAAAATCCTTATTTTTGGAAAGAACTTAAAATGAATTATATCAACCTTCCAAAAACAAAGAAGTGTGTATCTCAACGGATCCAAAGCTTCACTATATATTGGAGACACTATTGAAGTTTGAAACAAGAACTCTCACGCACAAACAATTACGAAGAGCTCTCAAATTATTATTCATTCATTCTTTTATTTTTTGTGCATTGTTCTTAAACATTGTGTATACATCACAGTTGTGATATAGCTTTCTAGAAGCAATTCTTAAACACTTTCTAGTTGTAAGTTTATAATTGTTGTTCCTTGAGAAATCGGTTTGTGGTTTATATCATGAAGACTTTCACGGTTATCATTATGAATGTTGTTGTAATCAAGTTTGATTAGTAGATTAAGACCTCGTAAGAGAGAGGAGAAATCACCTTGATAGGGTGGACTGGAGTAGTTTGAGTTCAAACAAACTAGGATAACCAAACGTGTCATAAGTTTTTATTTATCATAAACCCAATCCAACCCTGTTATTGTGTTTTTCGAACCTTCAATTAGCATCAGAGCGCCTGGTTCTGGGTGCATACACTTAACTGTGTCAGAAAAAGATCCTAAACGAAAAACACTATGGTGGAACCAGTCAAGAACAACAACAATGACAATCATGATGATAGAGACAAAATCAGTGGTAGATCACCAATGTTCGTTGGAGAGAACTTCGATTACTAAAAAGACAGAATCGAGAGTTTCTTTCTAGCTCACGACGCTGATCTCTAGAATATGGTAACAGATGGTTACAAACATAAGGTCAATGAAAGCGGTCAGAAGATCGAAAGAAAAATATGAATGATCAACAAAAGAAAGAGTTTAGAAATCATCACAAAGCCAGAACTATACTTCTAAGTTCTATTTCATACACAGAGTATGAGAAAATCACTAACAGAGATTCTGCAAAGGATATGTTTGACTCTCTGAGAATGAGGCATGAAGGAAACACTCAAGTCAAAGAAACCAAAGCTCTTGCACTCATTCATAAGTACGAAGCTTTCAAAATGGAAGAAGATGAAACTATTAAAACCATGTTCTCAAGGTTTCAAATTTTGGTTACTGGACTGAAAGTTTTGGACACATCTTTGAAGCTTGCAAAAAATCTGAAAGTTTTTGATCCGAAGGAGACCGATGGTCACAGCTTTGAAGCTTGCAAAAAATCTGAATGCTATATCTCTCTCGAAGAACTTATCATCTCCTTGAGAAGTCATGAGATAGAACTAGAAGAAGATGAACCCCATAAGAATCGTAAGTCTCTTGCCCTTAAATCTAAAAGTAAATTTAAAACTAACGCTTTTCAGGAAGATGAAGAAAGCTCTAGAGGTTCCTCATCAGAAGAAGACAAACTATCTCTCATATCCAGAAGAGTCCAACAACTCTGGAAGCACATACAAAGGAATCCCAGAAATCATAGAAGATCTAACGATTACTCTAAATCACCTTCTGGATACAGAAAGTCTAGAAACAAGGAAATTATTTGTTATGAATGCAATGAACCTGGTCACTACAAAAGCGACTGCCCGAAACTACAAAAGGAAAAGCCAAAGAAGAACTCCAACAAAGAAAAGAAGAAAAGTCGTATGGCTACTTGGGACGATTCAGAATCTTCTGAAGAAGAAATAGAAGATGAGCGTGCCAACATTGGCTTGATGGCCAACATATCAAGTGGGTTCAGCTCATCTGAATCCGAATCAAATTCAGAAGTAGAAGAGGTATTCTCTAAAGTTTCTAGATCTCATTTGGAACAATGTTTATCAGAAATTCTTGAAAAATATCAGAAACTTCGAATCAAATATAAGAACCTGAAACATGGTCGAGTATCTGATTATGAATATTCCAGAAAGCTTAAAGCAGAAAATTCTGATTTAAAAGAAAGTCTTTTTAAACTTAAAAATGAAAACTCGGTTATCAAAGACGAGCTACAACTAACTCAAAAAGAATATGACTTAAAAGCTTCTGCATATTCTGATAATTTTATTAAAGAATATGACCATAGTTTTCAAAAATTTCTAGCTAACAGTATAGATCGAAGCAAGATGGCTTCAATGATATATGGAGTTAGTGAAAATACTAGAAAAGGTATAGGGTATGTGAAACCTAAAGGAAAAGAACCATATCAACGTAAACATGTTGACGATATGATCATAAAAATCACACCTTTAGAATCTCACTTCACATATGGTCACACACATGACATTAAATATACTAGCAGTTCTTATATCACAAATTCTGGTGAGAAATCAAAACTCAATTAGAATTTAGCAAAGTCTAACTAACAAGGACCCAGAAAGATATGGGTACCTAAGGATAAAATAATTTATGTTGCAGATGTACTGAACAACAAAACTGAAACACTAATCATGGTACCTGGACTCTGGATGCTCTCGACACATGACGGGAAAAAAGCATATGTTCCAAAGGCTGGAACTTAAAGATGGAGGTTATGTAGTTTTCGGAGGCAATCAAAAAGGGAATCAGAAAGAAAAATGATTAGCTCCAAAATTATGGGTACTAAAGTAAGACTCTCTAATTTTGATGACTCAAGCTCTAACAAACATAGAAACAGACGAGATAAAGTAATGCCTTCTGAAACTCTGACTAAATTATTGCAAGTTAGTATTTCTGTTCACAATCCCTTCTTTCTGATAGCCTATTTTATTTGAGAACATCTGATAAACTTTCCTACATAAGTCAGAAGGTAAAGTATTTCAAAACTTCTTGTGAAAAGGAAAATAAAACCTTGTAGTTCTCTATATCAACATCTATCAACCTAAAGGACAAATCATCATCTTAGGCTGAACACGTGTTCAGAATCCGAATGGCTGAAATCGTTTGAGTTGATGCATTGAGGCACGAGTCACATCGGTAACTGTTTTCAATAAAATTTTACGCCATTACTCCGTCAGAATCATTACTTTGCTTAATCATTATATTTAAATTCTTTATTGTTAATTAATTTTATGTTTTATTTTCGTTGGCTTGATATGTATATATACTCACTTCACTTCACTCTCACATTTCTTCCCACCGTAAATCACGTTCTCTTTGCTGAAATTTGTGTGTACTTGCATCTCTTGTTTCTATCTTGAGAACCATAAAACACTCTTTTCTTTTGAAAACCCTAAGTTTGTGTGACCAATGGCTTACTCCTCTCAGCAACAACAATTTCACGACTCTGTTGCTCAAATCAACACTGAAGAAAGGTATATCAAACCTATAAGAACTCTTCTCACTCCCATTGATTCTCTAGAGGTTCTCTGTGAAATGATGGTGGATTTTGAAAGCATGAAAGAAAATGGTTGCGATCTCACTCAATATGTTGCGTTTCGAGGTTGGGGAAAGTTCTTTGACAGGCTCATTGGTCCAGTATTCCCCAAACTAGTAAAAGAATTATGGATCCATGCAACAGCTTCAAATCATCAAGTAACCTCCTATGTAATGGGGAAGAAGATCGTCATTACTGAAGATCTTATTGGTAAACTCATAAGCCACGATGGAAATGGTGTTAAGTATACTAATATGGCAAACAAGAACTCCGACCTAGCAATCATCTCCAAAGAAATCTTCACTTCTGGGAAACCCTCCAACAAATTCAAAGATCTGAAAAGCAATCTCAGAATCTGGGCCAGAATACTTCTGGGTTGCATTCACCATCGCAAAGCAACAAGCTCATCAGATTACATCAACATTGATCAACAATACATGTTGTATTTCATCTCCACAAATCAGAAGGTTCATCTCCCTCGCTCACTTTTCTCTCATCTGAAAACAAGTGTCAAAAAAACAAGAGAAGAAGTAAAAACCAAAAGAGATTGGATTCCTCTGGGAAGACTAATCTCAGATATTCTAGCAAAAAACGGGCTGATAGAACATCTGACAAAAGCACAACAAATCGACTTTCTAGAAGCAATCGCTGGAAAACCATTCAACGCGAAGAATCTCAAAAAGATGAAGATTATTGAAGCGATTAAAAAGGATCCCTCTCTCACAACCAAGGAAGTGTCATTACCACCAGAAGGGTGCCTCTAGATGATTTCCCTCTCTTCTCAGCAGAGACTACCATAGACATTCTCATCAGATATTTGGAAACATGTAAAAGTGACGGAACCATTCCAGAAGTCAACATTCGAGACCTCAGGAAACCTGCTCCAGAAGTAGTAATCAGAAAGAATAAGAAGAGGAAAGTTGCTGAAGGAACGTCTCAGAAAATCCCAAAAGCTGCTAAAAAGAAAGGTAATTCATCTTTTATTTCAGTTGTAGAATCTACATTTTTATCAACATATGAAACTTCACCCAAACCTTCTGACCAACCAACACCCCAAACAATTGATGATTTTGACATGGTAATTGACAACTCCTTTCTAATAAACCCCTCAAACCTCCCTTCCTCCCCTCAACCAGAACTTGCTCAAGTTCTACATGATATTGAGCACTTCGAACCACCATTTGACACTCCCCAAACAGAAAATCCAATTAACCCATCTGAACAAACATCTGCTCCCACATCTCTTGTTCATGGAATTGATCTCCCTCTCAACACCATGCAACCCCTACATATTATCATAAAACCTTCTAAACCCCATCTCTATCCCAGATATTCCCTCTCCCTATGAATCAACTTCTCCTGACCCTACCATTGTCATTCATGACTCTCCATCTCTATCTCCTTCAAAACCATCAGAAGATCTCCTGAGAACCATCATTGACCTTGAAGCATGGGACAAACTTGTCTTGTCTTCTTAAAAAATAGCCATTCCCAAACCAAAATATTCAAAATCATATGTTGGTAAATCTATGATGATTTTTTAGACTGAAATACAGGGATGGATTAACTCTCTGAAGCAAGCCTTCATGGTTAATTCGAATCCAGCTGCCTCTGATTTTCTCTGGACCCAGTTCAGAAAGTGGTTCAACATAGAACCACTAAAGCTAAAGGAACTGAGTTATGACATTGCCCAACAAAATTTTCGTGATTATATGAAGGTGTTCAAGGATCAAGTCTGAATCTCTAGGAAAGGAAACTAGTTCTTCATCTGGATAACCAACCCTGGGTGGAGCCACAGAAAATGAAGATAGAGAAAAGTCTCATGAACCTTAACCCATGATTGTGTTTGAATACAAAGTCTCTAAGTCTCCCATTTCATCTTCTAACATCGCTATATCCTCTCTATTCCTTAAAACTCTAGATGAGTTAAAGAAAGAGAATGAAGCTATTAGAGCCAGGCTGGACAAACAAGATGAAACAAATAAGGAAATCAAAGGCATTTTGGGCGCACAAGAGAAATCCAGCAATGAGATCAAGGATCTTCTGGCTACTTTGATTACAAGACTCATACCTGCTTCACAACCTTAATTGTTTGTATCCTATTATGTCTGTTTTATTGTTATGTTTGCTAATGTTCTGTTCTCGCTTCATCGGATTTATTAAATGAATGAATGTTTTGTCTCTATATTAATTGTGTATGTTTATGCATCTTTTTGATTATTGACAAAAATGGGGATAACGTAGAATATTTTGAATTCATAGCATTTTACCTGGAATAATGCCTCAAACATTTTTATTTAAAATATTTGTTAGATCATTTATTAAGAACAGGAAACTTCTTGATAAGGATACTTATAAGCTTCATCCGAACTTCTAATTCAAGGAGACATAATTAGGGAAGTATCCTGTCTCTTCTGAATATTAAATTCAGGGGGAGTTTCTAACTAGGGGGAGTTTCTAAAAATCATTTATGCTATTTACTTATTCAAAGTATATGAGTTTTTCTCATCATCCAAAAGGGAGAGATTGTTAGAACAAAGTTTGGTTTTACATCTTTGAAATAGTTTTGATGATAACAAACACATAATTTTAATAACAACATATATGCTCCCTAATTGTTTATTTATGTTACAGAAGTTTTGATGCTTACCCAGATCAAAGAATAAGAAACAAATTTTGAAAGAAGCACAAGAACAAGAAGTATTTGCCACTTGATCTCCTTTCTAAGAAGATCATGTTCTGAAGGTCACTACAACAAGCTCTCCAAGATCAAAGTAGTGAGGTTGTCGATTACTCAGGTTTTGACTGTGATTTCTCAGTAGCAGAAGTTTTGATCAAGCTCTGATAAGAAAAACGCTTCTTGCACCAAACGCTGACGTAATGACCTGATACATAATATTATGATAATTAGTTCTGTTATAAGTCATTTAATTCAAGATCTTCTAGTAACGGATGGAACTTCAATTATATAGACATAATCCTTAATTTTGGAAAGAACTCAAAAGGAATTATATCAACCTTCCAAAAACAACGAAGTGTGTCTCTTAATGGATCCAAAGCTTCACTATATATTGAAGATACTAGTGAAGTTTGAACCAAGAATTCTCACGCACAAACAATTACGAAGAGCTCTCAAATTATTATTCATTCATTCTTTTATTTTGTGTGCATTGTTATTAAACATTGTGTATACATCATAGTTGTTCCTTAAGAAATCGAGTTGTAGTTTATCTCAAGAAAACTTTGACGGTTGTCATTGTGAATGTTGTTGTAATCAAGTTTGATTAGTGGATTAAGACCTCGTAAGAGAGAGGCGAAATCACCTTGATATGGTGGACTAGAGTAGTTTGAGTTTAAACGAACCAGGATAACCAAACGTGTCATAAGTTTTTATTTTATCAAAAACCCAATCCAACCCCCTTTATTGTGTTTTTAGAACCTTCATCCTTGGTTAGAGGTGTTATAGAGCTGGTTTGATGATTTAGATAGCTTCCTGGCACCTTATAGAAGCTAAATGGATGTTTACTTGAACTTGAACACACCTGGAATGGCTTGCTCAATTGTACCTGCAAGTGACAAAGGTTTGAAATGGAAATCTATGTTCCAAGTGTTACAAAAATGATTTAGGTTTTTGGACAAATTTTATATGATGTATAGAAGGTATCTAGAGTGAGAGTTTGGATAATGATTGGACCAGGGATGAGTTTGGTGTTTAAGGTTTGAAGGTTTCCAACAATGGAGGTTTGATGGTGATTCTGAGTTAGAAATGTTTTTGAGGGTAGTGATTGTGATAGACAGCTTCCAAATGATGTTTAGAAGCTACCTCAAAGGTTGTTTGACACCAATAATGCTTAGATTTTAAAATAGCTATGTTTATGCAAATGACCAATTTTTGGACTTTCAAGTGAGGGGGTGTGTTGCACCCCAAAATTTGCCCATTTATTTATTCCTGATTGGCTTTCACATCACATTCATGTGCATACCTCATATAGGCCATTCACCCAATACATTCATTCACATCATTGTTACTATCCAAGAAAACTGATGAAAAAGAGTTTCTATGTGTGAGACATCTGGGATCAAAGGAGAGAGATTGAGAGTTTGACTGCACAATACTATTCTCATGGAAGTTCCCCTAAAGATCAGGATTTCACTCTCTCCAAGACAGGGTTCATATTAAAAGATACAAATCTCATGTTCATCAGGGTCGTCAAATTAGGATTTTTTGACCAAAGTCAACCCAGTTGACTTTCTGGTCAAAATTTAATCAGGAAAATGTTTGTGGATGCAAAATATGGTTGTCCTGTTCATTGAAGCTTCTCTGGTTGAAAATTGATTGAGAATTAGATCAGAAATGGATTAATCGGGAAATTTATCTGGAATCGGGAAAATCAAGAAAAGTCGACTTTTTGGTCAAAGTCAAAGTCAACTGGTAAATATTGACTCATGGTGAAAAATCGGTCAAAGAAAAGTCAACAAAACAAAATAAAATCAAGAAATATTCAAAGTTGCCAAATATGGAAAGTTAGTTAAAAATTGATCTTGCCACAAATAGAAAGTTCTAACACTTAGAAAAATTTGGGGAGTTTTGAAATTCTAAAATTTAGCTGGGCAGCTGACTTCAGGTCATATTTACACAGGGATCTAGGCCTTATTTCGAGACAAGTTCAAGAGCAACATTGTTCCTTTCATGGCCCTCTACAATATTGTAGTTGGGAGTTTTTCCATATGGGGCAAGGATCAAGAGATATAGAAGCTCAAAGTGGGAAGATTACCACTGGATCAGGGCAAGTTTCCAGGCAGTTTTTTCGCCATCGCATGCAAATGATCAAGCACGTGGTGTGCTGACTTTGAGATTGATTTTAGAGAAATATAAAGGCCCACAAAGTGCAAACTTAGTATGGATCTCTTCATCCCCATGTTGTCTATCCATTGGTTCAAGAATTAAGCAATTTTGATAGGAGTTGAATCATTTATCGAGCCTTGAAGTTATGACTTCGTCGAGTCACGTTTGGCCAAAACAAAGGCACAGTTCCAAGCCACGCTCACGCAGGCCCATGCAATGAGGATTCAACATACTTTTGATCATATTGCTCATACTTCAAAGCTTTATTTCAAGAGATCTCCAACATGAAACCTTTGCTATTCCATGTCTTCTTCACTGTGGTACAAAAATCGAGCCCAACGGTAAGCCCTAACTAATAATATGTGAGCACAAAGTGAGCATCATGGCCACAACAACAAAAACATCAAGTCAGAAAAATACTGCAGCATACCACGGCACCACCCCAATTGCCCATGCAACCTCACTGAATGCAAAAAGCTTACATAAAACATACCACAAGTATACACTCCTTGTTCATTAAGTTTGTAAAAGAATATATTACACTACAACACTCCATACCATACACCCACACTCTCACTATAAAAACTCTACACATCTCACACACGAGGGACCTTTTTCATTTTCTTCCAGTTTTCAAAAACCTCTCACCCATCATTCACTCTTGCTCATTCTCTCTTCTCTCTAACCACCATAACCACTTTTTTTCCACCACCACCACAAACTCCCATTCTTCTTCAACCACCTCCTTCATTCTTGACCAACCATCACTCTCCACACTCCTATTCAAGAATCCGGATCTTTCTCCATGGATACGCATCTCAAGATCCATCACCTTCTTCATTACTAGTGGATTGGTCAAGTTCGAATTTTCAACAAATCCGAGTTTATTTCTCGGATAGGGATATATCTCGAAAAGCTTCGCATTCATCTTCTTCAAAGAACAAAAGAGTACTCGGATTTCTCCTCAAATCTTGATCAATATTCTCCCCAAGTAAGTGATTATTTCCATGGCATTAGAAGCATGTATAGGCCTGGAACCCGTCATCAGGGATTGGGTTAGGAATTAGTACCACCATGTTTTCAAGTGTTTGTTGCATTTGTATGGAATTTGTGGATTCTTGAATTCAATTTCGTTTTCGCTAAGATGATGATTGTTTGAATGCTTGAGTCACATTTTCGTCTCCTATGATCGACTGTGAGTGCAGTGATATGTTTAGATTGAGCTTTGGTGAATTTAGTTCTTGTTAGGGTTTACTTGATGCCCTCAGTTTGCGTAATAGCGGCAAGCTTGGTGAAATTGGACACCGGATCCGTAACCAGCGTGAAATTCCGAAGAGGAAGACGTTGGCTTTTTGTATTTCTGAGAAATATGGTCTGGCTCCGCCGTGGAAGCCGCCGGAGAAGACGACCAGAGCGGAGCTCCGGCGTCTGAATCTCTGGCCCCTTTTCTCTCACCGATTGCGTATGTGTCGCCCATCCATTGGCTTGTTTCCCATTATTTTGTGTTTGTTTGTCTCATTCATATGATTGGCATGGCTATGTGGCGGATCGTGATTGGCTGAAGTTTATTTTTGTCTTTTAGTCACTTAATGAAACTTGACCAATTGATATGTTTATGTAAGGGTTCACGTTACAAATTTTTCTTTATGCTTGCTGAATTTCGTTTGGGACAAGATGATAAATAAACTGGGCCACGCGTGAGTTAGTTTGGGCTTGCAATTTATTTTACACACCCCCATAAAACAGGCCCAGCGCGCTATGAACTAGAGGCTCGTTCACTTCAAATTACTTTTTCACCCCCAGTTCTAGACAGACTTAGATTTTATTTTTAATTTTGTTTCTTCCACAACTTTTGATTCATAAATCTGTTTTGGTTCAAATAAAAAATCAATAAAAATATGTTTTAAATAGAATAATGTGTGTAGAAATTTTTGATATTTTTGTTAGATTTTTAGGACTTAGTTTGTTGTTTTTAATAAATCATTTTCTTTAGTGTGTTCATTGTGTTTTTTAAGTTTGATCGGTTTTTCAAATTAATTTTGTTTAATACCTTAGGAGTATTGCCATTTTTTGTGTGATATCAGTAGGCTCATATACCATATTGTGTGAAAAAAATAAAAGTTTAATTCTATGTTTTGGTTAGGTTTTCATTAGATTTTCTATACCCGATTTATGTGCGTTCCTAAACGGATAATCATGCGAATTTGACCTATAATTTGCTTTACCTTTATGCAATTGACTTAGTTTCTTTTGGTACATATAAGTAGGGATGTTTAGAGGTCCTAAGACCTGGAGTTGAATTTTTCAAGTCATGTTTTCTTATTTTACTTGATTTTTCTTTTTTACTTGGAAATAACTCACCTTTGGTTAACGATTGCACCATAACTTGTCCGAATGACCTATAATTTTGTATGAAACTTCTTGACTTGTTTTGTGTTTGCTTAGACACCTTTTAGAGGTCATTAGCTACTGACTCATAGCATTTGATTTCATTTTTCTAAACTTCATTCACCATTTGAATTCTATTAACTAGTTTTGACCTAGTCTTGTATAGTTTTGTTAGAACTTTGTTTGTTTCAAGTTAATTGACTAACATAGATTGGTACAAGGTCTTGGACCTATAAATGAACTAATTGCTACTGACTTTAAGCTTTGTTCATGTTTTCATTTGCTTTTTGTTTTGATTAATGGATGTTTGTTCGCTAATTGTTAAGTGACGATTTACGCGATACCTTGGTAACTCTTTGTGAATATTTTCGTGTAGTGCCATATGGCTTTTGTGTTTGATTTAGGACATTTATTTCCTTGTTTTGCTACTGCCCTAAGGCTTTCTTCCCTCTTTCTTATGCTTTGCCTCTTCTTTCACACTTTGATTGTTGTTAGTTAAAGAGGCGACGATTGTTTGTTCTTCCTCCACCTTTTGTGGATTGTTTTCTCTTGGGATTCATTGTGTGTAGTCTCTCTTAGGAGTAGACTTGGTTAGGGACTTCATTAAGTCACCTACCTTGCTTGTTGCTTCTTCTTATCTCTTACTATATGCTTACCATGTTCCCTTAGGGTGGTGACTTCAATCTTCATTAAGATTAGTCACATAGAACAACTTAGGTTGTAGTCTATGCATGATAACATAGGTAGATATCCCTTATCCTTGACCTTAGGGTCACTTGTAGAATAGAATAACTTAGATTAGAGAATAGGTTAGTTCCCCTTTGTTCATTCTTTTTCTTTTCAACTTTAAAACACTAATAAATAAAGAGGCGAATCACATTAAGAAAGTGATAGAGAAATGAGTGGGATTCATTCCCTAATCTGTTTCTCAATCACTTAGTGGCATAGAAATGAGTGGGATTCATTCCCTAATCTGTTTCTCGGTCACTACTTAATGGGAGAGAAATGAGTGGGATTCATTCCCTAATCTGTTTCTCAAACATTAATTAATGGGATAGAAATGAGTGGGATTCATTCCCTAATCTGTTTCTTGAACATTATATAATGGGATAGAAGTGAGTGGGATTCATTCCCTAATCTGCTTCTCGATCATTATACATTTTATGTGATTCTAATCACAAAGTAAATTCCCTTAAAAAATACCCAACAAAAAACATTTAAAACACTTAATAAAGGCTCGAATTAAAACAAAGTGACGAAGTGGTGCGAAACCTTGTATTGGGTTTTGTTCATCATGTAGTTACATAAAAAACATAAACCCAAGTTCATTCTTTTGCCTTGTTAGGCGCCTAAGAACAAGTTAAGTCCTTTCCAAAAGTAGGCGTATAAGTCTCCAAAGGTCGAGCATCGTGGATTGTGACCTTAACCTCTGTTCAACTAAAAAACACAAAACAAATGGAAACTATGGAGCCGAACTACGGTCGTTCTGATTCCTGAAAGGGATACGTAGGCATTGGGTCGCGGGGCCTAAGCGAGCACACTTGTAAATAATTCCTTCTTTTCCCCGTATTTCTTTTGCATGCATTCGCATTTAGGTTTTAGACATTAGACACCCTTTAGATAGAAACAAACATAGGTGGATACCATCGAGTACGATGGGCGTGAGGGGTGCTAACACCTTCCCCTCACGTAACCGACTCCCGTGCCCTGTTCTCTGGTCGAAAGACCTTGTTCTTGTTCTGAGTTAGGTTTCTGATATTCCTTTCCCGCGATGGGATAAATATATTAGTGGCGACTCTGATTCCATTTTTTCGCGGTAGCGACAGCTGGCGACTCTGCTGGGGATGTTGATAGACCTGTTGCTGGTCCATCCTTAGTGAGTCGATCCTAGCCTGCGTTTGTTTGTTTATTTACTGGGTGTTCATTTGTTTTTATGTCTATACCTTGTATATATGTTTACATGTTTACTTTTCTGCTTGCATATCATGTTTATTTCTGTTTGCACATCATGCATATGGATTATATTCTGTGTTCCTTGGGGTCTTCTGTTCTGTTTTGCAGGTTGGGTGGGTTGTTCTATGAGGTAAAAGGCCCAATACCCAGGCCAGAGTTAACACATAGGATACCTAGGATAGAGTGGATAGTCATGACGCCAACAGAATGTCAGGTTCTGTTGATTGCGATCATGAGACCCACGACCAGCTGAGACTCGAATGGGATACCGTTGTTGGCATGTATTTGCAACAATGATGGTGTTTCAGGAGAGTTGCTAACGCTGGAGACCTTTTGACCTACCTGGACCTAGATTCACCTGTGAGTGGGGTGGGATATTCATGACAGGTACCGTTGGTGACTGTTCTGTTATGTTGGTGACTATGGTTCTCATTTGCGGTATCTATGCCGGATTTTTTGTCCTGCAACATCCAATCCTGTTCAGAAGAAACATATACTTCTCCTATGTGGGGAGGATCTTTCATTGCATCATAATCATCATAGCATGTTTAATTTCAAAAGAAGAAAAAAGAAAAAAAGAAAAAAAAGAAAAGAAAAAGAAAAGAGATTAATATTCATATGCATGCCATTTTTCAGGTATCCAAAGTCAACACTTCTCATCAAGAATGGCTAACAGTGTGACCGTCAACAAAAAGACTACGAAGCATACCTTCTCTTGCAGTTTCTACCGTGAGGATATCACACCTTTGGTTCGATTGGGCACCCGAGTTACTGGGCAAAATTTGGATGAATTCAGAAAGACTTATGGCCACATTCTGCTTATGTTAACTACTCGTATTGATGAGTGGGGTCTCTACACTCTTCTTCAGTTTTATGATTCTGAGCTGCGTTGCTTTACCTTTCAAGATTACCAACTAGCCCCTACCCTCGAGGAGTATGCACACATTCTTCAAATCAAAGTTCAACATAAGGTTCCTTTTGTGTGTGCACCTGAAAAGCCCAAAATGGATCGCATTGCTGGTGCTCTTTATTTGAGCATGAAAGACGTTAAGGATAACTGGAAGCCTAATGGTGGGACCCATGGATTCTATGTGAAATTTCTGATGAGGGAAGCCGAAACCCTTGCTGATAAGGAAAAGTGGAAAGAATTCAATGCTCTCCTGGCCGTCATGATCTATGGATTAGTGATGTTCCCGAATATTCCAAATTTTGTTGATCTCACTGCCATTTGTCTCTTCATGGATCAAAATCCTGTACCCACTCTGTTGGCCGACACTTATTATGCCATCCATTCTAGGTATGGAAAAAAGGGATCAGTTGGGGGTTGTTTGCCAATACTGTACGAATGGTTTTCTTCACATTTGCCTAAAAGCGGAGCATTTGTCACTACGAGAGATTCACAGAAGTGGCCCCAAAGGATTATGGGACTTACTGCTAATGATATTGTTTGGTATCACCTCCGAACGGACATCGAGCAAGTTATAACCAGATGTGGAAGTTTTGGCAATGTTCCTCTCATAGGGACAAAAGGAGTTATCAACTATAATCCGAAGCTAGCACTGCGCCAGTTGGGTTTTGCACTGAAGGACAAGCCTTTGGAAAAAGAGATATTTGAGTCCGTTTGTTTTGAAAAAGGAACCGATCCAGAAGGGTTGGAGAAAGTGAGGAGTGCGTGGAACAAAATTCATACAGAAGACCGAACTACCTTGGGGGGAAAGAATGCTATTGCTAAGAAAGCTTATACTGAATGGGTTGAAGAAAGAGTTAAGGAGCGCCTGCTGCCTTTCCCGAAGGTTAGCCCTCTATATGAACAACCACCTGAGATTTTAACTGCCACTGTACCAGCTGAGGAGTACAACCAAGTACATGTGGAGAATATCAGGTTGCGAGAAAAAGGGGAAGACGCTAAAATAAAGTACTTCTTGGTGGATCAGAAAAGGGCTGAATTAGCACATGAGGTTAAAATACTGAAAGGAGGATCTTCCAGAGTTCAAAAAAGGGCTAGAACTGAAAAGGGTGAAAGAGTTACCACTGTTCGTATTGAGGACCATCAAAGGGTTATAGAAGAAGCGGTAAAGAAAGCAGAAGAAAAGCTCAAGCAAGAGTACAGAGAAGATTTAAGGGCTCACAAGCTCAGAGTAGAGAAAGAGGCTAGGGCCGAGGTAAAGGGTTTGAAAAAGAAGCTTGAAGAGGAAACCACTCAGAGGGTAGCAATCAAGAAGAAGCTTGAAGAGGAAATTACTCAAAGGTTAGCCGTGGAGACACAACTCAAAGATAGTCATCTCCGTTCCGCTCGACTAACAGAAGAGAATGCAAAGCTCAGAAACCAGATAGCAGAAATGGAAAGCACATCTGAAAAGAATACCCTCCCTGATTGCAAAGGATGTGAGAGCTTGGTGGCCCACTGTGATATGTTAGATGGGCAGTTGTTTCGCAAAGATGTGGTGATTCAAAGTTTTGTCAAAGGAAGAGATCGAGAAGTGACCAAGAAGATGTTTGATGAAACTAAGAAGTGGAGCGACGAGCACTTTAAACAAGGAGGACCTTTGTTTTACACCAAGATGGATTAGTGTTTGAGCTTGTATTTCATGACCACCACCAGGCTTGTTGGATGGGGTCCTTTGTCTTTTCTGTTGTTTGAACTATCTTGTCAATGTATGGGTATGCCCAAACTCAAAAAGAGATTATTAATGAAATTTGAGTCTTTTTTGTTTCCTCTTGATGCTTATCTTTTGTCACATTGTTAAACATTCTTGATTAATATTAAATATTTTGGATACTCTGAAAATGGCACCTCACATCATATGCACACATGCACCTCATGCACATCATGCACAAACAGGTACATCAGATGGTGTTCTTATCTGACTGATCAAGTTTTCCCTTTCAGCAATTGCACCTCCGCCTACACATCGCTACTACACAAGGGCTAATCACTCACTGCAAATGGATCAGTTAAGGGACGATCTTATCCATATGAGAACTCAGGTTACTGCTCAGATGGCTCAGTTCATGGAAGTCATGCAAAACATGGTTGATCGACAAGAAGAGCTCAGGATCCGAATGGACACAGTTGCTCAGGTTGTTGCGGACCCCCCGCAAAGAAACCCTGCTGATATTCGTGTCAATGGTGAGCCTGTGATCGGAGGACCTGGTGTGATTCCTCCTGCTACTAATCAAGGTAATCCTTATGGGCCTCCCCAGCCCATTCCTGAAGGACAAGCCACACAACAAATCAGAAGAGCTGCTGCCATCCCCGTGTTGGAAGAGGATCGACATGAGGATCTGTTTCCTGAAAGTGAGTTGGGATTTCCACATGATGCTGGAAGGTTGTTCAGAGGACTGGAGGAAAGGATGAGGGCCATGGAAGGCCAAGGACTTGGTATGGACATTAATGACTTGGGTTTGGTTCCTGGGGTCCGTGTGCCGCCGAAATTCAAGGTGCCAGATTTTGAGAAGTACAAGGGGAATACTTGTCCCAAGACCCATGTTCGAGCTTACTACCACAAGATGCATGTCTATTCTGAAGATGAGGGGCTGTTGATGCATTTCTTCCAAGATAGCCTAACTGGGGCATCTTTGGAATGGTATATGAGGCTGGAAAGAGCTAGTATTCGAAGCTGGAGAGACTTGGTTGATGCCTTCATAAAGCAGTATCAATATAATGTTGACATGGCACCCAATCGCACTCAATTGCAGAATCTATCTCAGAAAGCTAATGAATCCTTCAAAGAATACGCGCAAAAATGGCGCGAGTTGGCAGCCAGAGTTCAACCACCTATGTTGGAGAGAGAAATGATGGACCTGTTCACCAATACTTTGGAAGGTCAATACTATTCTGCTTGTTCTGCATCCTCGAGTTTTGCCGAGTTGGTTATGATTGGTGAGCGAATTGAAAGTGGAATTAAGGCTGGTAGAATACAGAATCCGAGTGCTGCTAGTTCCTCCTCTGGGGCTGGTGGAAAGAAGCCATATAATGGATTTGCTAAGAAAAGAGAAGGTGAAACGAGTGCTGCTTACTATGGAAGTGGCAGAAATCAGGCTCATCAACAAGTAGCCGCTGTGACTATCCCAAATGCTCCTTTCCAACATCAACAACAAGGGTATCAGCCGCGTCAGTACCAACAACAACCGAAATTGCCAGAAAGAGCTTTTGATCCGATCCCGATGACATACGCACAAGTATTGCCATATCTCCTCGATTTGAACTTGGTCCAATTGAGGACTCTAGCCACTCCTGCTAAGCTGCCTCCTAATTGGGATGCTAATGCAAGGTGTGAATTCCACTCTGGGTCACCTGGACATAATATTGAAAACTGTAAAGCGTTGAAGCATAAAGTCCAGGATTTGCTCGACTCCAAAGCCATCGAGTTTACTCCTACTCAAGGACCTAATGTTGTTCAGAATCCTATGCCTCCCCATGGAACCCACGCGGCAAATGCTATTGAGGTTGTTGAAGACACTCACCTGGTTAAGGATGTGATCGAATTGGGTTCATTGTTGCCATTATTGAAGAAGGAATTGTTGAGGATGAGACTATACGCTGGTTGTGGAGAATTCTGTCCTAATTGCATGGTCACTTCATCAGTTTGTGATAAGGTGAAAGATGGGATTCAACAGTTGATAGATAGTGGGTATCTACAGTTTGAGCGTGTGCGACGTCCTGAAATGGTTGAAAACGCAGTTAATGTGGCATCTATCCCGTATACTCCTGCCAAGATTCCAATTCCTACGAGAGCACCTCCTTTGGTTATCACACTTCCTGGTCCCGTCCCATATAACAGTGAAAAAGCGATCCCATGGAATTATGGAGGAGAAGTTTTCTACCAAGGGGCCAAGTATGAGGTTAAAGCGCCGGTTGAGAAAGAAGATGTTGATAATGTTGTGGGCATTGGAAGAATGACGAGAAGTGGTCGTATTTTCAATCCTCCCCAGAATACTCGTGATGACAATGTAGAAGCTCTAGCTCAAGCAAAAGGGAAAAGAGTGGTAGAAGATACGGTGGATCAGGGGAAAAGCTCTAACTCTGAAGATACTGTGGCCAAAGAGATGGAAGAGTTCCTAAAGATCATCAAGAAAAGTGAGTATAAAGTGGTTGACCAATTGAGTCAAACTCAATCAAAGATTTCGATCTTGCAGTTGCTCTTGTGTTCGGAGACACATCGAAACGCTTTGTTGAGACTTTTAAGCACTGCCTTTGTCCCTCCTGAGATCTCAGTAAATCAGCTTGAAGGGGTTGTGTCTAATATCAATGCTGGAAATGGATTGGGATTCACTGATGCAGATTTGCCTTCTGAAGGTAGAAAACATAATAGAGCCTTGCACATATCTGTGGAGTGCAAGGGGACTATGCTATCTCGTGTTTTCGTTGATAATGGATCTTCTTTGAATGTGTTACCAAAGTCGTCTTTGATGAGGCTAGACTATTCTGGTGTAGAGATAAGGCCAAGCGAATTAACTGTGAGAGCCTTTGATGGCTCAAAGAGGTCGGTGTTTGGGGAGGTTGATTTACCAGTGATGATAGGACCTCAACTCTTCACTATTACTTTCTTTGTGATGGATATCCACCCGGCTTACAGTTGTCTCCTGGGGCGTCCATGGATCCATGCTGCTGGGGCCGTGACTTCCACATTGCATCAGAAACTCAAATTTGCCACTCAGGGGAAGATAGTCACGATATGTGGGGAGGAAGAGCATGTGGTAAGCCATCTTGCGTCTTTCAAATATATTGATGTGGAAGGGGAGGTCCACGAAACACCTTGTCAAGCGTTTGAGGCTGTCCAGACTATCAAGATCCCTTATGTTGAAAAGAAGAAGTTGGAGGCTCCTATGTCTTCACTAAAGGAAGCCAAAGCTGTGGTTGAATCTGGTCATCCTGAAGGATGGGGCCGAGTCTTGGATCTACCAATCAAGCAGGATAAGTGTGGGATTGGATATCAGTTGGGGCAGAGTTCTTCTGATGGGTCCTTCAAGAAGGCCGGAACCTTCGTTCCGATCAAGTTCTCTAGTGCTAGCATTGTCAAGGATCATATTTGCGCTGCTGATGATGATATGGATAGTGATTATGACATTGAAGAATGGATCAAGCCGTGTGTCCCGGGACAGAAGCTTCTCAACTGGTCATCCGAAGACATCATCTCAATTGCTCTTGATCAAAAGTAATAATGTTTGTTTTTGTTTATCATGCAATAATTCCTGTGTTCTGCCCAAGACACAGTGAACATATGTAGGGCCTCATTTGTTGTTTTTCAATGTTAAAATCATTAATAAAAGGACGTTTTTGCATTCAAATATTCTGTTCCCTGTCTTTCGTTTTTACTTTTATATTTATAATTAATCAAAAAAAATGGCAACGTTTCTTATTCATCATCATCCCCCCATTCTAAAATAAAGCATAAATCATAATCCGTGCAGATCCACTTCTCCTCCAGATTCTATTGACAACGATCTTGCTATGCCTCGTCATGACTTTGGCAAACCTATCTACGCCGCTGAAGAAGGGGATGAAGAAGATTGTGAATTGCCCGATGAGTTGGCCAGATTGTTGAAACAAGAAGAGAAAGTGATCGAGCCACATCAAGAGCCTATTGAGACGGTGAATCTTGGCACCGAAGAGACGAGAAGGGAGGTTAAAATAGGGGCTTCTTTGAATGAGAATGTGAAAGAAAAGTTGATTGGAATGTTGAAGGAGTATTCTGATATCTTTGCATGGTCTTACGAAGATATGCCTGGATTAGATACTGATATTGTTGTGCACAGGCTACCCCTTAAAGAAAATTCTCCGCCCGTCAAACAGAAACTCAGGAGAACACGTCCTGATATGTCCAAGAAAATCCAAGAAGAGGTTCAGAAGCAGTTTGATGCAGGTTTTCTTGCTGTAACAGTTTATCCACCATGGGTCGCCAACATTGTACCTGTACCTAAAAAAGATGGGAAGGTACGAATGTGTGTCGACTATCGAGATCTGAATAGGGCGAGCCCGAAGGATGATTTCCCGCTTCCTCACATTGATGTATTGGTAGATAATACTGCTCAGTTCTCAGTTTTCTCCTTCATGGACGGTTTTTCTGGTTACAATCAAATAAAAATGGCACCCAAGGACATGGAAAAGACAACATTCATTACACCTTGGGGCACCTTTTGTTACAAGGTCATGCCATTCGGGTTGAAGAATGCTGGGGCAACCTATCAAAGAGCTATGGTGACTTTGTTTCACGACATGATTCATAAAGAGATTGAGGTCTATGTGGATGACATGATCGCAAAGTCCCATACAGAAGAGGAGCACCTTGTTCACCCGAAGAAATTGTTCGAAAGGTTAAGAAAGTTCAGGTTAAGGTTGAATCCCAATAAATGCACTTTCGGAGTGAGATCAGGAAAGTTGCTTGGTTTCATCGTAAGTGAAAGGGGTATCGAGGTCGATCCCGCCAAGGTAAAAGCTATACAAGAGATGCCTGAGCCGAGAACTGAGAAACAGGTTCGTGGATTCTTGGGAAGGTTAAATTATATTGCAAGGTTCATCTCACACCTTACCGCCACGTGTGAACCTATCTTCAAGCTATTGAGAAAGAATCAGGCAATAAAGTGGGATGACAATTGTCAAAAGGCGTTTGATAAGGTTAAAGAGTATTTGCAAGAGCCTCCAATCCTCATGCCTCCAGTGGAAGGTAGACCTTTGATTATGTACCTGACAGTCCTCGAGAATTCAATGGGGTGTGTGCTGGGTCAGCATGACGAGTCCGGTCGAAAAGAGCACGCAATTTATTACCTTAGCAAAAAGTTTACCGATTGTGAATCAAGATACTCACTACTCGAGAAAACTTGCTGTGCTTTGGCATGGGCTGCTCGCCGACTGAGACAGTATATGTTGACTCACACTACTTTATTGATTTCAAAGATGGACCCAATCAAATATATATTTGAGAAACCGGCATTGACAGGGAGAATCGCCCGTTGGCAAATGATCTTGACAGAATATGACATACAATACACTACTCAGAAGGCCATTAAAAGTAGCGTAATTGCTGATTACCTGGCACATCAACCTGTGGACGATTACCAGTCTATGTACTTTGAGTTTCCTGATGAAGATATAATGTGCGTGGCAGAAACTTCCAAAAGTCAAGATCAAGAGGAAGGACCTGAACCAGGGGCGCGATGGACGCTCGTGTTCGATGGTGCCTCTAATGCATTGGGTAATGGTATTGGGGCTGTGCTTACTTCTCCAACAGGTTTTCATATTCCATTTACGGCCAGGATTTGTTTTGATTGTACTAATAATGTGGCTGAATACGAGGCTTGCATATATGGTATTGAGGCGGCCATTGATTTGAGGATTAAAAATCTCGCAGTTTATGGAGATTCTGCTTTGGTGATTAGTCAGATCAACGGAGATTGGGAAACACGCCACCCCAACTTGATTCCCTATAGAGAACATGTGGTGAAATTGGCTCAATACTTTGATGAGATCACCTTTGATCACATCCCTCGAGAGGAAAATCACTTGGTTGATGCTTTGGCCACTTTAGCATCCATGTTCAAAGTCAAATGGGACAATGAAGCGCCGTCCATTGTGATCAAAAGGTTGGATGAACCTGCATTCTGCGGCGTCATTGACAATGTGCCTGATGAGAAACCATGGTTCTATGACATTAAGAAATTTCTGGAGACCCAAGAGTATCCTGAAGGTGCTTCCCTTACAGATAGGAAAACCTTGAAGAGACTATCTGCCAAGTTCTTCATGGCTGGAGGTGTTTTGTATAAGAGGAACTTTGATTCTGTGTTGCTCAGATGCGTGGATAGACACGAAGCAGCAAAGATCATGCAAGAGGTACACGAAGGATCCTTTGGTACACATGCAAGTGGGCACACCATGGCTAGGAAAATATTGAGAGCAGGTTATTATTGGTCAACCTTGGAACATGATTGTTTCAACCATGTGGTGGTATGTTACAAATGTCAAGTGTATGCAGACAGGGTTCACGTACCTCCGGTTCCTCTGAATGTGTTGACATCTCCTTGGCCATTTGCTATGTGGGGCATCGATATGATTGGGGAAATTAGGCCCACCGCCTCTAATGGACATCGTTTCATCCTCGTTGCTATTGACTACTTCACCAAGTGGGTTGAAGCTGCGTCTTATGCAAATGTCTCCAAGCAAGTAGTGACTCGCTTCATCAAGCACCATATAATTTGTCGTTATGGGGTTCCTGAGAGAATTATCACTGATAATGGATCCAACCTCAATAACAAGATGATGAAGGAATTATGCGAGAATTTCAAGATTACGCATCATAACTCCTCCCCGTATCGGCCAAAGATGAATGGCGCAGTTGAGGCGGCCAATAAAAACATCAAGAAGATTGTGCAAAAGATGGTGGTCACTTATAAGGATTGGCATGAGATGTTGCCCTTTGCTTTACATGGTTATCGTACCTCGGTGCGCACTTCCACAGGGGCAACTCCTTTCTCGTTGGTATATGGCATGGAAGCGATTCTTCCGGTTGAGGTTGAGATTCCTTCATTAAGGGTATTAACAGATGTGAAGCTCAGTGAAGCTGATTGGGTCCAGACCAGATTTGATCAATTGAACCTTATTGATGAAAAGAGACTAGCAGCCATATGCCACGGGCAAGCCTATCAAAAGAAGATGAAGAGAGCCTTCGACAAGAAGATTCGACCTCGACACTTTCAGGTTGGTGACCTTGTGCTCAAGAAGATCCTGCCTATTCACAACGATCCTAGGGGAAAGTGGACTCCGAATTACGAAGGACCTTATGTCGTAAAGAAAGTCTTCTCAGGTGGCGCCATGATCCTCTCAACTATGGATGGCGAAGACTTCCCACTTCCCGTGAATGCCGACGCAGTTAAAAAATACTTCGCATAAACCTGATCAAAAAAATAAAAATAAAAGAAAAGGAAAAGATCAGGAAAAAGAATGAAAAAGAAATAAAGTACACCCGCTAAGTTGAAAACCCGAAAGGGCGACTTAGGCAAAAAAGGGGTCCTGGTGGATTGAAAACCCGAAAGGGCGGTCCAGGCAAAAGAGGGACAAAAAGCGAATGACTGCGTCGTGCATTAGATCCTCGAGCATAGTTAGTCACCATAACTGGAGGGCTCACAAGGGCAAAGGATCAATCCATTCATCCATTTCAGAAAGCAAAGCAGAAGGAATATCGAAGATCTGTAGAGCATAGCAAGATTGGAACCCAATGGAATCTTTTCTTACGTTGCCATGTTTGTAAAAGCTGTTTGTTTTCCTTTTTGGTGGCCACCTCCTTAAGGGGCCGCTTCCTGGTGTACTCGCCTATGTTAGGCATTTCTTTTCATTAATAAAAAAGATATTTCACTCAAAAATTCCTACATCGTTTTATTTTTACTGTTTTGTTTACAAAAGCATCCAATTATTTTGGTAAGCATTGCATTTCTAACATCGAAGTCCTACAAAAAGAACATGAGCTAAAACAAATAGAATTGTTTAAAGATTTTGAGTACTTGGGATGGTGGACGAGGTAGAACCATCATACCTGGGGCATATTTGCTTGATTTGTTTTGCAGGAATCTCCGATCATTCAGCACAGTCGGATGCCAGTACCTACGCCTCAAGCGGCATCAACCAAACAGCTCTGTCGATATGGAACCCAAAGGTCTCCTTTACTTCTCTGGGGAACTCTCATCCAAGGCTCAAATGCTCCGCAGTGTTGATTAGATTCCCTTATTCTTCGACAAAGATGTGGAAGTTCAAAAGGGGAGGTGCAATCTTCAAAGTTTCCAAGCAAGATGACGATACGGCCCCTCTGGTGTAAGTCCTCCCCCACAGAAGTGACATACTGGGGGTCGTCCAAGAAACCATCTGATGGCCTCACAAAGTCAAAAAGTCAAAAAGAATCCCCACAGAGTTCATCAGATAAAAGACTTTCTCCGGTGTTCACACGAATGCCTTTATTTGGCACTTTGCATATAGTAATCATTGCATTCACACTGCATCCTCAAAAGCGTAGCATTCCCATGAATATGGAGCATTACGTAAAGAAAGTTCAAACATGCATCAATGCATAAGCCAAGTTTGTATGTGCTCTAAAAGGCACAAGATAATATATTCCCAAAAGAAGTCTCACTCCAGTGTGGATTGGATACAAAGTCATTCTGCACAAAGATCATTATCTCCTTGGTGATTTCCCGTTTGCTGAGTTCAATCGTTTAGATAACTCATACTTTGTGTATGGCAATCCGAATGATTGTCACTCTTGTACAATTACATCCCGCCTTTCGGCCTGAAGGAACCTTGTAGTTCTTGTGTTTCGCCAAGTCCAATGATTATTGGCATACCCTTCTAGATTTCGAGTCACCCTTCGGCCGTGTCTCCTTTTTGAAGTCTAACTGAGGTTAGCAAATTAGGATCGGATTCCCTTTCGGCTGGTTTCATCCTTTATCGAGTCACCCTTCGGCTGTGTCTCCTTTTTGAAGTCTAACTGAGGTTAGCAAATTAGGATCGGATTCCCCTTCGGCTGGTTTCATCCTTTATCGAGTCACCCTTCGGCTGTGTCTCTTTTTGAAGTCTAACTGAGGTTAGCAAACTAGGATCGGATTCCCCTTCGGCTGGTTTCATCCTTTATCGAGTCACCCTTCGGCTGTGTCTCTTTTTTGAAGTCTGACTGAGGTTAGCAAATTAGGATCGGTTTCCCCTTCGGCTAGTTTCATCCTTTATCGAGTCACCCTTCGGCTGTGTCTCTTTTTGAAGTCTAACTGAGGTTAGCAAATTAGGATCGGTTTCCCCTTCGGCTGGTTTCATCCTTTATCGAGTCACCCTTCGGCTGTGTCTCTTTTTGAAGTCTAACTGAGGTTAGCAAATTAGGATCGGTTTCCCCTTCGGCTGGTTTCATCCTTTATCGAGTCACCCTTCGGCTGTGTCTCTTTTTGAAGTCTAACTGAGGTTAGCAAATTAGGATCGGTTTCCCCTTCGGCTGGTTACATCCTTTATCGAGTCACCCTTCGGCTGTGTCTCCTTTTGAAGTCTAACTGTGGTTAGCAACCTGTGTAAGGTCCACCTTCGGCTGGTATCCTTTGATAACATTCAACACTCTTTGATTTACCGCAGAATGCAAATTTTGATGGTACTTTCGAGTATTCAATCCACTTACACCTCAAATGTCCAGAACTTGTGTCGTTCGTACATTCAGGTCCAAGAAGATTGAATAGGGGCAGCTGTTGCACCCCAAAATTTGCCCATTTATTTATTCCTGATTGGCTTTCACATCACATTCATGTGCATACCTCATATAGGCCATTCACCCAATACATTCATTCACATCATTGTTACTATCCAAGAAAACTGATGAAAAAGAGTTTCTATGTGTGAGACATCTGGGATCAAAGGAGAGAGATTGAGAGTTTGACTGCACAATACTATTCTCATGGAAGTTCCCCTAAAGATCAGGATTTCACTCTCTCCAAGACAGGGTTCATATTAAAAGATACAAATCTCATGTTCATCAGGGTCGTCAAATTAGGATTTTTTGACCAAAGTCAACCCAGTTGACTTTCTGGTCAAAATTTAATCAGGAAAATGTTTGTGGATGCAAAATATGGTTGTCCTGTTCATTGAAGCTTCTCTGGTTGAAAATTGATTGAGAATTAGATCAGAAATGGATTAATCGGGAAATTTATCTGGAATCGGGAAAATCAAGAAAAGTCGACTTTTTGGTCAAAGTCAAAGTCAACTGGTAAATATTGACTCATGGTGAAAAATCGGTCAAAGAAAAGTCAACAAAACAAAATAAAATCAAGAAATATTCAAAGTTGCCAAATATGGAAAGTTAGTTAAAAATTGATCTTGCCACAAATAGAAAGTTCTAACACTTAGAAAAATTTGGGGAGTTTTGAAATTCTAAAATTTAGCTGGGCAGCTGACTTCAGGTCATATTTACACAGGGATCTAGGCCTTATTTCGAGACAAGTTCAAGAGCAACATTGTTCCTTTCATGGCCCTCTACAATATTGTAGTTGGGAGTTTTTCCATATGGGGCAAGGATCAAGAGATATAGAAGCTCAAAGTGGGAAGATTACCACTGGATCAGGGCAAGTTTCCAGGCAGTTTTTCGCCATCGCATGCAAATGATCAAGCACGTGGTGTGCTGACTTTGAGATTGATTTTAGAGAAATATAAAGGCCCACAAAGTGCAAACTTAGTATGGATCTCTTCATCCCCATGTTGTCTATCCATTGGTTCAAGAATTAAGCAATTTTGATAGGAGTTGAATCATTTATCGAGCCTTGAAGTTATGACTTCGTCGAGTCACGTTTGGCCAAAACAAAGGCACAGTTCCAAGCCACGCTCACGCAGGCCCATGCAATGAGGATTCAACATACTTTTGATCATATTGCTCATACTTCAAAGCTTTATTTCAAGAGATCTCCAACATGAAACCTTTGCTATTCCATGTCTTCTTCACTGTGGTACAAAAATCGAGCCCAACGGTAAGCCCTAACTAATAATATGTGAGCACAAAGTGAGCATCATGGCCACAACAACAAAAACATCAAGTCAGAAAAATACTGCAGCATACCACGGCACCACCCCAATTGCCCATGCAACCTCACTGAATGCAAAAAGCTTACATAAAACATACCACAAGTATACACTCCTTGTTCATTAAGTTTGTAAAAGAATATATTACACTACAACACTCCATACCATACACCCACACTCTCACTATAAAAACTCTACACATGTCACACACGAGGGACCTTTTTCATTTTCTTCCAGTTTTCAAAAACCTCTCACCCATCATTCACTCTTGCTCATTCTCTCTTCTCTCTAACCACCATAACCACTTTTTTTCCACCACCACCACAAACTCCCATTCTTCTTCAACCACCTCCTTCATTCTTGACCAACCATCACTCTCCACACTCCTATTCAAGAATCCGGATCTTTCTCCATGGATACGCATCTCAAGATCCATCACCTTCTTCATTACTAGTGGATTGGTCAAGTTCGAATTTTCAACAAATCCGAGTTTATTTCTCGGATAGGGATATATCTCGAAAAGCTTCGCATTCATCTTCTTCAAAGAACAAAAGAGTACTCGGATTTCTCCTCAAATCTTGATCAATATTCTCCCCAAGTAAGTGATTCTTTCCATGGCATTAGAAGCATGTATAGGCCTGGAACCCGTCATCAGGGATTGGGTTAGGAATTAGTACCACCATGTTTTCAAGTGTTTGTTGCATTTGTATGGAATTTGTGGATTCTTGAATTCAATTTCGTTTTCGCTAAGATGATGATTGTTTGAATGCTTGAGTCACATTTTCGTCTCCTATGATCGACTGTGAGTGCAGTGATATGTTTAGATTGAGCTTTGGTGAATTTAGTTCTTGTTAGGGTTTACTTGATGCCCTCAGTTTGCGTAATAGCGGCAAGCTTGGTGAAATTGGACACCGGATCCGTAACCAGCGTGAAATTCCGAAGAGGAAGACGTTGGCTTTTTGTATTTCTGAGAAATATGGTCTGGCTCCGCCGTGGAAGCCGCCGGAGAAGACGACCAGAGCGGAGCTCCGGCGTCTGAATCTCTGGCCCCTTTTCTCTCACCGATTGCGTATGTGTCGCCCATCCATTGGCTTGTTTCCCATTATTTTGTGTTTGTTTGTCTCATTCATATGATTGGCATGGCTATGTGGCGGATCGTGATTGGCTGAAGTTTATTTTTGTCTTTTAGTCACTTAATGAAACTTGACCAATTGATATGTTTATGTAAGGGTTCACGTTACAAATTTTTCTTTATGCTTGCTGAATTTCGTTTGGGACAAGATGATAAATAAACTGGGCCACGCGTGAGTTAGTTTGGGCTTGCAATTTATTTTCCACACCCCCATAAAACAGGCCCAGCGCGCTATGAACTAGAGGCTCGTTCACTTCAAATTACTTTTTCACCCCCAGTTCTAGACAGACTTAGATTTTATTTTTAATTTTGTTTCTTCCACAACTTTTGATTCATAAATCTGTTTTGGTTCAAATAAAAAATCAATAAAAATATGTTTTAAATAGAATAATGTGTGTAGAAATTTTTGATATTTTTGTTAGATTTTTAGGACTTAGTTTGTTGTTTTTAATAAATCATTTTCTTTAGTGTGTTCATTGTGTTTTTTAAGTTTGATCGGTTTTTCAAATTAATTTTGTTTAATACCTTAGGAGTATTGCCATTTTTTGTGTGATATCAGTAGGCTCATATACCATATTGTGTGAAAAAAATAAAAGTTTAATTCTATGTTTTGGTTAGGTTTTCATTAGATTTTCTATACCCGATTTATGTGCGTTCCTAAACGGATAATCATGCGAATTTGACCTATAATTTGCTTTACCTTTATGCAATTGACTTAGTTTCTTTTGGTACATATAAGTAGGGATGTTTAGAGGTCCTAAGACCTGGAGTTGAATTTTTCAAGTCATGTTTTCTTATTTTACTTGATTTTTCTTTTTTACTTGGAAATAACTCACCTTTGGTTAACGATTGCACCATAACTTGTCCGAATGACCTATAATTTTTTATGAAACTTCTTGACTTGTTTTGTGTTTGCTTAGACACCTTTTAGAGGTCATTAGCTACTGACTCATAGCATTTGATTTCATTTTTCTAAACTTCATTCACCATTTGAATTCTATTAACTAGTTTTGACCTAGTCTTGTATAGTTTTGTTAGAACTTTGTTTGTTTCAAGTTAATTGACTAACATAGATTGGTACAAGGTCTTGGACCTATAAATGAACTAATTGCTACTGACTTTAAGCTTTGTTCATGTTTTCATTTGCTTTTTGTTTTGATTAATGGATGTTTGTTCGCTAATTGTTAAGTGACGATTTACGCGATACCTTGGTAACTCTTTGTGAATATTTTCGTGTAGTGCCATATGGCTTTTGTGTTTGATTTAGGACATTTATTTCCTTGTTTTGCTACTGCCCTAAGGCTTTCTTCCCTCTTTCTTATGCTTTGCCTCTTCTTTCACACTTTGATTGTTGTTAGTTAAAGAGGCGACGATTGTTTGTTCTTCCTCCACCTTTTGTGGATTGTTTTCTCTTGGGATTCATTGTGTGTAGTCTCTCTTAGGAGTAGACTTGGTTAGGGACTTCATTAAGTCACCTACCTTGCTTGTTGCTTCTTCTTATCTCTTACTATATGCTTACCATGTTCCCTTAGGGTGGTGACTTCAATCTTCATTAAGATTAGTCACATAGAACAACTTAGGTTGTAGTCTATGCATGATAACATAGGTAGATATCCCTTATCCTTGACCTTAGGGTCACTTGTAGAATAGAATAACTTAGATTAGAGAATAGGTTAGTTCCCCTTTGTTCATTCTTTTTCTTTTCAACTTTAAAACACTAATAAATAAAGAGGCGAATCACATTAAGAAAGTGATAGAGAAATGAGTGGGATTCATTCCCTAATCTGTTTCTCAATCACTTAGTGGCATATAAATGAGTGGGATTCATTCCCTAATCTGTTTCTCGGTCACTACTTAATGGGAGAGAAATGAGTGGGATTCATTCCCTAATCTGTTTCTCAAACATTAATTAATGGGATAGAAATGAGTGGGATTCATTCCCTAATCTGTTTCTTGAACATTATATAATGGGATAGAAGTGAGTGGGATTCATTCCCTAATCTGCTTCTCGATCATTATACATTTTATGTGATTCTAATCACAAAGTAAATTCCCTTAAAAAATACCCAACCAAAAACATTTAAAACACTTAATAAAGGCTCGAATTAAAACAAAGTGACGAAGTGGTGCGAAACCTTGTATTGGGTTTTGTTCATCATGTAGTTACATAAAAAACATAAACCCAAGTTCATTCTTTTGCCTTGTTAGGCGCCTAAGAACAAGTTAAGTCCTTTCCAAAAGTAGGCGTATAAGTCTCCAAAGGTCGAGCATCGTGGATTGTGACCTTAACCTCTGTTCAACTAAAAAACACAAAACACATGGAAACTATGGAGCCGAACTACGGTCGTTCTGATTCCCGAAAGGGATACGTAGGCATTGGGTCGCGGGGCCTAAGCGAGCACACTTGTAAATAATTCCTTCTTTTCCTCGTATTTCTTTTGCATGCATTCGCATTTAGGTTTTAGACATTAGACACCCTTTAGATAGAAACAAACATAGGTGGATACCATCGAGTACGATGGGCGTGAGGGGTGCTAACACCTTCCCCTCGCGTAACCGACTCCCGTGCCCTGTTCTCTGGTCGAAAGACCTTGTTCTTGTTCTGAGTTAGGTTTCTGATATTCCTTTCCCGCGATGGGATAAATATATTAGTGGCGACTCTGATTCCATTTTTTCGCGGTAGCGACAGGGTGACTTGGAGAATTATGGTGTGTTTGATGCAAGAGGCAAAGCCTTCTATTTATAGGTAAAAATTAGGGTTTGTGGGTGAAAGAATCAAATCAATTGGTGATCACATGTGAAAGTTATCCCACTTTTCTTCTTGATGAAGAAATGTGAAAGTTATGGTTTCAAGAGTGAAGTACAACCTTTAAGCATGCTTGGAGAAATTCTTCTGCATATTGGGAGTTTGCTTTTTGTGTTTAGATTGCTTTTGGTGTGATCAAACAAGTTGGGAGCTCAATGCAAGAGTTGTTGGTGATTAAAGTCACTTTTCCAAAATGGAAGTCATGGCTTTATGCTTGAAATGGTATTTTGCAAGCTTGGTCCTTCATGTTCATGGATTGAAATCAAGTGTTATGGTGCCTTATTCATAAATTCATATCTCTTACCTCAAGCATTGAAATATTGTGCTAATGGTCTCTTTGGAAAGCTCTTGAAACACTCTTCAACTTTGGTCTTTGGATCCCCTTCAAATTCATCTTGGATCTTGGTGAAAAATGTCCATAAAGTTAGGGGAAAACTAGGTTAAAACACTTAGAAATTTTCTAAGTTTTTTGCTTGAAACTTCATGATCCCATAACTCTCAAATGATTCATTTTTTGGGAAAAAGTTATATGTGACAAAGTTGTTGTATGGATCAAGATCTAAAACTTTCATGTTGGAATATTATTTAGTTCCTTCTTTAATTTTGAAGTTACTTGCACATGAAGTTATGGCTAAAAATACTTGAAAAACACAGAAATTTTCTAACTTTGACTTTTGTTGACTTTTTATTCTTGATTTTTCTTGATCAAATGACTTCAATAATCATAAGTTAATGATTTTTATCTTCAAAAGTCCATAGTTGACCAAATTTCCCAAAAGTCAAAGGTAGTCTTGGACAATTGACTTTTTCCAAATGAATTGCATTATTGTGGATTTCAATTGAATCAAGCTCTTCTCTTCAAATTCATGACATGAGTTGATCATAATAAGGCATTGAAGATTCTTGAATCATGTTTTGAGCCATGGAGCTATGTCCTGATTAAGAGTCAACCCTCCAGAGGAATTAGGTCAAAAACCCTAATTTGTGTGCCAGATGAAATTGGAAGTGACTAATCTTGAATTGAGCCACACTTGGACTTGAATATTGTTGGGTATAATCATTTAAGCATATGAGAATGTTTGAGCTCCTTTGTGGGTCTCAAAACCCTAATCTTGCCTAAGTCTGTAACGCCCCGAATTTAATTAATTATTTAATTAAATTATTTAAGGATTTAATTATTGGAATTTAGTTGAAGTTTGGGAATTGTCGGCGTAATTGGATTAGTTAGTCAGTTAATCGAAGATTAATAAGGTTTGTTATGTTAGAGAAATAATATTAGGAATAATATTATTATTGGACTGTTATTTATTTAAGTCGGTTTAGTGGTGGGTGGTATGAAGCAATGTGGAGGTGTAAATTAAGCCCAAGAGTATTATTGGAATAATAGTAATTATATTATTATTATTTAGATTTATTGGATTAAAGGAATAAAAAGAATATATGGGAATTAGGTCTCTGTGGAAAATAAGGTTTTGGCTTTTGGGGAATAGATCGTGAAGCGAAGTTGCAAACAAAAGAGGAACGAGGTTTTGGCCGAGAGAAGGAATTGATCGATGATTAATGGGAAAAAGGCAAAGGGGCAAAGGATTGCTCTCAGTCGGATATTAGAGCGGTGTCCAAACTAAGGTAAGGGTGGGGTTCCGATTCTATAATGGGATTTATGATGAATTGCATGTGGGATTGGGTTTGTATAACCGCCTCTGTTTGTGTGTGATTGTTATTGTTGATGCTAAAATTGATTGATTCAAATAATTTGGATTATGTAAAATTGTGTTGATGTTCGTGGTAAAAATATATGTTGCGGTATATATGAAATTAATTGATACTGGAATTGGAATTACGGTTGGACGTGGTATTGACCAGGAATTATTGGGCGAAGAGATTATGAAGGAATATAGATGCAGGTATTATTAAATAAATTGGAGACTTGAACTGGAAAAACTGCGTTGGAAAAAGGGTGACGTTCGTCATAAGAAGCCCTGTCGAACGGCAGTAGATGTGTCGATCAACACAAGTTTGGTGGAGGGAGTATGCCGTTCGACATACTTGTTTGAGAGACACTTCTTCTTTTCTTTTTAGCTTCCACGTAGTATACATTAATTATATATGGTAGTCATGATAAATTGGATAGTAGTCAGGATAAATTGAAGGATAGTCATGAGATAATGGTGGTAGGCGTAAGGGTAGTCATGAGATGTTGGTGGTAGACAATGATGATGTGTCGTTAGGAACATGTTATATCACTAATATAGTTTAATAATTATAGGTAATGAATAGGAAGTAGTATATTAATATAATTTTACTCATCCATGCAACATATTAAATTACTAGTTAGTTTATATTAACTATAGTCAATATATATAGTTTAAACTAAGATAAATTAGTTCATATTAATTATTGAATCGGTATCCAGTAGGAATTATGGAAGTTGTAGAGTAGAAGCATTACATAACAGAATAATGAATCAATATCAGTAGTAAAATAATTTAGTATCAACTCGATTAAAGAATAGCAGTGTACATATGCAGTAGAAATAACAGTTGGTGTTTATAACATGACTAGTACTTAATAGCAGAAATATTAGTATTAAATTGGAAACAGTCCCGTTTGGTCGAATTAGCCGAATTAGGCGGTACAATTAGTTGTCCGAAATTAAATGAAAATTTACGGGGTAACTAAGATAAATTAGTAAGTAAATTCGGCTGATTTATTTTGTTGGAATTATGTCGAAAATGCTGACTTGCAGGTACAACCGGGTAAGTTGATTTGTCCGATTTATGGACACCGTTAATTATAGGCCTTATGACAAATGTTTTATGATGTTGAATACGTTGTTAATATTGTGATGTGATTATGATTATATTATCGTTATGAATATGTTATTGATACGATGATGATGTTGTAGGCCTATTACCAGTGTTGTAGTGACGATATAGGCTAATGCCTTTTGTGATGATGATTACCTTTAATAATTGGTAATAACAGTAATATAAGCGTATGCCTCGTGATGAGATTTTTGTTGTGTTGTATGTGATTGTTGCATTCATTGAGTCACATACATTTTCATACTTTGTGATGAAGGCTTATGCCTTGGCCTGAAAATGGTACCAATGACGATAGTCTGAAAATGGCAACGACGATGGCCTGAAAATGGCAAACACGATGGCATGTATTAGCGGTTTTTAAGTTGGGAGTTTTGCTCCAATGGTACCACATACATGTGCATTATTATGAGTCGCATTTCGAGTTGATTAATTGTTGTTGTTGATGATGTTGTTGTGATGATGGATAAAGGTTGTATTAAATTGATTATTTTGTTGTAATACGTTGTTGATGACTTAGTGTGAAATTATACTAACGATTTATTGTGAAAAATATTGTTGGGAAGATGTGTAATAGTTATTATAACTATTATTATAACTGTTGTTGCTATTTGTGATTATAATTGTTGTTTTAATTGTTGTTTGAAAGTTGTGAAGTGGTAAATTATATGATATGATTTCTATTATATTATTTATCATGCATCGTATTATATTGTTAGATATCTGTGGTGTCATTTTTTTACCTCCCCGTTTCACTTGGGAGGACGGCGCGCTAAACCCTTCACGCGAAATTTGGAAGGAGAGAAGCGCCCTTGTGGGATGAATTTTATTCCAGTTCTTCCTACGATAGCACACGAACTTTTTAATTATCCTACGAGGAGGAAGGGGAAAAAGATCTCAAATAAACCCTAAGAGTTGCTAAGTGTGGGGATTCACCTAGACTAGAAATTCTGTAGTCCGGGAGGTCGGTTATACATAGGGAAGGTTTTAAGCACCCTACATATCCGAAGTACTCTACGGGAACCTTCTCTGTGCCTATGTGTGTGTGTTGCTGCTTGATTGGGAAAGTTTCTCCTTTGTATTAAGAGAGAGAATTGAATTGAATTGAAAGACAGTCTGTTTTTGGTTTTTGATTAGCTCGCTGAGATTCCTTGTGAATCTCATGCCTACATATCCCTAATGGAAGTCAGAGTTTTTTGTAGTTCGGGGAACTAATTAGGGAAATTAATTGTTTTTGGGTGCCTTGCTTGAAGCTCAAGGTTGAAGCTTGAGTTAAATCTCTGTTTACAGTAAAGAGACATGAAATCATCTTTACAGAGAGGTATTTCTACTATTCTACCACAAACATTTAAAGTGACAGAAAAGTTGAGTTCGTTTCATAAGAGAGGGACCTTACTTGGATGTACAAGTATACCAGTCACGTCTCTCTTGAATGAAAGAAAGATTCTCGACCAAATTAGGGAAAGTTGTAAAAGTCTGGGGATATGCCAGAGCATGCCTTTCAAAGTCCTAAATGGGAGAATGTTTGAAATTAAAATTTAAAAGTTTGTTTGTTTGTTTGAAAGTGGTGAAATAGGAGAAACATCTCTCTATAGAGATAAGTCATGGCTATTTACTGTTTGAAAGATTTGATTTTTAGCTGGCTTGTATGAGGCCCAAGCTTGAGGCTTAAAAGGTTTTTTTATTGACTCTGGGAGATGACTCCACTGGGAATTGACTTTGTCTTAAAGAAATTTGTGTTCTGTATGAAGCCTAGAATTGAGGTTGACTCTAGTTAGAGAGTGTTTATTTTGTTTTTGATTGAAAGGTTTATTTAGTGTTCTGTACAAAGCCCGGAATTGAGGATGACTCTACATTGGGAGACTCTATTTTGTGCCTTGTATGAAGCCCAAGGTTGTGGCTGACTGTTGAGGAAACTGAGTATGGATTACTTTATTTTATGCCTTGTACAAAGCCCAAGGTTGTGGCTGACTCTCTAGGGAAAAGATCCTGAAGGTTAGGAATCTTTTGACATAGGGAATGATGTTTATCTGCCTTGTACAAAGCCCAAGGTTGTGGCTACTTGATGGGGAAAGACTCACTGGGGAGACTCTATTATCTGCCTTGTACAAAGCCCAAGGTTGTGGCTGACTCTGGATAGGGGAACACCTATGAGTAGGGTTTTTGACTCCAAGGGGAGTGTGTGCCTTGTACAAAGCCCAAGGTTGTGGCCGACTCTTAATAGGGAAAAGACCTACCAGCATGGGATCTTTTGACTCAGAGGGGATTTCTCTTTTATTTAGAGACTAAAGGTTGACCCTTCTAGGGATTGTGCTTTTGTTAAGTAGGGATTGATGAATGAAAGACCCAGGTTTGAAGATTGACTCTACTGGGGTTTTTTTTGAGTAATTGACCTAGACTCTATTGGGGAGTCTTAAAGGTTTGAGAGATGATTTTGGAAGCTAACCCTTTCCAGGAAATTTTGGATTTGAAGGATTGATTTTGGAGGCTGACCCTTTCCAAGGGTTTTCTCAGCTGGAGAGTTTATCTTTTGAAAGTTGAATTTTTGGAGGCTGACCCTTTCCAGGGGTATTAATTAAATGTTTTAGACTTCTTGTTTAAAGCCCAAGATTAAGGCTGACTCTAACTGAGGATAGACAGATGTGGAACCTAGACTCTGCTAAGGAGGAAAATTATTGGAGATTGAGAATAATGGTGACAGAGACTGGCCAGGTCTCTCATTCCAAAAGGTGAACTCAATACTGAGTTTGAGACATTCTTAGCTTGTTTAAAGTCTGGTTTGAAGAATAGAAGGAACTCACCAGGGTAGGCTAAAAGGTGACTAAAGACCTGTTCCTATGTTTATAACAAACCTGATGGGTCCTTGTATACAAGCTCAAGAGAAAGCTGGAAATATGCTTTTAAGAAGCCTGTGGCTCCTTGTATTGTAAGCCCAGGAGGAGGCTAATCGAGGGTCATCGAGGGTCCTTGTTATAGCACAAGAGAAAGCTATGTGGTTTTGAACTTATTTTGGCTCTAAGCAAATGGGTAAGAGGTTGCACCGGGAATAATTCCTCTTGGGTGGATGTGCCCTATTTTTATTCTAAGGCTTTTTCAAGATGTTTCACCGGGAATAATTCATCTTGAGGTTTGAACTAAAGATCTCTAATTAGGAAAGAGCCTTCACCGGGAAGACATTCTCAATCCTAGGCCATAGTCCTATAATATATAGGGTTAAATATGTATGTAGTCCCTATAAATTACTCAAAATTCGGTTTTAGTCCCTATAAAACTTTTCTTCAAAGAATGGTCCTCCTAAAATTTTCCGTCTACACTTTTAGTCCCTACCGTCTATTTCACTTAACAGAAGCTGATGTGGCATGCCACGTTGCACGCCATGTCACTTAAAGTTTACAGCTAGCTTGACTACAAAATATGCATTATTGAGGGAGTTACAAACCTCCCTAATTCTAATGATCTTCTTCGTGTTCATCTTGCTCTTCTTTTTCTCTTTTATCATGTTGCTCAAACCCATGTTCCTTCTTATTGACAATGAGGTAACTAACTCTGCACCAATGTCACATACCCTTCAATCTGTGAATTTCTTTCATTAATTCCCACATGAGATCAAGTTATTCGAATTTACCTAATATGTGAACCATGAAATTGTAGTATTCAGGAGAGTGCACATAAGGTGTTTGTGTATTTACCCTTTTGAAAAACTCAACAGTTGAAACTCAATCATTGTTAACAGTTCATGCAAGATATTTATTTATTTATTAGTATAATATTGTTGCTTCTTTTTTATTCAAAATATGCTTGTCAGATCTTTAACTTTGTCTATATGCTGAAATAATTAACCCATAATAATTTATAACAATTTTGAATTTGAGAATTATTTATTTCTATGCACTTGAATTATTGCATCACAGTAGAAACTAACTTTTGTCATAAAGGGATATGGCTGCACTTTTGAGAATTTGGCTTTCACTTTTCATATGCTCAAAATTTGGACAATTATTTTTGGATATTGCAAGACAACGTTTTTTACGGTTAGACTACCAAATAGTTTGCACTAGACTGATTAGCAGTTGAATATTGATATCAGTAGAAGGACATTATAACAGATGAATTTCAACCACACTATTATTTTTCATATAAAGCTTTTTTTCAATGAAGATAATAAGAATTAAAGGATTTCATATCAAACATATATACCTTAACCCACATGGGTGATGGAAACAGCAAGAACAATAATTCATGCACTAGACATCTTCAAGTATGATAGATTACATAATTAATTAGTTATATATGGCTTTGGATTATCTCCCTGAAACTTCAAGTATGAAATATTAAATTTATCATATGAAACTTTTATTTAAGTACTATTTTTGGATTGTATCAGAGTGAATGTTAAGGTTGCTAGATTACATCCTTGCATTACAATTGCATTGACCGGTAGGCTCGCATGTTAGAGTTGCACTACATCTCTTTCAATCATTCTCAAATGCCATTCTCTAAACCACATCTTTCAAGTTAATGGATTATCCTTTAAGAAGTTTTCTACAACAAATTAATTTTAACCACGATGTTTTTTTTCTTTCTTTTTTGATAGCTTTTTTTCCATTGTAGATAAAAGAATTAATGAATATCCGTTCAAACTTATCTACTTTGGGATGGAACATAAACTTATCGGGAACCACACACTTTCCATTTTACCTTGGACCATCTGTTAGAACAAGATTTGTTCTTATCAATTATCTTAGTTTTGATGATAACAATAATATGAATTTTGCTTAAGATAATATGGTACTCTAATCCAATGCAATTTCCCTTTCAGGAAATATATAAAGAGTACGCATAATTCAGCGCTCAGAAGTTGTGTCTCAAATGGTTCAGCATGCAACATCAGAACATGGTCTGGCAAGACATCAGAAGATGGTCGAAGCAGAATCAGAACATGGGTCTATGGAAGCATCAGAAGAACATGAGATCAGAAGCACTGAAGATCAGAAGATGGTATCACGCTCAGAAGCACTTCAAGGTCAGAAGATCAGAAGATGCTATGCACCAAGCTGTTTGACTCTGATGATATTCAAACGTCGTATTCACAAACATCAGATCAGAAGGAAGTACACGTGGCAGACTACGCTGACTGACAAAAGGAACGTTAAAGCTACTAAAGGCTACGTCAGTAGACACAGCGTGAACAAGGCTCGAGGTAGTTGACAAAAGCGTATAACATTAAATGCGATGCTGTACGGAACACGCAAAGCATTAAATGCATTCAACGGTCATCTTCTCAACGCCTATAAATATGAAGTTCTGATGAGAAGCAAGGTTAACGATTCTGCACCAAAACAACTTATATCAAACTTGCTGAAACGCTGTTCAAATCAAAACTCAGAATCTTCATCTTCATCAACTCACTACATTGCTGTTGTAATATATTAGTGAGATTAAGCTTAAACGATTAAGAGAAATATCACAGTTGTGATTATCGCTTTTAAGAAGCATTTGTAAACTCTTAGAATTACATTAAGTTGTAAGGAACTAGAGTGATCGTGTTGATCAGTATACTCTAGGAAGTCTTGGCAGTTGGCTGAGCAGTTTGTAACTAGAGTGATCAGGTTTATCAGAATACTCTAGAGAAAGTCTTAGGAGTGAACTAAGCCTAGAGTGATCGTGTTGATCAGTAGACTCTAGAAAAGTCTTAGGAGTGAACTAAGCAGTTGTTCCTGGAGTGATCAGTGTGTGATCAGAAGACTCTGGAAGACTTAGTTGCGGACTAAGTGGAGAACCATTGTAATCCGTGCGATTAGTGGATTAAATCCTCAGTTGAGGTAAATCATCTCTGCGGGGGTGGACTGGAGTAGCTTCGTTAACAGCGAACCAGGATAAAAATAATTGTGCAATTTATTTTTATCGTCCAAGATTTAAAGTTACACTTATTCAATCCCCCCCTTTCTAAGTGTTTTTCTATCCTTCAATTGGTATCAGAGCGCCGGTTCTAAGGTGCAAGCACTTAACCGTGTTTAGAAAAGATTCAGGAAGAGAAAAACGCTTCATTTAAAAGATGGTTGATGAAAGTGAAAAGACTACATCTACATCTGGCTCTGCTGAGCAATACAACGGTAACAATGGTTATACTAGACCGCCGGTATTTGATGGTGAAAACTTTGAATACTGGAAAGATAAACTGGAAAGTTACTTTCTGGGTCTAGATGGTGATCTATGGGATCTTCTGATGGATGGTTACAAACATCCTGTAAATGCCAGAGGCGTAAAGCTGACAAGGCAAGAAATGAATGATGATCAAAAGAAGCTTTTCAGGAATCATCATAAATGTAGAACTGTTTTGCTGAATGCTATCTCTCATGCTGAGTATGAGAAGATATCTAACAGGGAAACGGCCTATGACATATATGAGTCCTTGAAAATGACTCATGAAGGAAATGCTCAAGTCAAGGAGACTAAAGCTCTAGCCTTAATCCAGAAGTATGAAGCCTTCAAGATGGAGGATGATGAAGACATTGAAAAGATGTTTTCGAGATTTCAAACTCTGACTGCTGGATTGAGAGTTCTTGACAAAGGATACACCAAGGCTGATCATGTAAAGAAGATCATCAGAAGCTTACCCAGAAGATGGGGTCCTATGGTGACTGCATTCAAGATTGCAAAGAATCTGAATGAAGTTTCTCTGGAAGAGCTGATAAGTGCCTTGAGAAGCCATGAAATTGAGCTGGATGCAAATGAGCCTCAAAGGAAAGGTAAATCTATTGCATTAAAATCTAATATCAAGAAATGCACTAACGCTTTTCAGGCCAAAGAAGAAGATCCTGAAGAATCAGAATCTGAAGAAGAAGATGAACTGTCCATGATCTCCAGAAGGCTAAATCAACTCTGGAAGACCAAGCAAAGGAA
Organism: Vicia villosa; assembly: GCF_029867415.1. Lineage (NCBI taxonomy): Eukaryota > Viridiplantae > Streptophyta > Magnoliopsida > Fabales > Fabaceae > Vicia > Vicia villosa. The sequence goes on from NW_026705049.1 coordinate 543,436, forward strand.
GTTCAGAGGCTTCAGAAGTTCAAGGAAATTTGAACGTGGAGAATCTTCTGATGAAAGAAGATTTGACAAGAAGAAGGTCATGTGCTATGAATGCAATGAGCCTGGACACTACAAGAATGAATGTCCAAATCTTCAGAAGGAAAGTCCCAAGAAGAAGTTTCATAAGAAGAAAGGTCTTATGGCAACCTGGGATGAGTCAGAAGATGATTCAGAAGATGAGCAGGCCAACTGTGCGCTGATGGCGACAGAAGATGATGGATCAGAATCTACATCAGAATCAGATTCTGAAGAGGTATTTTCTGAACTTACTAGAGATGAGTTAGTTTCCGGATTAACTGAACTTCTGGAACTCAAGTCTCAGATTAGTCTCAAATACAAAAAGCTGAAAAAGCAATTTGAATTTGAAACAAAGAAGCTTGAGTTGGAGAATTCTGAATTAAAAGAAAAACTTTTAAAATTATCCAATAACGTTGGATCTCCTTCTGATTCAGAAAAATCCACTCCCAGTCTAAACCATATTTTGAAAGAATATGATTTAAGTTTCAGGAAGTTCTTATCTAGAAGTATTGGCAGAAGTCAGCTAGCTTCTATGATATATGCCGTATCTGGAAACAAAAGAGTTGGCATTGGTTATGAGGGTGAAACCCCATACAAACTTGAACCTGTTGATGAAATGAAAATTACATACAAGCCATTGTATGATCAGTTCAAGTATGGCCACTCTCATGATATTAGGCACACTTCACATGCACAAAGTTTTCACATAACACACACCAAGAAGCATGTGACACAACCTAGGAAATATCATGAAACTCATATTAAAAATTATCATGCTGTTCCTCTTATTGCTTACAATGTTAAATCCAAGTTCAATCAGAACTTGAGAAAATCTAACAAGAAAGGACCCAAGAAGATGTGGGTACCAAAGAAAAAGATTATTTCTTTTGCAGATTCTCTTGATAACAAAGAAGACAACATTCAACATGACATGACACCTGGTTTCAAGTTGGTCTCAACACTTGAAGGGAAGAAAGATTGTCTTTCAAGTTCTGGTTCTTAAATCTGTTGAAGAAACTATGTTTGTAGGAATTCAGAAAAGAAAGTTTATTAGTCTTGGAACCATCTGTTTTGTTTGTCTCTAAAAGCATTGATGTTTCATTCTTGATTTTTCTGAATGCTCTAAATGCTACAGAATATACAACATTGAAACATTGATTGTGGACAAATCAATAAACATCTGTTTTGATGATAAACTTGTTTCTGATGAAACAAAGAGCTTAAGAATTTCTGCAGATACAGTTTTATCTTATCAGAAGCTGCAGAACAAAGAAGTGAACCTCCAGAAGCTGTGTACATCAGAAGTAATGGATCAGAAGATCATTCAGACTTATATCAGCACACTTCAGAAGGAGTATTTCCAGAAGAGAAACTTGATCAATTCAGAAGCAGTAATCAGAATTTGAAGGCGTAAAATCTCTCTGATATCTACAGCTGTCATCTATTATCTGATGGTGAACACGTATCTGTACGGTTAGTACAAAGCGTGCAGTTGAAAAGACGCCGACCTAGGTAACTGTATTAAATCATTTCATTTACTGTGTTCTCTCTCCTAATGTCATTTCTCATTAAATGCATAATGATTTCTTTTTAAATCTTTTAAATAACCCGCTTCATCTTCATTCCCATTTTTTTTTCTCTTTCTCTCTCTTTTGTGCATTCACTTCGTTGCATCTCTCTTCAAACCCTAGTTCTTGATTTGATCTCAAAGCATTATCATAATGAATCCATCTTCTCGTTCATCAATCTCTAAAGATAGTATCACTTCCACACAGAACCGTTTAAGCAAAAATGATGCTCCGTTGAAAACTTGCTTAATACCCACGAAAGAACTGGAAGTTCTATGTGAATCGGCTGTGGACGTCAACAACCTTAAAGCAAATGGCTTTCAGTGTGATGCAAGAATCTTTGAGCAAGGATGGTCAAAATATCTTGATAGATTGGTTGGTCCAATTTATCCTGAACTTGTAAAGGAATTTTGGGTACATGCAACAGTTACCCCAACTGCCATCATTTCATTCGTGCTAGGGCATGAAGTGACTATCACTGAGAAACTCATCAGAAAGCTGTACAATCTTGATGATGAAGAAGGTTGGTCTGAGTTTCAACCCCATACAGTTGACTGGACTTTAGTTGAAAAACAAATCTCTACGGTTGTTGGAACTGACTCTCATTTTACGGGCAACTTAAAGCCTTTTTATAAAGTATGGGCTGAGATTATTCTGGGTTCTCTTCACCATAGAAAAAGGATGCGCTGCTCCTCCTACATCAGTCCTACTCACAAGTATACTCTTTTCTGCATTGGCAAAAAGATAGAGATCAACATCTCTCATATTCTATTTGAGAATCTGAAAACCTCTATCTTTGAGTCAAGAGAAGATGAAAGGGCGAAGTACCCTCATATTCCAAGAACAACCATTCCTTTCGGAAGAATGATTTCAGACATTCTGATTGAAAGCAAAGTGGTGGACTTCGTCAGGAATTCAAATGCATCGCTCTCTCTTGAAGCAACTCATGGTCCCATCTTCAATGGTGTTGATCTGTTTGGACTGGAAGTCATTAAGAATGTACCTGTTATGTGCACAAGCTTTCCGGACATTCTGTCAAGAAGAATTGCTGTTAAAGGATTCATATCTTTGTATCATAAAGAACTTGATCAAGTTGTCAAGTTTTACTTGGAAGATTGTGTGAGGAAGCAATCAGACGTTGATCCTGCATGGATCCGTGGCAGAGTACTTCCATCCAAAGATGATATTCTGAAAAAGGATAAAAAGGAACGTCAGGCAAGGCTAAAAAGAAAGGCACAAGAAGATGAGGTTGAGAGAGCCAAGAAGTTGAGGGTCACCTATGATCCTGACAAGGTGGACTCTAAAGAAAGAAGAGATAAAAGGATCAGAGATTCCTTTCGCAGAACCAGATCTTCTTCTTCTTCTGTACAAATCTCCAGAAATGTCTTTACTCCACCTCCTTCTGTCCCTAAACCATCTTTCCAATCACCTCCATCTGAACCAAAAGTAAACTTCACTCTTCCAAATCCTTCTTCATCATCCTCCTCCTCTCCCATTCTAAACCCCACACCGTTGAGCATTCTTCCACCAACTCCTTCTGATAATTTCCCCTCACCAATTCCCTTTACAAATACTCCACCCTCTCCTCAATTCATCCCATCTGACACTCCAACCTCATCAATCATTCTCTCAGATATTCCCTCCTCCTCAACCACCGCACCTCCACCTTCTTTATCCCATCCATTACCTACCAGAAAATCCCAACCCTACTGTCTTCTCTTTCCTGACTACAAATCCACCTTCAATCCGCCTGAACCTGAACCTTCTACATACCTGGAACTCTTCAGACATGAGGTGATTAGCAGTCTAGACCTTCTGAAGGATGCATTCCTGAATGGTCTGGATGATGTTTCTACAAGAAATCTCTGGAGAAGATTTCGCAAGGATTTTCAAGTAGAAGCAATGGGAGTTCAGAAAAGACTAGTGGCTGCTGCCCCTGGTTACCCTGGTTACCTTCTGGAGGAAGATAATGGTATATACTACCATCCTCTCAGAAATTGTGTTGCTGCTGAGGAGAAGCCCTTTGTGGATGAGATGGAACAGTTGAGACTGGCTGCTGCAATGGAAGCAAACCCATGCAGGGACATGGTTATCTGGATTCCTGAGTATCCTGTTCTGCTTGGAGACTTCAAGACCTTATTTGACTTTCTGAGGGAAAACCCTTCTAAGAAAGACCCTAGCTTGGTCATTCCAGAAGTTGTTGACCCACCAGAAGTTGAAGGTCCCTCTGCTCCCAGGAATTTAGCTGCCATTCTTCAGGCACTAGAGAATGGAGACTCTGAAATTCCTGCTGCAGAATATGGAGATGCTTCTATGCAAGAAGCAGATGCTGAAGATCATGCTGTTGAATCAGACCCTGTTGAGGATATCCCAGCAAATGATACTTCTATGGAAGCTGCAGATCAAGTTGTCATTCCTGTGGATCAAAGCTGTGAAGCTTCTTCTGATGAACCTTCTCGTCTTGCAAGGACTCTAGAAGCGATTCAGAGGAGACAGGATGAGCAAAGCTCACTCAATGATCAGTATAGTGCTTTCATGGTGAGGCAAGAAGGACACAACAATATGGTTCAAGAGATGCTGACCAAGATCTTGTCAAGACTAGGGCCATCTTAGATTGAGTCTGTGTTGTTTCTTTCTTCTCGTTGCATCTGTCTTTGTGCATCTGATCTTTCCTTTCCTCATGTACTTCTAAACCTGCTGTTTGAAACTTCAATGAAATCAACTTCTTTCTCCGTGTGTTCCATTTTATTTGTCGTTTTATACATCTGAATCTTTTTAAATATTCTTTTTGATGTTATGACAAAAAGGGGGAGAAGATAAATGATAAATGATTTGATTAAATCTATCAGTTGCTGGGTAAAGGCTCCCACACATTCACTAACAAGAACTGCAAGTTCTATATGGTTTAAGTGTTTTGCAGGTACAAAGAAGTGAAGAAAATCTTCAAAGCAAACACAAGAAGCAAAACCATAAGAAGCGTTATTCTGTAAAAGGAATAAGCTCTTGGAAACTGAAGCAAGCTGAGTGCTGTCAAGCTTCAGAGATCAGAAGCAAGAAAGAAGAATGAATCAGAAGCACTGATAATAGAATTTGAATATCATTGTCTATCCTGTTCTGACAAAATTCTATTTGCTCTGATACATATAATGTTATGGTTCTGATACATTATTTGCTCTGATACATTATTTCAGCCTATATGGCTCTGATACATATAATGTGCTCAAACATACATTTTATGTTCTAACTCGTTCATGCTGACTTTTGTCGTTTAGTTTTTGTTCTGTAACATTCCAGGATGTAGAGATGCTCTGATGATGCTCTGGTACATTCAACAATGTTCTGATACAAATCTAGCATGAAGTGATGTTGGTAGACATTCAAAGTTCTGAAGCTATCCGAGGGAAGCAGAAATCAGAAGATGTGAATGTTCTAAAAGATCCAGAAAACTCAAGTTCTGAAGCTGTCCTGAATGGAAGCAGAAGTCAGAAGCTGTGAGTGTTCTAAGGATCTAAAGAAATTCAAGTTCTGAAGCTGTCCAATGGAAGCAGAAGTCAGAAGCTATGAATTCTCTGAAGGCAGAAGCTTATATGATCGTCTCTACCGAAATAATCAGGGAAGTCTTTTATCAAAGTTCTTCGAGTATTTATTTCAGGGGGAGATTATTTATCTCAGGGGGAGATTGTTAATCTCAGGGGGAGACATATTCATATGCTTATGCTATAGCTGTGTAATTTGTCTTTTGCCGTCTACTCTTTCTGATCGCAAATTCATATCACTTATATATGTTTTTGTCATCATCAAAAAGGGGGAGATTGTTAGAACAAGATTTGTTCTTATCAATTATCTTAGTTTTGATGATAACAATAATATGAATTTTGCTTAAGATAATATGGTACTCTAATCCAATGCAATTTCCCTTTCAGGAAATATATAAAGAGTACGCATAATTCAGCGCTCAGAAGTTGTGTCTCAAATGGTTCAGCATGCAACATCAGAACATGGTCTGGCAAGACATCAGAAGATGGTCGAAGCAGAATCAGAACATGGGTCTATGGAAGCATCAGAAGAACATGAGATCAGAAGCACTGAAGATCAGAAGATGGTATCACGCTCAGAAGCACTTCAAGGTCAGAAGATCAGAAGATGCTATGCACCAAGCTGTTTGACTCTGATGATATTCAAACGTCGTATTCACAAACATCAGATCAGAAGGAAGTACACGTGGCAGACTACGCTGACTGACAAAAGGAACGTTAAAGCTACTAAAGGCTACGTCAGTAGACACAACGTGAACAAGGCTCGAGGTAGTTGACAAAAGCGTATAACATTAAATGCGATGCTGTACGGAACACGCAAAGCATTAAATGCATTCAACGGTCATCTTCTCAACGCCTATAAATATGAAGTTCTGATGAGAAGCAAGGTTAACGATTCTGCACCAAAACAACTTATATCAAACTTGCTGAAACGCTGTTCAAATCAAAACTCAGAATCTTCATCTTCATCAACTCACTACATTGCTGTTGTAATATATTAGTGAGATTAAGCTTAAACGATTAAGAGAAATATCACAGTTGTGATTATCGCTTTTAAGAAGCATTTGTAAACTCTTAGAATTACATTAAGTTGTAAGGAACTAGAGTGATCGTGTTGATCAGTATACTCTAGGAAGTCTTGGCAGTTGGCTGAGCAGTTTGTAACTAGAGTGATCAGGTTGATCAGAATACTCTAGAGAAAGTCTTAGGAGTGAACTAAGCCTAGAGTGATCGTGTTGATCAGTAGACTCTAGAAAAGTCTTAGGAGTGAACTAAGCAGTTGTTCCTGGAGTGATCAGTGTGTGATCAGAAGACTCTGGAAGACTTAGTTGCGGACTAAGTGGAGAACCATTGTAATCCGTGCGATTAGTGGATTAAATCCTCAGTTGAGGTAAATCATCTCTGCGGGGGTGGACTGGAGTAGCTTCGTTAACAGCGAACCAGGATAAAAATAATTGTGCAATTTATTTTTATCGTCCAAGATTTAAAGTTACACTTATTCAATCCCCCCCTTTCTAAGTGTTTTTCTATCCTTCACCATCCTCTTATAAACCTTCCACACAATGTGAATTTAATTCAGGGTCATTACTACACGTGGTAACCACGTTGCTAACAATATTTTGATGAAATAGTTGTACAAATGTGTTCTTCTGGAAAAAGTTTGTAGATGGATGAAACGATTTTGGTTTGATTCATAGTGCACGCCAACTGTTTGATGAAATGGTTGTGAGAGGAATGCATCAAAAGAAAAAGAGCAAGACGAGAAAAATAACTAAATTTAGGGAGGTTTCAAACTCCTGCAATCTGACGCATTTTTTACAGTCATACAAACTGCTGACTTTAAGTGACGTGTCATGACAAGTGGCGTGCCATATCATCTTTCGTTAGAGCAAATAGACGGCAGGGACCAAAATTGGAGACGAAAAATTTTAGGAGGACCATTCCTTGAAGAAAATTTTTATAGGGACTAAAATCGAATTTTAGGTTATTTATAAGGACGAAAAACATATTTAACCCTAATATATATATATATATATATATATATATATATATATATATATATATATATATATATAGTTTATTTGTCCTAAGGTTGTACTCAGACGGAGTTCTAAACAATATATATATATACAGTTTATATTTAATAGTAATTTAAATGAAAGCTTGTAAATAGAAAGTTATAAAGCCTAACCTTGATGGAATGGAGACCTTTGAAAGATGTATGTACAAAGCTTTACCATCAGCTTGGTTGTTTATTGGTAACAGTTTGAGAGTTTGATTGTGAACAGTTGAATGTTCATTGAATACAGTTTTGAAATGTTTTTGTTTTGAAAAACAGAAGAAGTGAGGATGGACACTAGGTCATATAGGTATCTGAAGAGTTTCACCGGGAATAATGCCCTTCAAACACCAGAAGAAAGTTTTGAAAACAGATGATGAGTTTTCTGTCTAAATATGTTTTGGGAAACAAACTAAAAAGAGGTGTTTGGTCTTATGATTTACTGTTGAAAGATTTTTAAAGATACAAGGTTTTGTTGTTTGAAAACCTAGATCATTTGTTTAATCGGAGATTTGAAAACAGTTTGAAAATTGACAAAAGTCAACTTAATTAAGGTAAAGACAAAATCTAAACCTAATTAAGACCTAAATGATTAGGGTTTTATCACAAAATATTTACAAAGATATTTAGGTTTGAAAATCAAAGGGAAATTTATATTTTAAAGTAATAAACATACTTAAAAACATGTGATTTTAAACCTAATTAAAATATATTAAGATTAATGTATTTTTATGATTTTTTTGGATATTCATAAAATATATATATTAAATGAAGAGTGTGTGAAAAATCAAGTGAAAATGATTTAATTTGAAGTGTGAATCAAATGGTTAAAGTTGTGAAGAAATTGAATGGGAAAAGTGATAAGAAATATGGTTTTGTCTCCACCAAGGCTTGAACCCACGTCCCCATGGCCATCACACAAAACAAAGCCAACTGAGCCACACGCTCAGTGTGACTAAAGAGGGGTTTTGTTTGGTTATATGTGAAAAACAAAGTTTATTTTGAAAAATGAAATAAAAAGGTCTGAGGGGGGATTGAACCCCAGACCTTATGGCAAGAGAGAGAGGAAGCTGTCATACCCCAAAATTTGCCCATACTATTTCTCTAGTTCAAAATCAAATCGAGGTACAAAGCTCAAAGACACCCTCTCCTAAATAAGGCTCAGAGAATTAGGGTTTTGTTGTTCTAAGGAAAAACCAATGAACCAAAGGCTCCAAGGCATCTCATATGGTCTATGATACCCCACACTACCTCCATGACAAATTTCAGGTCTCAATTCAAAAGATTGACCACTCAATTGCTCAGAAATTCAACAGTCGACTGAGTTGACCTAAAAGTCAACTGTGGTCAAAGAACAGTCAAAACTCCTGATTTTGTCAAGATACTAATATTGAAGTATCATTCACCATTTGATCAAGAATTGATCATGGTTTATCAAGGAAAGATCAAAGATCAACAGATCAATAAGTTTCCAAATTAGGGTTTGTATAGGAGAAAGTCAACTGAACTTTGACCAGCCATAACTTTCACATGGAACACCAGAAATTTTCCATCCAAAGCTCAATTTGAAGGAAATTGAATTCTCTACAAATTTGTCTCTAACATGCCAAGTCTAAAAATGCTTCGTTTGAGAGATATGGATCAAAACATTATAGGTCCTTTTTGAAAGTCAACCGAAAGCAGTTTTTTGTCAAAGCCAATATCATCAAGATAAATTCTTCAAATGGAAAAAAGCTTCCAAAGTGGCTTGTAGAGGACATCTTAAGGTTTTCAAAAAGTCCTAGAACACCTCCATATCCTAAAAATTGAGAGAGATATGCCTTGTCAAAGTTGGTCGATTTTAAAGGAAAAATGTAAAGAAAAATGATTCAAAATGAATGTTTTTACAAAGGAGCCCAGCTTTTTATGGCCCAATCTTGATCCACAAGTCATCCAAGGCCCCAAACTTGCTTGCCACGAATTTTTGATTTTTGTTTGATTTTATATGATTTTTTATTTAAAAGTGATATTTAATTTATATAAATCATAGAAAATCAAATATTCAATTAAGGATCTTATTCCAATTACAATCAATCACCATAATGTTCCATATTTGACACAAAATTCGTGCAATTGGAGATTGAGACAAAAAGATTGATATTTAGCCAAAATTGGAAAGAGTTAAAGAAAATTTCCAATCAAATTTTGATGCTTGCAAATCAAGGATTCAAAGGAGATTTACTCTTGTTTTTGTTAACCTAATGCATTCCTATAAATGCATAAACAAAGTCAGACGCAGGAGAGGTTTTTTGGCAGCCAAGAATCATCTTCAATTCTTCAAAAAAACTCAAGAACAATCCAACTTCGGTTTTGGGATTACAATCGTTTTCAATTCAATTTAAAGGTCAAAACGCGTTTGTGGAACATCTCTGAGGCAATCCCCATCGATACAAGAACTCAAAGCGTGCAGAATCGGTCCTGGTACATCACGGTTTATGTACTTTTTTTCAATCCTCGAATCCTATGATTTACGCATTGTTAGCACGATTTTGTTGCATATTCGTGTTTGTGTAGAAGCAGGTAGCGTTTCTGGACCGTTTGATTTGAGTTAAGCTATAGGTATAGTAATTCACCATGACTAGGGTTCCGAGGTTATGATTTGGGGCCACGCAAATAGAAGCCAAATTAACTAAAATTAATGAGGTTTTCGTACTTGGGGGGTAGTGTTCGTCCGATCTGGGTTCTTATTTGAGATTTATTTGGCTTATAACGTGAATTGAAAGGTTGCAGGTTATAGCCATGGCGCAAATCTGTAGGTAAAAGGTTCTGAAACCGTGGGCAAAAGTCCAGTCTCCACGAGGAAGACGAAGTCTGGGCGCGCTATTTTATTTTTTAAATTAATTAGCGTCGTTTTATGGGTTATATTGATCACGCGCGAATTCATTATCAGCAAGTGCAATTGGCTTGGTTGGCTAAGGCCTTCCCATGCTTTGCGTGAGGGCCTGGGTTCGAACCCTACTCTCCACGCTATTATTTTTGCAGTTTGTATGTTATGGCTAGCAGACTGATCTGGTGTCCACGTCTCCACCAAGCTAACGGTACACCTATGAATTTCAACCACCAGATCTCCCAGCGTGAGATCCAACACTCAAGGATATGCTCCTCACCATGAACCCTCAAGCCTCATCACGCAGGATCCAAGCTGAGTTCCTCTAAACCTTTTTTTTATTTTTATCTTATTTTTAAATATATAACTTGTTTTTATTTTGATTATTTACTTGTTTTCTTATATATAATCCCTTTAAAGTATTCTTTTAATCAAAATTTCTTCTAAACTTCTTTTTCTAAAAACACAATTATTATTAAGATAATTTATTTTAATTGTTTTTTATTTAAGTTAATCTATTTAAATTCTTTCTTCAACCAATTATATTGGTTTCACTAATTGATAAAAAATATATTAGGGTTAATATCTAATTGTATTTTGTTTTCTCATCGATTTAATTAATTAGGTTGAAAATCAATAATTAAATAAATCGATTATATTTTTTGTTAATATTATTTAATTCGTAACCTAATCAGGGTTTACGAAGATCGCGCCTACACTGAAAAATTCATTCTTTTTGCAACTTTTCAGGGTTAACTTTTCAGATGCCTTCCGACTACGCGCCACGTCAAATTCAAAGCTAAGTTCTAGTCTTTACTATTTAAATATTTTTCTTCCTTTTATTTAATTAGGGTTTGATTACCCCCGTCAATGAACTCCTCCTACACTTACTTTTCCCTTTTATTCTTTTGCCAATTCTTTAATGGTCAGGGTCAATGCTTAATGCTCAAGGCAAACCTCTACCCATCAACCTTCATCAATCGAAGCTAAGTATTTTTACCCTTTCCTCGTATTTTTATTTTTATTGATTAGGGTTTACCATATTCGATGTTTGAACTATAATGCACTCACATATATCTGGTTTCTTATTTTTCCCACCTTTCAGAGTTTGCCAATTGCCAAAGCTTCGAATATCGGTAACCCTAAACCCTGGTCTTAATTATTACTTGTGTTAAACCTATAGCGTTATTATCCCGCTGGTTTCAATTTCCCTTCCCCGCTGGTTTCATTCTCCCTCTCCCCATTATTATTTTAATTATTAATATTAATTGCTGTGGTTAGTAATTTTAGGGAGTGCAACCCTGAATTAAATTAGCATCACTTAATCATTATAAGATAATATATTCTGAACTGATCACGTGATTGGTGCACACACGCACACTTTTGGGGTAACCTCTATGTTGCCTGTTGCCTTGTTGCCTTGTTGCCTTGTGTTTTTTGCAGAATAGCCATGTCCCTCGAATACGAGGATACCTCAGCCATGTTGCCTCGATTAAGATCATGGGTCCCTAATGATGCTGCCTTCGATACACTAAACATGATCTCGACCCTCGGAAGTTGCCCACGAAAAGGCTGAGGTATCCTCTGGCTGCCTACGAAAGGCTATTCTGGTTCTTCCCTCAGACTACCTGCCTCTCTATGGCATGGGACAGTCTTATGGCGAACGAACTCTCGATGACCCTTCAACCTCCAAATGAAAGGCTTCCTGCCCTCTCATGGCATGGAAAGACCCTTTCACCCTGAAAGGCTAAAAGAACTTCTTTTTCAAACTATAAGGTAATTGCCCCTAATTGCTTTGCCTTGCTCTAAATTTTTTTTTATATATTCTTTCTCATAAACCTTCAATAAGGCTACGCTCATTTTACGAGCTAAAGTCCTTATTTATGTTTTTCTACATTTTCTGAAACTTTTGGCTTCAAAACAAAGAGCAAAGCAATTAAGAGCCCATGGAAAACCATGGATGCAAAGGGTGCCTTACACCTTCCCTTTGCATAATTACCCCCCGAACCCTATTTTATTTAAAAGGTTTTTCCTGTTCTTTTAGCCTTTCTAATATTTGGATAAAATAAAAGTCGGTGGCGACTCTTGCTTAACCGCGACATTTCGATTAAAAGTCAGTTCACCGTATTACAGAAGCGCATGTGACCAAGTGAGCTAAACTATGTATTCGTTTAGAATACACCTTCAATTAATTATATTTTAAACTTTCCCCTGAGAGTTTGAAAAATGGCGCGCTTCACCATCTTCGTCTTCAACCTCAAGCTCCAACATTTTGAAATTCTGAACTCTCTCAATTCTCAACCATTTTCAAAGATGTAAAGAGCAAACTTGCTCTAAATTCACTCACGATTCTAGATATATAACTAAAATAAATTTATATTAACTATATCTACTGAATTAAACAAAATACGTGAAGAACCCTAAAATTCAAAAATAAAATTAAATGATGATGCTGATGAATAAATGCATGAGAATAGAGAGCTTTTGATCCTCTAATGATACTGAATGAACTGGTATCGAGCGTTATTAAAATAGGTACGTGAATTAAAGAGGTGGAGTTCAAAAACTTACCTCTGAAACTGAAGGTCGTGAGGATGGTGGAGAGCTTCTGACAATGATTGGATGAATGCAAAAGCATCTTGGGACCTCGTTGATGCTATCTGGGCACTTAAATTGATTTGAAAGAATGCTTTGCTCGACCCCTCTTGCTTGAGCTCCAAGTGAGAATGGATGATGATGATTCTTCACTTACAGATGAGCTGCGACCATCTGAATAGCTTCACTACACCCTAAGGAATGTGTTGGAATGCTTAGAATGCTTTGACACCTTCTGAATTGCTCTACAGACCTCCAACTGACCTTGCTCCAAATTGAAAGTGAAGATGATGTTCTTGCACTTACAGAAGTGTTCCAAGGGTTTGGATCACTTCTAATGGACCCCCTTGAGATGTTTGAATGCTTAGTTTCAAAGGAAAAGCCTTGGTTTGAAGAACCCGAGTCTTCTTGCCAAAGGACCTTTGAAAAATCTAAGTATGAGAGGGAGGAAGAAAAAGCAAGAATTGGAGTTGCTTTGGTGTGAATTAAATGGAGGATGACTCTTCTATTTATATTAAAAGAGTTCAGTGTAATTGGAGAGAGTGAGCTTGCTTAGTGAAGTCACTTTGGTTTCTTGGCCATGAAGAAATTCAAGGAATCACACAAATGCAATGATGGCCAATCCGAGCAAGCTCCATAGCCATTGAACTTTTCTGATCTTAGGAGACATTTCTGATGTGTAGAGGCTTTTAATTGTCTTAGGAGAAGATTCCATTTGATGAATCATCACTTGCCATAAATTCCTAAATGTACTGATTACATAATCACATGGCTTTTGATTTTTGGGTGTTTTGGAATCTTGATGCAAATGATGCAAACGATTCTCTTCAATCTCTTCTGATATATTTGAAGTGTAAATGTACCAATTAGTGTAGGCCTTTGCACAAAAATGACCAAAACCAAAGTTGGTCATGACTTGTAATTTCACTTCATGAGCCTAACTTTGAACAAGCATGACTCCTAGCTCAAAATGAATTTAGAGGAGGTTGAGCATAATTTGGAAAGCCCTTAAAATATACTTCAATTCATTAGTTTGGAGTTTCTTCAAAATCATTTGGGAAATATGTGTAAAATGGGCTTAAAGTTTGAAGAAAACTAGGGTTTCTTTGCTAGTTTTATGAAGGCAGTCACTTTGAAGCTCCATATCTCTTCAATGGTTGATTTCTAGCCAAAAAATCATTTGGGATAAAGTTTTTCATTGGATCAAAATCTACAACTTTGATGTTGGAAGTTTTTTTCAGTTTGTACTTGAAATTTTGAGATATTTCCTTCCAAAGTTTTGAAAAATAAGACCTTTAAACACTTAGAAAAATTTCTAAGTATGAAAAGTCAATCTTTTACTTTTTGATTCTTGATTGATTTTCTTGATTTTTCTTGGTCAAATGACTTCAATAATCATATATTGATGATTTTGATCCTTAAAAGTCATGGTTTGACCCAAAACCCTAAAAGTCAAAGGTGATCTTGTACAATTGACTTTTTCTAAATGGAGTGAAATCTTGGACTTTTGTGATGAATCAAGCTCTCCTCCTCAAATGAATGGTATTAATGGATTATATCGAGGTAATAAAAGTTCTTGAGCCATGTTTTGAGTTGTGGAGCCATGTTTTGAGTTGTGGATCTTGAATTGAAGTACAATGCCCAGTGGATATTGTCATATGGATCATTTGAAGATGATTGAACCATTTGAGTGATGTCCTGGAGCTTTTTAGGGTTTCCCAAATGTGGTCCCTGATTTCAGTCCTTGATGGGCTCAAAACCCTAGTCTGGTGACCTGAGCAATCCTGAGTCCTGATGATTGGTGTCTAATCAACATAGGTGGATAAAATAATCATTTGAGTCCCATGATTGTATTAGAGTTCATTTTCTTTATTGATTGATCCTTTGCCTGAGCTTCTTTGTTCTTGAACACCCTTAATTGAGTATTAGGTAAACAAGTAACTGCTCTGGGTACTTATTGTCATACCCCAAAATTTGCCCATACTATTTCTCTTTCTCAAATTCAAAGTCAAGGCACATGGCTCTAAGACACCCCTCCTAAGCAAGGTTCAAAGAACTAGGGTTTTGTTGTTCTGAGGAGAAATCAATGGATCAAAAGCTCCAAGGCATCCTATATGGCCTATGATATTCTAAACCACTTCCATGACAAAATTCAGGGCTCAATTCAAAAGATTGACCACTCAATTGCCCAGAAAGTCAACAGTCGACTGATTTGACCTAAAAGTCAATTGTGGTGAAAGTACAGTCAAAACTCCTGATTTTTGTCAACATCCTTATCATGAAGTATCATTCACCATTTGGTCAAGGATTGATCATGGTTCATCACGAAAAGATCATAAGTCAACAAATCTAGAAGTTTCTAAATTAGGGTTTTCATAGGAGAAAGTCAACTAAACTTTGACCAGCCATAACTCCTACATGGAACATCAGAAATTTTCCATCCAATGCTCATTTTGAAGGAAATTGAATTCCCTACAATTTTGTCTCTCACAAGCCAAGTCTAAAAATGCTTCATTTGAGAGATATGGATCAAAACATTATAGGTCCTTTTCAAAAGTCAACCAAAAGTCATTTCTTTCAAAAGAGCACACAAGGAGCATGGAAAATTATTTTGACATGAGACCACAACCATTTGTTAGAGGACTCTTCAAGGTTTCTAAAAAGTCCTAGAACTCCTCCATACCTCAAAAATTGAGAGAGATATGCCTTGTCAAAGGTGACTAATTTTGAAGGGAAAAATGTGAAGAAAAAGGATTCAAAATGAATATTTTTACAAAGGGGCCCAAGTTTTTATGATCCAAACTTGATCCACAAGTCATCCAAGGCCCCAAACATGATTTCCACGAATTGTTTGATTTTTATTTTGATTTTATGAATTACTAATCAATTAAAAGTGATAAATAAATTCATATAAAGTATAGAAAATCAAATATTTGATTTAGAAATATATGGGAATCAGATCCAATCACCATTCACACCAAATATTCAATCAAATTTGTGCAAATAGGATTAAGAGTGATTGAATCAAATATTGGACAAATTTAGTAAGAATTTCAAATCAAATTTTGCCAATTTGCCAATCAATGATTCAAAGAGATTCAGTCTATAATTGTTGCCCTAATTCGTCCCCCTATAAGATCACAAAATTCCCAGAGGCAAAGGTTACAAAATTTTGGGCAGTCAATAGCACCTTGGAGCTTCCAAATTTTCAAGAGCAAGTCAGGTTCGGTTTTGAAGATTGGCAAAGATTCAAGGCATTCCAAGCATTGCAACACGTTCCCTGAAGGTCTCTGAAGCAATTGGAACCATCACACGCATTCAACACCCCCAGAATTGCCTCCAAAAAGCTCACAGTTTGTGCACTTCTAAACCAACTTCGATTCCATTGATACATGCATCATAATTGAATTCTAATGATATATTCATGTTTGTATTGACTCTCTGATCGATTATGGAAAATTAATTGCATTAATACCCTGTTATGTGAGTTCCGCCATTATTAGGGTTTAGGATTTCAAATTAGGGTTTCTTGTTCTAGGAAAAATTAGGGCTGATCTTGGTTACCAGTGGACTCGTCGTATCTGGACGATCACAACTGTGTGATCGCGAGAAATTTTTGTTGCGTTTTGGATGCTATGCGTTTTCACAGGTGTAAAAAGATAAGGACCTTTTATAGTGCTTTAGAAAAGAGCGCTGTAGAACCGTTTCTGCAAATTTTCAAGGAAGGGGATGAAGCGTGGCGCGTTATCATTGGCCCAATTTAAAACCAGAAGCGCGCATGTTTCTTTAGTGTTTGAGGATTCAGTGCATACACTCCCAACACGTTCATGATGCACCCGAAAAGAAGAGCCATTGGATTAGGTCAACTCTTGATCAGACGTCCAGGAATTTGGGTCTATGTCATACGCCCTCAACCTTGCCACACCAGATCCTAAGCTAAGTTTTTTATAATTTTTTTTATTACATAATCCAATATTTATGTTTATTATATATATAGATATATATGTTTATATATGTTTTTTTTAATAATTTTTCTTAACAAACTTATTTTACTTATTTTTTTCTAAATTCTTATTTTTTTCAAATATTAAAATAAATTTATATTCTAATTTATTTGGTTTAAATTGATTTTATTTATTCAAATAATTTAATAAATCATAATTGATTTCTTTTAATTGATAAAAATTATGGTGAGGTCATATATTTAATCGAAATTTATTTTTCCATCGAATTAATTAATTAGGTTAAAAATCCAATAATTAATTAAATTGATTATTTATTCTGCCAATTTTATCTAATTCGTACCTTAATCAGGGTTTACGAAGATCACACCTACACTGAAATTTTCTCTTGCTGTGCAGTTTTTTCAGGGTTAGCACCAGGATTTCCTCCGACTACGAACCATATCAGATCAAAGCTAAGTCCCCGATTCTATTTCTTTTTACATTTATTTTTGCCTTCTCTTTTTACTTTTATTTTTGCCGTTAATTTAATTTAATTATTTTTGCCTTTTTAATTTCAATTATTTATCTTTGCCTTTCTGATCGATGAACTGGCCATACACACCCTTTTTGTGTTTATTTTTCTTTTCCCCAATTTTCAGGGTTAGCCAGCCGTCAAAGCTCGACTAGTCGGTAACCCTAAAACCTAACTCAATTTATTTTTCTTTTAAATTATTACTTGTGTCAGACCTATTGCACTGTTGGTTCTATTATTCCTTTTTCCCCATCCCCATGGTATTATGTATCTGCTTCGAGGTTGTATTGTTTGGCCTTGAAGGCACTTAAAACTGCATTATAATAATGCGTGGTTAGTAACTTAGGGAGTGTAACCTTGAATTGAATTAGAGTCATTTAATTACAAGATAATATAACTCAATCTGATCACGCGATTGTTGCACCCATTCAGCTTTTATGGTACCCCTCTTGTTGCATGTTGCCTTGTGTTTTAATGCAGAATAGCCAAGTCCCTCGAATACGAGGATACCTCAGCAATGTTGCCCTCAGTTCATTCAAAGATCATAAGTCCCTAATGGTGCTGCCTTCGATTCGCTAATATGATCTCGTCCCTCGAAGTTGCCTACGAAGTGCTGAGGTATCCTCTGGTTGCCTAAACTAATGGCTATTCTGATCCTTCCCCTAGTCTACCTGCCCTTCCATGGCATGGGACAGTCTTGTGGCGAATGATAATTCGATGACCCGTTAACCTCCAAATCGAAGGACTTCCTTACCCTCTTATGGTATGGATAGCCCTGAAAGGCTAAAAGAACATTTTTCATCTAACCAGGTAATTTTCCCTTAATTGCCTTGCTCTGGCTTAAATCTTTTTTCTTACACTTTTTTCATAAACATTCAAAAAGGCTACGCTCATTTACGAGCTAAAGTCCTTGTTTCTCTTCTTCTACATTTCTAAAAATTTTGGCTTCAAAACTAAAGAGCAAAGCAATTAAGATCCAATGGAAAACCACTGATGCAAAGGGTGCCTTACACCTTCCCTTTGTATAAATTACCCCCCGAACTCAGTTTTTATTTAAAAAGTTTTTCCTGTTCTTTTAGCCTTTCTGTTAATTTGGATAAATAAAAGTCGGTGGCGACTCTTGCTTACCGCGACATTTCGAATAAAGTCAGTTCACCGTATTACACTTATCTTGGATTGATGAAATGTTTGGAAGTGTGACATCTCAGGGGGGGTCAAAATTAGGGTATGACAGATGCCCCTATTTAAGTTTCTTTCATCTGGAGGGAGAAAGATTGACATCTTGATCTTTTCTGAGTGAAAGAGACTTAAATATCGAAGAATGCCCGAATTTTCGGCGTTCCTGAGATGTTGTAGTGATAATGAAATGCTCGTGCATTACTTGATCCCGTTGTCGCACTCGGCGGTGGATAGGGAGACAAACTCCTGTAGAAATGTGCCTACGCGAATTCTGGTGAATGGATGGCAATGTAGAATACGCGATCCATCTTGTTTAACTAAGTGATGATACTTAGAAAAAGGTAAACAACCTCCCCTCGTTTTGGATGTCAGATCGCGAAACTGGTCTCAGTTATAATAATGTAAACAGCCTCCCCTCGTTTCGGATGTCTGATCGCGAAACCGGTCTAAGTTGTGATAACCTCCCCTCGTTTCGGATGTCTGATCGCAAAACTGGTCTCAGTTATAATTTTGGACGATATCTCAGATAAAGAGAAAATCTCCAAGAGTCTGTTTCCTCATCAAACTTCTCACCAGTATTTGTTAGAGAGATACCATTTGATGGTTGATAAGAAACTTTATCATACTTTCCTTCAATTCAATCTCTTCGAAGAAATGCCCTATGATCGTGCGTCCTTTTGAGGAGCTAATGACTTTGTTTGAAAGTGGACGAACTATCTTCGGGAAGAAAACTACCATCCATCGACTTATGATGGGGAGTTAACAAACTGTTTTCCAGGAGGAAAACTCCCATTCGTCAACTCTTTGGGGATAAGTGCCATGGAAGTAGACAAACTATTTCTTGAAAAGAAACTTCCATTCATCGACTCCTTGGGGATTAAACGGATAAACTGTCTTTCTTGAGAAGGACTGCCATTTGTCGATTAATGGGAAAGTAAAAAAGTGAACAAACTGTCTTCTTGAGGAAAACTGCCATTTGTTGACTCTAGATGAGGAATCCTTAAGCGAAACAAACTATCTTCTCAAAGAAGACTGCCATTCGTTGCCTCGTTGGGGAATTCTTGGAGGTGAACAAACTATCTTCTGGAGGAAGACTGCCATTTGCCGACTCCATGGGGAAATCCAAAAGTGGACAAACTATCTCCTTGAGGAAGATTTCCATTTGTCGACCTGCTTGGAGAATCTTGGCTGGGGAATCCCAAAAGTGAACAGAAGACCGTCATTTGTTGACTTTCTAGGGATTTCCAAAAGTAAACAAACTATCTTCCTGAGGAAGACTGCCATTTGTTAACCTTTTTGGGGAAATCCTGGTGTATGAACTGTCTTCATGAAGAAGACTGTCCTTTGTCGACTTGTCGGGGAAACTTGAATTGAGGTCCAAGTGACTCGGGCAATAATATGATTAGAGCTTTAACTAGACAATGCTGACTATGGATAAATATGACATGATGCGTGAAACATGTATGAATAACATCTGCGTAGGATTTCACATCTGCGACATCTTACTAGGTCAAGAAGACCGTTATGGATTTTCTGGATGATCAAATTTATCCTGAATACAATTACTTGCCATATATCCCTAACTTTTGCGTAGATTACCCCTTTCGGGTTTTAAATCTACCGGGATTGATTTATTATTTTTTATGTCTCTAACTTTTGCCTGAATTGCCCTTTCGGGTTTTCGATTCACCGAGACGCTCTTTTTATTGCCTAAGTCGCTCTTTGCGAGTTTTCAACTTAGCGAGCTGTTATTTTGTTTATTTAGGCGAAATATTTCTTGACTGCGTCGACGTTCACAGGACGGGTGAATTCTTCTCCATCCATAGTTATGAGTATTAAGGCTCCTCCCGAGAAAGCTCTCTTGGCCACGTATGGGCCGTCAAAATTGGGAGTCCATTTGCCCCTAGAACCTTTTTGTCAAAAGCTTTATTCATTCTTTGTTGATATAGTTGTCCATGGCATAAAGCTGTCATGCGCTTTTCATCGATTAAGTTCAACTCATCGAATCTGTTTTGACACCACTCGGCTTCTGTTAATTTTGCCTCCATCATGACTCTCATTGATGGGATCTCAACCTCTATGGGTAGGACTGCCTCCATGCCATACACAAGGGAGAAAGGAGTTGCTCTAATTGAAGTACGTACAGACGTACGGTAACCGTGAAAAGAAAACGGTAGCATTTCATGCCAATCTTTGTAAGTGATGACCATTTTCTGAATAATTTTCTTGATGTTTTTTAGCTACTTCTACAGCTCCACTCATCTTTGGTCTGTAAGACGACGAGTTGTGATGTTCAATCTTGAATTCTTCACAAAGTTCCTTCATTATTTTGTTGTTCAAATTTGACCCATTGTCAGTGATTATCTTTCTAGGAATGCCATAGCGACAGATGATATGATTCTTGATGAATCTGACGATAACTTGTCTTGTGACGTTTGCATATGAAGCTGCTTCAACCCACTTGGTGAAATAGTCTATGGCTACCAAGATGAAGCGATGTCCGTTGGACGCTTTTGGCTCGATCATTCCGATCATGTCGATTCCCCACATGTTGAATGGCCAAGAGGAAGAGAGTATGACGAGAAGAGATGGTGGCACGTGAATTCTATCGGCGTAGATCTGACATTTGTGACTCCTCTTTGCATACTGGTAGCAATCTGACTCCATCGTCAGCCAATAATATCCTACTCTCAGTATTTTTCTTGTCATGGTATGTCCGTTGGTGTGAGTACCAAAGGAACCTTCATGTATTTCTCTCATGAGTATTTCTGCTTCGTTTCTGTCAACGCATCTGAGCAGAACCATGTCGAAATTTCTCTTGTATAGAACATCTTCATTCAGGAAGAATCTGCCAGCTAACTTTCTCAAAGTTTTTCTATCTTTCTTTGATGCCCCAAGAGGGTACTCTTGCCTTTGAAGAAAGTTTTTGATGTCGTGATACCATGGTTTATCGTCGATGATTGCTTCTGTTGTGAAAACATGAGCGGGCCTATCCAGGCGCATGACATTGATCTGAGGAATGTCATTCCAATGATTTATCCTAATCATGGAAGATAGTGTGGCTAATGCATCAGCCAAGTTGTTTTCTTCACGAGGAATGTGATGAAAATCCACCCTATCGAAGAAAGGTAACAATCTTCTCGCGTAGTCTTTGTAAGGGATTAGCCTAGGTTGGCGTGTTTCCCATTCTCCTTTGATTTGATTGATGACCAAAGCAAAATCTCCGTATACATCCAAGTGTTTGATTCTCAGATCCACGGCTTCTTCGAGACCCATGATACAAGCTTCATATTCGGCCTCATTGTTTGTGCACTTGAAAGTTAATCTGGCGGTAAATGGAATATGGGTACCTCGAGGGGTAACAATGATTGCCCCCACTCCGTCAAAGATTAAGCCCCACTGGGATCCTATCTCAGGTCCTTCGTTTGGTAGTGGCTCGCTGTAATCTTTCATCTTGAGGTACATGACGTCCTTGTCCAGAAAGTCAAATCCGATTTATTTGTGATCATTGAGTGGATGGTGAGCCAGGTGCTCAGCTAGGATGCTTCCTTTCACGGCTTTCTGAGCATGATACTCAATGTTGTATTCTAATAACAGCATCTGCCAACGGGCAATTCTCCCGGTTAAGGCAGGCTTTTCAAAGATGTACTTGATTGGATCCATCTTGGAGATCAACCAAGTAGTATGTCGAATCATGTATTGGCGAAGACGCTTGGCAGCCCAGGCCAAAACACAACAGGTTTTCTCGAGCATGGAGTAACGGGATTCACAATCGGTGAATCTCTTGCTCAGGTAGTAGATGTCATGCTCTTTTCTTTTTGTCTCGTCTTGCTGTCCACTGACACAACCCATGGAATCTTCTAAGACGGTTAAGTACATTATCAAAGGTCTTCCTTCCACTAGAGGAGACAAGATGGGAGGTTCGAGTAGATATTCCTTAATGCTGTCGAACGCTTTCTGACAATCGTCTGTCCAGACGCAACTTTGATTTTTCCATAGAAACTTGAAAATTGGAGCACAAGTTGCAGTCATGAGATATATGACTCTCGAGATGTAATTCAGACGTCCAAGAAATCCTCTAACTTGTTTCTCGGTTCTGGGTGAAGGCATTTCTTGAATTGCCTTGACTTTGTCTGGATCCACTTCAATTCCTCGTTTGTTGACGATGAAACCAAGGAATTTTCCTTAGTAGACACCAAAAGTACACTTGTTGGGGTTCAGGAGAAGTTGAAACTTCCGTAAGCATTGAAATAACTTTGACAGATTATGTATATGATCTTTCTCATTTTCTAATCTGGCAATCATGTCGTCCACATAGACTTCCACTTCCTTATGCATCATGTCTTGGAAAAGTGTAGTCATGGCTCTTTGATAAGTTACCCCTGCGTTCTTTAGTCCAAAAGGCATAACGCGGTAGCAGAACGTTCCCCAGTGGGTGATGAAAGCTGTTTTCTCCATATCTTCAGGTGCCATTTTGATTTGGTTGTATCCCGAAAATCCGTCCAAGAATGAGAAAACGTTGGATTTTGCTATACTGTCAACCAACATGTCAATATGTGGTAGAGGAAAGTCATCCTTAGGGCTAGCTTTGTTCAAATCTCTGTAGTCGACACATACGCGGACTTTTCCGTCTTTCTTGGGAATGGGAACAATGTTAGCTAACCGCTGATGGTATTCTAAAGTGACGAGGAAACCAGCGTTGATTTTCTTTCGAACTTCCTCTTTGATTTTCATGGCCATCTCTGGATGAGTTCTTCTCAATTTTTGCTTAACCGGAAGGCATTCTGGTTTTAATGGCAAGTGATGCTCCACTATACTGGTATCCAACCCTAGCATATCCTGATAGGACCAAGCGAAGATATCTGAGAATTCTTTGAGTAGTTGTATCAAATTCTCTCTGATCTCTGAATTGAGCGAAGCTCCAATCATAACCTCTTTTTTGTTTCCATCGGAACCAAGGTTAATGATCTCTAGAGGCTCGTTGTATGGCTGAATGGCATCTTCCCTTTGTTGAAGCAACCGAGAAATTTCCTTTGATATTTCTTCGTCTTCTTCTTTCTCTGCCTCGAATACAGGAAACTCAAAGCTTGGAGAAGTCATGTGATCGCACGTTTCAACGGGGTGTTTTATGATTAATCTGCATATGTGTGATGAGTTTTATTTAGACAACGAGGGAAGACTCTGTATATGTAGTTAATATAATGTTATGATGTTTTTTAAGGGTGTTTTTTAGGATTACCAATTTCCGAAAAAAGAAAAGGGAAAAACTAACGAAGGAACAAAATGACATTTTTATTTATCGACAGTCACTTCTTGATACAAAGACCCTATAAAACAAAACTCTATTGCTTTGGGCAAAGCTAAGAGGGACATTTTTCTAAGAAATAGTAAAATGCAAAGCCCTATGAAACATCTCTTCACCATGGGCTAAGGTGAGAGGACAAAATAACGGTGAAAGTTCCTACTTAGGAGTGCGAATAACAGTCGCAACTTCAACAGCCGTCCAATAGTGGCGAACCCCATTGTGCACTATGTAATCTGGCACCTTAGGCTTGAGTTGGCCCGTGGTAGGTCTTGATTTACCAGCCACTGTCTTTGTAACACTCAGACGATCTTCTTCTACTTCAGCAGACTGAGCGGTGTGAGCATACCCATTTCCAAGTGGAGTATGTCGGATTTTCTTTTGAGGAAACTTCCAATCTTCTGAATGGAGAGACTCGTTGTCGGAGACACTTTTAAGATCATCCTCTTTTATATTTTGATCTTGCTCTTCTCCCAAGATGGCATTGACTAGGTATGTATACTCTAAATCTGTAGCCTCGGAAGGTGACTTGGGGATATAATCCTCAATGATGACTTCACCAGATGCTAATGATGAATAGCAAGGTTTGTGTATCTCTTTTGGCTGAGCAAAGTACTCATGATCAATATTCCATCCAGTTGGAACAATGTCTTCAAGAGAGATTTTTGAACTTTCAGGAGCGGAGTATTTCACCATGTAGTCGAATTTTCCGCTTGGTTCTCCTAATATATCCCAGATTTCTTCGGGGATAGGAGGAACTTCCTCTGATGAACCACGACCTCTGGTGGCGAGGCTGTTAGTAACTTAGTCACTGCTTGGTTGAGTCTTACTTCCAGATCCTTTAGTCGGATAATAACAAGGTGGACCAGACTCTGTTAGGGAGATATATCCTGCTTTGAGAAGGTAGGATATACATTCTATTTCAAAATTCTCATTGGTGTTTTCCGTACCGATGATATTGACTATTTGTTGAACAGGTTGAAGAAAACCTCCGCTACGAAAAGTTTCTTGAATTGGGAGGACTACCTCAATTCCTTGAGTAGCCTTTGATGATGTTGGAAAGAATCCAACTCCTGTTCTGTTTTTGTTGTTGCTAGGAATCTCAATGTGCCCCCAACCACTGGTAGTGCCATCCTTTATAACTTGGATTGCATCTTTGGAGGAAGAAATAGACGCTGCTTTCTCCTTACCCTTTTCCTTGTTCAAGGAAAGTTCTTGGAATTTAGTTCCAGCGACTTCTTTTGGTTCTATGTCAGAGAATGACGACATGCTGCTGACGGTCAGAGCTCTTTCTCCATATACAGTTAACAATGTCATTTCGAATGAACTTCAGTTTCTTATGAAGTGTTGAAGTAATTGCCCCAGCTTCATGAATCCATGGGCGACCTAGCAAACATCTGTATGCTTCCTGGATATCCATGACTTGGAAAGTGATTTTGAAAGTATGAGGTCTAATAGTTATGGGAAGATCTACTTCTCCAAAAACTGACTTCCTCGATCCATCAAACGCCTTGACGATGACGTGACTGTACCTTAATGGGAAATCCTTGAAGGATAATCTTGACAATGTTGATTTGGGCATGATGTTGAGAGAGGATCCATTGTCTATTAAGACCCTTGTGAGGACATCACCCTTGCAGCTGACCGAGATGTTAAGTGGCAGATTATGCCCCACTCCTTCTTCAGGAAGATCTTCGTCACAGAAACTCAAATTAGTTCCTGCGGAGATGTTGGCAACGATGTTGTTGAATTGCCCTATGGTAACACCAGGTTCTACGAAAGCTTGTTCCAAAAATTTCTATAGGGCTTCCCTATGAGCCTCAGAACTCAATAGTAGGGAAAGCACATATATCCTAGACGGAGTATGTAGCAGTTGATCTACAATGTTGTACTCACTCCTCTGTATTAACTTCAAGATCTCATCATTTTCTTTCGCAGATTATGCCCCACTCCTTCTTCAGGAAGATCTTCGTCACAGAAACTCAGATTAGTTCCTGCGGAGATGTTGGCAACGATGTTGTTGAATTGCCCTATGGTAACACCAGGTTCTATGAAAGCTTGTTCCAAAACTTTCTGTAGGGCTTCCCTATGAGCCTCAGAACTCAATAGTAGGGAAAGCACAGATATCCTAGACGGAGTATGTAGCAGTTGATCTACAATGTTGTACTCACTCCTCTGGATTAAGATGTCATCATTTTCTTTCGCTTGAACAGCATTGGTCGGATGATTGTCTTGCTTACGTGGTGCATCTTCTGAAGGTTTCTCTACATTTTCTGTTGTTCTGTTGAAGACTCGTCCACTTCGAGTGACTCGACTAACATCAGCAATGTTGACAACAGATGGTAATGGTATTTACTTACCATTTTCAATGAATGTAGCGTTGTACTTGTATGGTATAGCCTTGTCAGACTCATACGGTACAGGACCTAGTAAGTAAGTGACTAATGGAGCAATTGTTGTCTTCCTGCTGTCATAATTAACTTGCATTGGTTCAACTTGATTAATTTGAGGAGATACGGTAAAGGCTTCGTCATCTTCTCTGTTGGCAAGAACTATAATGGTATTGTCATCCATTAGCATCTGAATGTCGTTGTGGACGCGCAAACATCCTTGTGAATTTCTTCGACAAATTCGGAATCTACTGTAAGGATGGAAATCTGTTCCAAAGTAGGCAAGTCCATTTAAAGTCTTATGGAACCTGACTACCGATCCTTCGAGATCTTTAACTTTGTAGATCTTGTGTTCTCCTGGAAATCCTTGAACCATGTTGATGTCGCATTCAGTTTTGACTCGGATGTGTTGAATCCATCCTAAATCCATTTGCTCTTGCAATGCAGCTTGAACTACAGCACATCCTTGATTATTCTTAGGACAAATTTCACATGTGAAGTAGTTGTGAGGTGGTACGTGGCCGTACCCAGCTTATTTAGTGTGCATTCTGACGAGATTTTCCCCTATCTGACGGATGTCGTAGATTTGAATGACATTGGGGTGTTGATCTACCAGATTTACTGAAGCTTCTTTATGCTGCGGTAAAGGATTTTCCTGGACGTTAGGATTAGTATCTTTGAAGGATAACATTCCACTCTTCACTAATCTTTGAACGTCGGCCTTGAAAGGGAAACAGTTCTCAATGCTGTGACCTGGTGCCCCCTGATGATAGGGACATGATTGGTCAGCCTTGAACCAATGCGAAGATTCATTTGCAGGATTAGGAGGACTCTTCGTCTGAATAAGTCCTTTTGCCAGTAGAGTTGGAAACAATTCCGCATACAGCATTGGCACGGGGTCAAAGGCAGGATACCTTGGTGCCCGATTATTGTAATTTGGTGGTCGAACTTGTTGCTGAGGTTGTTGTGACCTTTGTTGAAACGATTGTTGAGAAACCTGAGGTTGATAAACTGGCGCTGAGCTAATCACCAGGGTTATTGTAGAAACTTGAGGTTGAAACCTCTTTCTTGCTTTGTGTAAGACACTGCTGACGTCTTGATCCTTTTTCTTCTAGAAATAACTTCCATACTTCCTAGACCTAATAGAAGATTCTGATTCTTTGTTCAAGCGTCCTTCTCAAACTGCTTCTTCTAGACGTACGCCCATGTTTATCATCTCGGTAAAGTCACTAGGGGCGCTGGCGACCATTCGTCCGTAGTAAAATGGACTCAAAGTCTTGAGATAGATCTTTTTCATTTCTTTCTCTTCAAGAGGAGGACAAATTTGAGCAGCAACTTCACGCCATCTCAGAGCGTATTCTTTGAAACTCTCTTTATCCTTTTGAGTCATGGCTCAGAGCTGATCTCTGTCGGGAGCCATATCCAGATTGTATTTATACTGTTTGACGAAGGCCTCTCCTAGGTCTCGAAAAGTACGAATCTTTGAATTGTCTAAGTTCATGTTCCATTTGAGTGCAGCACCAGTCAGGCTATCTTGAAAATAATGAATGAGAAATTGTTGATTATCAGTCTGAGTTGACATCCTTCGAGCGTACATCACGAGGTGACTTTGTGGGCAAGAATTCCCTTTGTACTTCTCAAAATCTGGTACTTTGAACTTATGAGGAATCTTAACATTTGGAACCAGACAAAGATCTGCAACATTCTTTCCAAATAGATCTGGTCCTCGTCCAATATTTCATACACGCCAGCGTCCTCACTGGGAGCGTGATGATACAATTTTCCTCCTGGCGGAGGAAAAGTACGCACAATCGGCTGTGGAGAAGTTATGATGGCAGCAAATCTTGGTATCTCAGCATTCAGTTGTGTGAAACCCATTGTTGTTGCTCTTGGAACTTCAATTTTTGGAGGTCTGTAACCCTCCGGTGGATGCATATCCATTGTGACTCTTGGAACTTCAGAAACTGGGGGTATGTACCCTTCTGGAGTAAAGTTATATGGCATGCCCCAAGGTCGGTTGGGCGGCATGGTATACTGAAGAATAGGAGTAGAAACAATCTCGGAAACCACAGTCCTTTGTGGTTCTTCTGGTGGAGGTTGACTTTGTGCAACCACCAGGGCTTCTACCATGTTGTTGAGTCTTTCAACAGATTCTTTGAGAGTAGTGACCTCTTCTCTGAGTTCTCCATTCTCTTGCTCTAAGTCGTCCATTCTTTTCTTGCGACTTGAACGAGTGTTGTATGAATGAGACAACTTGAATGCCTTTGTTCACCTCCTTCTCCTCCTCTCTTTTTGGAGTAAGGAAAGTGACGATTAGAACCGTGAAAAATGCGTACGACTAAAGCGATGCATGCAATTAAATTCATGTTTTTCAAGAAAACACCATAATTACGTTATGAAACATCAAAATTTTTATTGATTAAGCGAAACGCCGTTTTTTACACACTTTGAAAAGGGAAATACAGAGAAACAGAGAGAAAGGACTCTAAAACTTTGACGAAGAGCCAACTTCACGTTCTAACATTTTCTTCTGTTTCTTGAGCTGAGCATTTTCTGACGTGAGCTGATCGATGATCCAGGAAACAGGAGGGATATGATGAGAAAGTGACGTTTGTGTCACTTGTCGTTCGAGCACTTCAAGTAATTCATCCTTGCTTCTTAGGATGTTTTGAATCTCAACATTTTCCGTGTTGACGATTCGATACTTGTTTCTCCAAGCATTCCTTTCTTCACATACCTTGGTTAATGCCGCTTGTAGTTTCTCAACATCGGTGGAGAATAGGAAGATTGGTTCCCTTAGGGGAATAGGTTCTTGACGCTGATATGGCATCCTGAGCTTGAATGCCCTGACGCGTACCCATTGGAGGTAAGGATCCAAGGAGATGCAAAGATGTTTTCCTAACAATCTTCTCCCTTTTGTGTGAACAAGACGCCAGACTTGGACAATTTCCTTCTTCAGCATGTTACCATGATCGTTGATGTTCTTGAATAACAGACCCTCCAATTGAATACTACTTGGTATGTTTTTCATGGGATAACCGTATTGACGACGGGCTAAAGCTGGATTATAACTGATTCCTCCCTTAGTTCCAATAAGGGGTACGTTGGGATAACTTCCGCAACTGTAGATGATCTTGGTTTCGTCGTTGTCAGGACTACACCAATCAATGTCCGAGTGAGTGAGGGACATGATTTTCTGTGACCAGCAAAGGCCATCCCTCATGTTCCAGAAAGTGGTAGACTTCGGCAGGTGCGAGATGAACCATTCGTATAACAACAGTACACAGCATGTGATTAATCCTCCTTGATGCAGGTTTCTTGAATGCACAGAGTGGTAAGCATCCACAATCAAGGTTGGAATTGGAATTCCAATTAAGAAGATCTTAATTGCGTTGATGTCGACGAAGTTGTCAATGTTAGGAAACAAAAACAATCCGTAGATAAGCAATGCCAAGATGTCCTCAAAAGCGCTCATATCTTGGATGCTGACGAAGTACCGAGCTTGATCCAATAGGAACTTGGAGGGAAATCCTTGGATTCCTCCTTTACTTTCCATATGAGTTCTGACGTCGACTACGTTTGAGGGAGTAGTTGCAGCAATGATGACGTCGTCAGGATTCTTTTCCAAACCGGAGTACAGATCTTGCGTGTACACGGGTATTCCAACCAGACGAGAGTACTCCTCCAACGTAGGCATGAGTTGATAATCTGGAAAGGTAAAGTAGTGAAACGTTGGATCGTAAAACTTCACCAACATGGGAAGGATCCCATCCACAATGTTGGTATTGAGAAGAGGCAGAAGTTTTCCATACTTCTCTTTGAAAGCCTGGGGGTTGACCACCAGTTTTCCGAGCTTTTCCAATTCCTCGACCTTAGGAATTTTGAAGGTGTATTTCCTAGCTCTCTTTATTCCGTAATCCATGGTATATATCCTTAAGTCCTTTCTCCGTTTCTCTCTTTTACTCTCTGAAGTTCAAAACGTTCGTTATTTAGTTTCCTTGAAAAACAACTCGAAAAAGACTCTTTGTTTTTTATTATTATGATGAATGCATGAATGCACACACAAGATTTTTTATCAAACATGGGGTAGAAGGGTATAGTGGTCATGGAGTCACGTCGCTAACCTCGCCCCAAGGTAAACTAAGGATAAGCATTTTTGTACCTGTAGAACGGGTTCTAGGGGTCTCAGAGCTTTTGCTCAACCTTTAAGATACATTGACTAGTATCTCCAAGAGAGTTTTCTCTGAGTGTAGTATCTGCGTGACAATTACTTTTGTAATCACCGCTCTACGTCCTAAAAAAAGGCTTTAAGTGGGGTTAAAGTGTTTCTAGGTCCTCCTGGTACAAATCAGTCTTAGAATGCATTGGCACAGTTAATCACAACCAGCCAGGAAAATCACAAGAGTAGATTTTGGAACCAAGATTAGAGGGTTTCACCGAGATCACATTCTTCATCCTATCTTATGTTACACTCAAATCCGGGTATAGGATTTCTCACCACAAGGGGGAATCAAGTCCTCTCCCAATACAAAACATATAAATAAACAAGTATAAATGCAACAAACACATGAAATGACACAGAGGTTAGGCAGAACCTCTCTTGTTTGAGGGGGAATTTGGCATCCCTAATTCCTCATTGGGGTTGGACCAGCACAGGTCAACCATTGGTTTGGATGAAAACCAAAGTTATTACTACTCCCTAGCAGAGTTGCCATTTTTCTGTGGTGTCGTTTTTTTACCTCCCCGTTTCACTTGGGAGGACGGCACGCTAAACCCTTCACGCGAAATTTGGAAGGGGAGAAGCGCCATTGTGGGATGAATTTTATTTCAGTTCTTCCTACGATAGCACATGAACTTTTTAATTATCCTACAAGGATGAAGGGGAAAGATCTCAAATAAACCCTAAGAGTTGCTAAGTGTGGGGATTCACCTAGACTAGAAATTCTGGAGTCCGGGAGGTCGGTTATACATAGGGAAGGTTTTAAGAACCCTACATATCCGTAGTACTCTACAGGAACCTTCTCTGTGTCTATGTGTGTGTGTTGCTGCTTGATTGGGAAAGTTTCTCCTTTGTATTAGGAGAGAGAATTGAATTGAATTGAATTGAAAGATAGGTTGTTTTTAATTTTTGATTAGCTCGCTGAGGTTCCTTGTGAATCTCATGCCTACATATCCCTAATGGAAGTCAGAGCTTTTTGTAGTTCGGGGAACTAATTAGGGAAATTAATTGTTTTTGGGTGCCTTGCTTGAAGCTCAAGGTTGAAGATTGAATTAAATCTCTGTTTACAGTAAAGAGACATGAAATCATCTTTACAGAGAGGTATTTCTACTATTCCACCACAAACATTTAAAGTGAAAGAAAAGCTGAGTTCGTTTCATAAGAGAGGGACCTTACTTGGATGTACAAGTATACTAGTCGCGTGTCTCTTGAATGAAAGAAAGATTCTCGACCAAATTAGGGAAAGTTGTAAAAGTCTGGGGATATGCTAGAGCATGCCTTTCAAAGTCCTAAATGGGAGAATGTTTGAAATAAAAATTTAAATGTTTGTTTGTTTGTTTGTTTGTTTGAATGTGATGAAATAGGAGAAACATCTCTCTATAGAGATAAGTCATGTCTATTTAGTGTTTGAAAGATTTGATTTTTAGATGTCTTTTATGAGGCCCAAGCTAGAGGCTTAAAAGGTTTTTTTTATTGACTCTGGGGGATGACTCCACTGGGAATTGAATTTGTCTTAAGGAAATTTGTGTTATGTATGAAGCCCAGAATTGAGGTTGACTCTAGTTAGATAATGTTTATCTTGTTTTTGATTGAAAGGTTTATTTAGTGTTCTGTACAAAGCCCAGAATTGAGGCTGACTCTATATAGGGAGACTCTATTTTGTGCCTTGTATGAAGCCCAAGGTTGTGGCTGACTGTTGAGGAAATTGAGTATGGATGACTTTATTTTATGCCTTGTACAAAGCCCAAGGTTGTGGCTGACTCTCTAGGGAAAAAATCCTGAAGGTTAGGAATCTTTTGACACAGGGAATGATGTTTATCTGCCTTGTACAAAGCCCAAGGTTGTGGCTACTTGATGGGGAAGGACTCACTGGGGAGGCTCTATTATCTGCCTTGTACAAAGCCCAAGGTTGTAATTGACTATGGATAGGGGAACACTTATGAGTAGGGTTTTTGACTCTAAGGGGAGTATCTACCTTGTACAAAGCCCAAGGTTGTGGCTGACTCTTAATGGGGAAAAGACCTACCAGTGTGGGATCTTTTGACTCAGAGGGGATTGCTCTGTTATTTAGAGACTACAGGTTGACCCTTATGGGGATTGTGCTTTTGTTAAGCAGGGATTGATGAATGAAAGACCCAAGTTTGAAGATTGACTCTACTGGGGATTTTGTTTGAGTAATTGACCTAGACTCTATTGGGGAGTCTTGAAGGTTTGAAAGATGATTTTGGAAGCTAACCCTTTCCAGGAAATCTTGGATTTGAAGGATTGATTTTGGAGGCTGACCCTTTCCAGGGGTTTTCTCAGCTGGAGAGTTTATCTTTTGAAAGTTGAATTTTTGGAGGCTGACCCTTTCCAGGGGTATTAATTAAATGTTTTAGACTTCTTGTTTAAAGCCCAAGATTAAGGCTGACTCTAACTGAGGATAGACAGATGTGGAACCTAGACTCTGCTAAGGAGGAATTTTTTTGGAGATTGAGAATAAAGGTGACAGAGACTTTCCGGGTCTCTCATTCCAAAAGGTGAACTCAATACTGAGATTGAGACATTCTTAGCTTGTTTAAAGTCTGGTTTGAAGAATAGAAGGAACTCACCAGGGTAGGCTAAAAGGTGACTAAAGACCTGTACCTATGTTTATAATAAACCTGATGGGTCCTTGTATACAAGCTCAAGAGAAAGCTGGAAATATGCTTTTAAGAAGCCTGTGGGTCCTTGTATTGTAAGCCCAGGAGAAGGCTAATCGAGGGTCCTTGTTATAGCACAACAGAAAGCTATGTGGTTTTGAACTTATTTTGGCTCAAAGCAAATGGGTAAGAGGTTTCACCGGGAATAATTCTTCTTGGGTGGATGTGCCCTATTTTTGTTCTAAGGCTTTTTCAAGATGTTTCACCGGGAATAATTCATCTTGAGGTTTGAACTAAAGATCTCTAATTAGGAAATAGCCTTCACCGGGAAGACATTCTCAATCCTAGGCCATAGTTCTATAATATATATATATAGTTTATTTGTCCTAAGGTTGTACTCAGACGGAGTTCTAAACAATATATATATACAGTTTATATTTAACAGTAATTTAAATGAAAGCTTGTAAATAGAAAGCTATAAAGCCTAACCTGGATGGAGTGGAGACCTTTGATAGATGAATGTAAAAAGCTTTACCATCAGCTTGGTTGTTTATTTGTAACAGCTTGAGAGTTTGATTGTGAACAGTTGAATGTTCATTGAAAACAGTTTTGAAATGTTTTTGTTTTGAAAAACAGAAGAAGTAAGGATGGACACTAGGTCACATAGGTATCTGAAGAGTTTCACCGAGAATAATGCCCTTCAAATACCAGAAGAAAGTTTTGAAAACAGATGATGAGTTTTCTGTCTAAATATGTTTTGAAAAACAAACTAAAAAGAGGTGTTTGGTATTATGATTTACTGTTGAAAGATTTTGAAAGATACAAGGTTTTGTTGTTTGAAAACCTAGATCATTTGTTTAATCGGAGATTTGAAAACAGTTTGAAAATTGACAAAATTCAACTTAATTAAGGTAAAGACAAAATCTAAACCTAATTAAGACCTAAATGATTAGGGTTTTATCACAAAATATTTACAAAGATATTTAGGTTTGAAAATCAAAGGGAAATTTATATTTTAAAGTAATAAACATACTTAAAAACACGTGATTTTAAACCTAATTAAAATATATTAAGATTAATGTATTTTTATGATTTTTTTGGATATTCATAAAATAGATATATTAAATGAAGAGTGTGTGAAAAATCAAGTGAAAATGATTTAATTTGAAGTGTGAATCAAATGGTTAAAGTTGTGAAGAAATTGAATGGGATAAGTGATAAAAAAATATGGTTTTGTCTCCACCAAGGCTTGAACCCAAGTCCCCATGGCCATCACACAAAACAAAGCCAACTGAGCCACACGCTCAGCGTGACTAAAGAGGGGTTTTGTTTGGTTATATGTGAAAAACAAAGTTTATTTTGAAAAATGAAATAAAAAGGTCTGAGGGGGATCGAACCCCAGACCTTATGGCAAGAGAGAGAGGAAGCGCATGTGACCAAGTGAGCTAAACTATGTATTCGTTTAGAATACACCTTCAATTAATTATATTTTAAACTTTCCCCTGAGAGTTTGAAATATGGCGCGCTTCACCATCTTCGTCTTCAACCTCAAGCTCCAACATTTTGAAATTCTGAACTCTCTCAATTCTCAACCATTTGCAAAGATGTAAAGAGCAAACTTGCTCTAAATTCACTCATGATTCTAGATATATAACTAACATAAATTTATATTAACTATATCTACTGAATTAAACAAAATACGTGAAGAACCCTAAAATTCAAAATAAAATTAAATGATGAGGCTGATGAATAAATGCATAAGAGTAGAGGGCTTTTGATCCTCTAATGATACTGAATGACTTGGTATCGAGCTTTATTAAAATAGGTACGTGAATTAAAAAGGTGGAGTTCAAAAACTTACCTTTGAAACTGAAGGTCGTGAGGATGGTGGAGAGCTTCTGGCAATGATTGGATGAATGCAAAAGCATCCTGGGACCTCGTTGATGCTATCTGGGCACTTGAATTGATTTGAAAGCTTCTGAAATGCTCTGCTTGACCCCTCTTGCTTGAGCTCCAAGTGAGAATGGCTGATGATGATTCTTCACTTACAGATGAGCTGCGACCATCTGAATAGCTTCACTACACCCTAAGGAATGTATTGGAATGCTTAGAATGCTTTGACACCTTCTGAATTGCTCTACAGACCTCCAACTGACCTTGCTCCAAATTGAAAGTGAAGATGATGTTCTTGCACTTACAGAAGTGTTCCAGGGGTTTGGATCACTTCTAATGGACCCCCTTGAGATGTTTGAATGCTTAATTTCAAAGGAAAAGCTCTGGTTTGAAGAACCCGAGTCTTCTTGCCAAAGGACCTTTGAAAAATCTAAGTATGAGAGGGAGGAAGAGAAAGAAAGAATTGGAGTTGCTTTGGTGTGAATTATATGGAGGATGACTCTTCTATTTATAGGCAAAGAGTTCAGTGTAATTGGAGAGAGTGGGCTTGCTTAGTGAAGTCACTTTGGTTTCTTGGCCATGAAGAAATTCAAGGAATCTCACAAATGCAATGATGGCCAATCCGAGCAAGCTCCCTAGCCATTGATCTTTTCTGATCTTAGGAGACATTTCTGATGTGTAGAGGCTTTTAATTGGCTTAGGAGAAGATTACATTTGATGAATCATCACTTGCCATAAATTCCTAAATGTAATGATTACATAATCACATGGTTTTGATTTTTGGGTGTTTTGGAATCTTGATGCAAATGATGCAAACGATTCTCTCCAATCTCTTCTAATATATTTGAAGTGTAAATGTACCAATTAGTGTAGGCCTTTGCACAAAAATGACCAAAACCAAAGTTGGTCATGACTTGTAATTTCACTTCATGAGCCTAAATTTGAACAAGCATAACTCCTAGCTCAAAATGAATTTAGAGGAGGTTGAGCACAATTTGGAAAGCCCATAACATGTAATTCAATTCATTAGTTTGGAGTTTATTCAAAATCATTTAGGAAATATGTATAAAATGGGCTTAAAGTTTGAAGAAAACTAGGGTTTCTTTGCTAGTTTTATGAAGGCAGTCACTTTGAAGCTCCATATCTCTTCAATGGTTGATTTCTAGCCAAAAAATCATATGTGACAAAGTTGTTCATTGGATAAAAATCTACAACTTTGATATTGGAAGTTTTTTTCAGTTTGTACTTGAAATTTTGAGATATTTCCTTCCAAAGTTTTGAAAAAAAGACCTTTAAACACTTAGAAATTTCTAAGTATGAAAAGTCAATCTTTGACTTTTTGATTCTTGATTGATTTTCTTGATTTTTCTTGGTCAAATGACTTCAATAATCATATATTGATGATTTTGATCCTTAAAAGTCATGGTTTGACCCAAAACCCTAAAAGTCAAAGGTGATGTTATACAGTTGACTTTTTCTAGATGAAGTGAAATCTTGGACTTTTGTGATGAATCAAGCTCTCCTCCTCAAATGAATGGTATGAATGGATTATATTGAGGTAATAGAAGTTCTTGAGCCATGTTTTGAGTTGTGGATCCATGTCCTGATTAAAAGTCAACTGTCCAGGTGAATTAGGTCAAAAACCCTAATTGTAGACCAGATGGAACTGATGACTGTGGATCTTGAATTGAAGTACAATGCCCAGTGGATATTGTCATATGGATCATTTGAAGATGATTGAACTTTTTGAGTGATGTCCTGGAGCTTTTTAGGGTTTCCCAAATGTGGTCCCTGATTTCAGTCCTTGATGGGCTCAAAACCCTAGTCTGGTGACCTGAGCAATCCCGAGTCCTGATGACTGGTGTCTAATCAACATAGGTGGATAAATGATTCATTTGAGTCCCATGATTGTATTAGAGGTCATTTTATTGATTGATCCTTTGCCTGAGCTTCTTTGTTCTTGAACACCCTCGATTGAGTACTAGGTAAACAAGTGACTGCTATGGGTACTTGTCTTGAGTTGATGAAATGTATGGAAGTGTGACATCTCAGGGGGGTTCAAAATTAGGGTATGAAAATATCTCACCCCTTCTGCTGATGTTTCCCCTACCATGGGAAATGGGCAGGTACTCAAGTATAGCTGTGGAAGTTTGAAGTTAATTTTTGAAGTCTTCATGTTTCTCTACAATAAGTCAAGAGGGTCTTGCTCTGATACGTAGCACTCGGGGGGATGAACGATTGTTGTTATGTTTAAATGTTGTTATTACCTTAAGTTGAATTATGAGTTATCATGTTGATTTTGAAGTTGTTTTAATCGAATAGATATGTTAAGTGAATTGAAGTTGAATAATATTAATAGTTGCGAAGTGTTTTCAGTGAATAAAAGATGTGATGTTGTTACCATTGAGAAATTATGATCCCGCTGTTTAGATGATTAATTGAATTGAAATATGTTTTTATAAGTTCATCCAGGTTCTAAGTGTTATGTATCTTCATAATTATGATTAATGTATGTTGCTTATGTGAAGCAAATGTGACATCCCTTGTATGATTAAATTTGGGGTGTTACATTAAGTGGTATCAGAGCAGGTCGGTCTGTCCGACCAGTGTTGTCTAATATTGTTTATCCCTATGTATGCAACAGGTGTGTACAACACTATCGGTACTTGTTGCTTCTCTGATCGTTGGTTGCAGGAGTTGGTTTGAAGCCAAGTGGGGGAGAAAATGTGCTTCTCGAATATGTTTCGGTTGTAAGTCGTGGTGCAATGTGATGCTTAAGGAAACAATGCAAGAGTTGTTGGAGCCTCATTTTTTTTCCGAATCCAAAGGTAATATGGATTTAAGATTTTAGTTGTTAATTAAGTTGGAGCACCTTGGAAAAAGGATGAGCAGGAATTGTCGGTGTTGACTTCTCGAAGGATGAAGGGAATGTAATGATCGACGAAATTTGGAAAATTGCTATGTTCCGCATTGTGAATGGACTGCGAAGTTGTTGTTTGAGTAATATGGCGTAAGATGCTGACGTAGGAGCATCGATTAAGTAACGGAAAGTTGTAGAATTTTTTGGATTTGTTGGAATCTTTTGGAACTGCGAGTTATAGTTGGAAATGCGAAGAGACGAGTATGATTCCAAGAACGGGAAGTCTTGGTAATGGTGTAAAGAATTTTGTTTTGATGTTATCATAAGGTGTGTATTGAATATAGCTGCAAGACGTCGGAGTTAGCATGATCAGATGATTTTGGAAATTGTTGAAGTATGGTACTTTTGGTAAGTACGAGATTTAAAGAAAACTATTGTAGTTGGTAACGACAGTTTATACTTCATTATGATTGTCGAGTATCTGTTGACAAATTGAGAACTTGATCAGCCTTAATCCATTGTTTATAGTTGACGAGATCGTGTAGGATGATGTATACTTGACTTGCTATCTTAATAGTGCATTAAGTAATGGATGTTATGTCGTGAAGATTGTTGCTTTCGATTTGATGAGAATTAGTAGAGTTGTTGATGTTTCGTGGGTGAATGACCTGCGAGTATGGAAATAAGAATTGTGCAGGTGTTTTGTGTTAAAGATGTTGCTGAGATAAGGATGCGATGTTGTATAGTCAAGTATAAGCGAGTGAAGGTTGTTGCTATGTTGTAAGATGTTGTTTCAAGATATTGCTAAAATGGTTGGAAAGTTAGTAGACATAATGTCACGATGTTCTAGACCTAATGTCACGATGTTTAACCTTGGATTTGGTAAACTTCGCTTGTTGGAGTAAGCCCTAATAGCCAATCATTATTGGCTTAATATGCTTTTGTATCATGACCTGGATATATATTGTTGTTAATATATATACTTATTAGACATTGTATTTATTATGTTATTTATATATGGCATAATAAAGTCCTTAGAATAATTAGTCTATTAATGACCTATTAAGTGTGACTTAATCGTGAGACCTCATTAAACATAAGGACGTTATTCTTAAATTATTTGTAGTCAAGCTTTACTGTTAAATAGGACAACAATAATGCATAGAGACTATTATGTGAGTAGACTGATGACCGTATCTCACGGGTCATGAATATGAGATATCAAGTCTTCACATAGGTATAAATATTAGGAGTAATATTTATACTGGATTGACCCACCATGAGAATACTACATAGTTTGTTACGTAAGTGTCATAAGTTATTCTCATAGTGATAGTGGTGTATAACACCCTTCGACCTGAAACCACTATGGACATTAGATATGGAGTCGAGTACTTTATTGCCAATCAAACTTTGTCCATAACAGGATGACCATAAAGATGGTTGATGGGTACTTTACAAATCATGTTGAGGGACATGAGTGACCTAGATGGGATTTGCCCCTCCTACAAACACGGGAGTGTCATACCCCAAAATTTACCCGATACGATTAACTTTTTCAATTTATTAAGGGTGTTAAAAATTAGGAGCCATAGGGTTTAGTATACCTATTATTAAACTCGCTCTCCTATAGAATTCCCGTATAAATTGGTTAAGACGAAATAGAAGTGTGAATAGTAAATATTTGAGTTCCAATTTGCTTTGGGCCCAATCATCTCTTATCATTTACTCATTCATATTAATTATTGATTAATAAAGGTCATTATTTTTATAATTATTTATTAATTATGGGGTTATTATTATTATTAATCTTAACTATTATCTTTAGTTTTAAAATTATTAGGAGTATCCAAATATTGTTAATTAGCAGTATGATTAAGCATTAGCGTTAATAAAATTATTAGGTGTTTTAGTTAAGGGGTGTTGATTAATTACATTATTGAGTTAATTAATTTAATTAAGTAATAATTGGATCAAAATGGGGCAGGCTGGTGGTGTTGGGCCATGGATCGGTGTTGGGCCAAATGGATCAAGGGAGTGGACCGGGTCAAACCGACCCGGCCACTATTCATCTTCTTCCACACTCAACTTGCAGCCGCCGCTCACCATCTGAAAATAAACCCTAATTCAATACCCAGCTGTTGCACCCCAAAATTTGCCCACTTATTTATTTCCCAATTGGCCTCACCTTACATTCATGTGCATATCTCATCTATGACATTCATCCATTACATTCATCCATATCACAGTTACTGTTCAAGAAGAGTGACAAAAAGAGCTCCTATTGAGAAAATTTCTTGGTTCAGAAGAAAGGATCTGAAGTCTGATTATAGAGGATCATTTCCATCAGCATACTCCTAAAATCAGGGTTTTATTCTCTCCGAGTCAACGCTCAGGTTAAAAGATACAAATCTCATATTCATCAGGGCTTTCAAATTAGGGTTTTTGACCAAAGTCAACCCTGTTGACTTTTGGGTCAAAATTTAATCAGGAAATGTTTGTGGATGCGAAAATATGGTTGCCTTGAAGAAATATCATTCATGGAAGTTTCTTTGGTTGAAAGTTGATTGAGAATTAGATCAGAAACAGATTAATCGGGAAATTCGTCTGGAATCAGAAAAATCAGGAAATGTTGACTTTTTAGTCAAAATCAAAGTCAATATTCAAATTTTGACTTTTGGTGGGAAAATCGGTCAAAGAAAAGTCAAAGAAATGAATAAAATCAAGAAATTGTCAAAGTTGCCATTTTGGGAAGTTATGCTAAAAAAGGAAAGTTTTCACACTTAGAAAATTTTTGATATTTTTTGGCATGATGACCAGTCAACTTCAAGCACGTTTTTCACTTGGATCTAGGGCTCAATTTAAAACAAGATCAACAACAAAGTTGTTCATTTCATATGGGTCTACAACTTTGTAGTTGGAGGTTTTCTCATCTGAGTTTTAGATAAAGAGGTATGGGTGAGAGAAGTTGGGTGTTCATAATTGTTGAAGCCAAAGTTGCATGGCAGATTTCCAGGTCACGACCAGGCAGTGTATCAAACAAGTGGCGTGCCATTTTCCAATTGAGTTTCAGATAATCCTAAAGATTCTTTGAAAGGATTTTTTAGGCCTTCACATTCTTTGCCATGCCCTCTACCCAACAAGACAAAAAGCAAGGTAATTGGATGAGTATTGAACCACATATTAAGCTCCAAAGTCACACATTCGCAGAGTCAAAATTGTGCATCTGGCCAGGCCGAGAATCTGAGTCACGCGCATGCATATTATCAAACACCTGGCGTGCCAATTTTGAGATCCATTTTTAGGCT
Organism: Vicia villosa; assembly: GCF_029867415.1. Lineage (NCBI taxonomy): Eukaryota > Viridiplantae > Streptophyta > Magnoliopsida > Fabales > Fabaceae > Vicia > Vicia villosa. Next base: position 584,365 of record NW_026705049.1, read on the forward strand.
CTACAAATTCCAATTTGGATCAATATTGATATCAAATCATTCCTTGCCACATCCTCTTTCCAATGGGACATGGATGGTAATTTTTGAACATGTAATGAGCAAGTTATAAGGCCTTAAAGTCACGCCTCGACCCAGTCACGTTCCTGCCAAAGGTATAAGCCAAAATTCAGGCCACGCGCGTACAGGTCAAGCAATTGAAACATTGTGATTTAATTGTAATTTTGAGCAAGCTTATGGCCCTTATTTCAAGACACCTTCAACACCAAAAATACTATATCCTATCTCCTCTTTGTTTTGACCTAAAGTTTGAGACAAATGGTGATTTGTGGCTGGAGCTCTAAGCACATAAAGTGACGTCTTGGATGGTCTATTGTTGACAAAAACTCTGCAATCCAGGCATCATCCATTACTACAAATGACCATGCAATATACTGAACACGTAAAAGGCAGTGGAAGGAGATACTCTAATAACCACACTTGCTCTTTAAGTTTTGAAGGGAAAATACTACCCTACATCATACACACCATAACACATGAACACACATATATAAACTCTAGCCATTCACTCTTAACAGGACTTCATTTTCATTTTCCAGTTTTTCTCTCATCCCTCTTCGCTCTCCCATGCTCTCTTCCTTTCACACTCTCTCTCTCATCCCTATCTCCACCGTAACAACCCATAACCACCACCTAACCAACTCTTTCAACCAACACCAACTGCCATAACAGAGTCTTGCAACTGATTCCGGCCACCACCAATCTCGGCCAACCTCCATAACAATCAATCTCCGGCATTCTCCATGGATCTTCATCGTTGAGACCACACGTTGCAAATACCAGGATCATCATCATCAACCACGGATTCGTTGAAACAGACTTGAATCTCTTCTTCTGCATACAAAACCCCTGAGTTTATTTCTCAGGAGTTAGAACAATTGCAAATTCGCCACAGTCGCATACAAGATCCGAGTGCAAAAAGGAATAGAAGTTCTCCGAAGGCTTTGGTTCAAAGACCTTTCAAGTAAGTGATCCCTTTCCCTTGCCTGGAACCCGTCATTAGAAGCATGTATAGGCCTGGACCCCGTTTTCTCCAAAATAATGGTTGTTTGAATGTTTGAATCACATCTTTGAATCCTATGATCAATTGTGAGTGCGTAGGTATGCTTATAGTTGGTTTTAAAGAAAATTGCAAAAGCTAGGGTTTTGAAAACGCGTTCGGTTAGGATGTTAGAGTTAGAATTAACAAAAACTAGTGAGAGATTCGTGATCTATGCAAAATTTTGAGTGGAAAGGTGTTGGCTTTTTGAGTTTCTGGAAAATATGGTCCGGCTCCACCGTGGGAACCGCCGGAGAAGACAACCGGAAAATGTCTCCGGCGTCCGTGCATGGTTTTTTTTTCTTCTTTCCGTTTGCCTGCGTGTCACTGTATCACTGGTCCCTATTCCCATTTTCTTGGTTATTTTGTTTTGTTTAAATGATTAGTTGTGAGGTGGCGCAGTATGGTTGGTTCATTCTTTGTTTTTTGTCTTATTAGACTTAAAATCTCATTTGACCGATTGATAAAGGTGAACTATATTTCATGTCACGTTTTTCTTAATCTTACTACATGAATAGATAAATAAAAACCATAATATAAAATGAAATAAATAATTGGAATAAAAAGAAGGATAGTGGACCAAAAGACTGGGCCTCGGTTGCAAGCGCTTTCCACACCCCCGTATAACAGGCCCATACACTTTGTAAATAGGAATCAGTTCATATCTCAATTGCTTTTTTCACCCCTTGGCTGACAGATTTTGAGAAATGTTTAGAAATTGTTTCTTCTCTAATTTTTGACTTGTAATTCAGTTTCCATTGAAATAAAAATGTGAAAAAATATGTTTTAGATTCCTTAATGTGTTTAGATAATTTTAATATTTTTCTATGTTTTTTAGGACTCATCTTGGTATTTTTAATGGACTATTTTCTAAAGTGTAGTCGATTTTGTTTCGGTTTAGGTACTTTATGCTTTTAGGCTTGATTGAATAACTTGCAAACTGATTTTTTCCATTCCTTTTTGTGTACATTCAGTAGAGATATATAGGATGTCATGTATCAAAAAGAAAGTTCTGATTCTAAATTTTGGTATGGTTTTTAGGCTAGTTCCTTTAGCGTTCGATTATTGTGCGTTTGTGTACGATTGTTGCTTGTTTTTTCCCATAAGGGATGATACACCTATGCAATGCTTTTAATACTTTTTGAGGACATATCTAGGACTGTTTAAGAGACTTTAGTACCTGATTTGTGAATTTTAAGTCATCCTTTCATGCTTTGCTCAAATTTCCTTTCTTACATGTAAATAACTTGCTTTTAGTTAGCGATTGTATCATAACTTGTGCAAATGACCTATAATTTTGCATGAGACTTCTTGACTTGATTCCATGAGTGTTTAAACATCTATTAGGTGCTGTTCACTACTGACTTCCATCATTTTTTCCATGACTTTCTAACTTCGTTCACAATTTGAAATCATTTAGTTAGTTTGACCTAGTTTCGTCTAGTTTTTGTTCGAACTTTGTGTTGCTTCAAGCTAATTGACTAACAAGGATTGGTATAAGGTCTTAGACCTATAAATGCAATGATATGCTACTGACTTCAAGCTTATTTCATGTATTCATTTGCTTTTTGTTTTGATTAATTGATGTTTGTTCGCTAGTTGTTAAGTAACGATTCAAGCGATACTTTGGTAACGTCTTGTGAATATTTTCGTGTGATGCCATGATGATTTTGTGTTGGATTTAAGACACTCAATTACTTGTTTTGCTACTGCCCTAGGGATTTCTTCCCTCTTTCTCATGCTTTGCCTCTTCTTTCACACTTTGATTGTTGTTAGTTTAAGAGGCGACGATTGTTTGTTCTCCCTCCACCTTTTGTGGATTGTTTTCTCTTGGGATTCATTGTGTGTAGTCTCTATTAGGAGTAGACTTGGTTAGGGACTTCATTAAGTCACCTACTTTGCTTGTTGCTTTTGCTTATCTCTTACCATATGCTTGCCATGTTCCCTTAGGGCGGTGACTTCAATCTTCGTTAAGATGAGTCATATAGAACAACTTAGGTTGTAGTCTATGCATGATAACATAGGTAGAGATCCCTTATCCTTGACCTTAGGGCCATTTGTATGTTAGTATTAGGTTAGAAATGTATGTTCCCCTTTTGCATAACAAACAAAAATCCATAAAACACAATAAAACATTAATAAAGGTTGAAAGTTAATAAAAAGGAATGGAAGCTCTCGTCCCTCTTGTTTAAGGGGATCACTTGAGTGGAGATTCCTAAACTTAAAAAACACAAACCAAGAGTTGATTGAGTCTTCCTTGATTAAGGTTCACTCAAAACGCTCGACATACTTTTGTTTAGCTTTTAAGAGCATGTTACTTCCACTCCAATCCCAGCGTGAGCCTCCAAAGGTCGAGCGGCGGAGTGTGATGTAACTGTTCACTAAAAAACACCAACAAATCCTAAAAAACATAGAAAATCTTGAGCAGAACTACGACGCTCTGATTCTTCTTAAGAGGATACGTAGGTATAGAGGCAACTCTAGCGAGCACAATAATTATTAAAAAACTCTAAGTTTAATCATGCATTGCATTAGTGATAGATACACCCTCTAGATAGAAACAAACATAGGTGGATACCATCGAGTACGATGGGCGTGAGGGGTGCTAGCACCTTCCCCTTGCGTAACCGACTCCCGTACCCTATTCTCTGGTCGAAAGACCTTGTTCTTATTTCGAGTTAGGTTTCTGATATTCCTTTCCCGCGATGGGATAAATATATTAGTGGCGACTCTGATCCATTTTTCGCGGTAGCGACACCAGGCCCATGAATCTTCAGCAAAGAACAAATCTCAGATCAAAAACGAAATCTAATTGAATCAAAATCTTAACTTAACAAAAATATTCTATTGAATCGAATCAAGAATCACAACATAATATAATCTTAACAAATCGATAAAATCAAATCTCTGTTAATTCGAATTAGTCTATAAACGAATAAAAATACATATCAAAAACCTAAATCTAAGTTTTCCTAATCAGATCCTCAACCCTAACTATAAAACAGAAAAGACATTAGATGAAGGGGGGATTTTGGGAGAATTCTGGGAAAGAACCCTAGCGCCGCCGCTCTTCAGCTTCCACCGAACCTGCAAACATAGAGAAAAGAAAATGAGATTAACATACGAGGAGCTCACACGATTCTCAATTCCAAACAAAAGGTAACATGCGGTCAACTTAGCTTAAGAAAGATGTCATTATGCATGCGTTTCTTTTGGTTTGATTGTTGTTTCTGGAAATCGTAAAGGTTAGGGTCCTTTGAGTTAGGTTTAGGGTTCATAAATTGCTAGTTTTAGGTTTAGGTTTTGTGAGGGATAGGGTTTGTATTCATGATTTCTGGGTTTTAGATGAATTTTCCGATGAACATTCATCGGTTATCTGGGTTTTGGTGGTGGATTTTATGGTGGTTTTCTGGACTTCACGGTGGCTTAGGCGCGGTTTCTGGGGTGTTGGAAGAGAAAACGAGAGAAGATTAGAGAGAGAGAAGAAGTAGAGAGAGAAAGAAAGGAAGAGAATGAGGGGAATCGGGGGAAGTGGCATAGCAAAGACATTCTCCCGGCCGTCAGATTAACTCCAAGTGGCTTCACGATAGCCACTCGGTTGACATTGAGACTTTGATCTCATGTCTTTCTCTTACCGTACGCCTCGCTCCCAGGCCATGTGAAGGCCGTTAGATCTAAATCCAAGGCTTAGATCTCTCTACCTCACCTCATCCCATACACCCTCGCTACAGCCAATTACACGGACCAAGACCTTAATGGGCCAGACCCCATGCTATACACACTCCCCAATTTTCTACCTATTAGCAAATATACACCCCCTGTAAATTAAAAATAGAACTTAATTAATTAATTTTGAGTTTGTGATTGTTTAATTGTTTGTTTGCTTTTGGTGATTAAATCTAATTTTCTCCTCGAACCGACTAAATCTATTAGTCGCACTAGACGAGAAATGATTTTTGATTATTTAATAATATAATTGATTCTTAATTTAATTTTCTCCTCGAACCGACTAAATCTATTAGTCGTAGTAGACGAGGAATAATCTTTTTGATTATTTAACAATTTAATTCTTACTAATTCTCTCCTCGACCCGACTAAATCTATTAGTCGCTTTAGACGAGAGATAAAAAATACATAAAATCCAAAACACATTTAATTTGCTGCCCGCGACGATCAATCTATCGATCTGAGTAACTAGCAATGCTCCTTAATCCGTTAGCTATACTGACCAAATCTATTGGTCATCACATCTAACGGTGACATATCAAATCAGGGTTGTACACCCAAACATTCAAAACACACTAAACCACGACACTACGGATTTTCATCCCTGCAAATATTGCGATTTTTAAATCTATAGCAAGGTGACTCGAAATACCTTCAAACACCTCCATAATCAATTCTAAGGCGTACAACCCTGTGCCCGAACTACGTAGACTCTGATCCTCCCTAAGGAGGTACGTAGGCACTTGGCAACAAGGCGAGTCCCCTTCCTCTAAATTCTAATCCTGTCAATATAATTAACCCTATTGTTGATTTCTGTTACCCTTTTTTATAAACCTTGCCATAAACCCTTATCTTTGCAATGTTAGCCTTTAGGAAAGGGTTGAGGGTGCCTAATACCTTCCCTCAACCTGATTATAATAACTTACCCCGAATCTTTAAAACTGCGTAGGGTTTCCTATTCACCCTTCAGAATAGGTGGCGACTCTAAACCTTCATTTTTAGGGCAGGTTGCTACAGCTGGCGACTCTGCTGAGGAATCATCAATGGTGAATTATTATGCTCCTAAGGCTTGGCAAGGTTTAGGTTTGGCAAATTATTTAGGTTTGTGGCTAGCTATTAGGGTTTGGTTTAGGATTTAGGTTTTCCTTTTTTATTAAATATTTAAATTTTTATTTATTTATTTATTCATCTGCAATTTATTCATTTACGTTCAATTTAATTAAATATTTTTATATTTGTTATTTTATTGTATTCTGTTGGGATATTATAAATTGCTGTTAAGCCTAAGCGTGGGAATTATAATAATGACCAGAGGGGAATTACATCGCCTACGAGTCTTATTATAATTCCACTCAGAGTGGGTTAAATATTCGGAAAGGTCTGATACGAGGCTCGACCTTGTTGAGGGCTGGACTGGGTATTTAGCTGATCTCTTTGGGAACCAACCCCTAAAATTCGAACCTCATGGACCAATGAGTTGTTCCAAAATCCAAAGAGACAAAAAGTCTCGGCGGCTACGAACGATCCCATGAGACCTTCTAGAACATACCAATGGGAAGGGTAGCACCCTAAGCTGTTACGTCGAACCTATGAACCTAGGGCTTATGTGCTTATGTGTTTAATTATACATTTTTATTATTTTTTTAATATATCGTATAACTGTGGCATTCATCATACATCACGTGCATTCTTGCATCATGTCTTATCCACGAAAAATAATGTGAAAAAAAAGGAGTTATTATATTTAATCAATGGATGAGGATAAGACATAAACACGAATAAAACATATCATTCATGACATGCATATCATTTTCATGGCATTGAAAGAAGATTTCTCTTTTGCCTTCAGAGCAAAAGACCATTGGGAAGGATAATCTAACATCCCGACCGTCTTATCGGACAAGATTTCAGCAAAAGAAATCAATGGATCAGCTAGAACAAAATCAAGCCTCTCTTCGTGAGGAGGTGGATCAATTGAAGGTTAGTATAGAAGAAGTTAAAGGAGGTATGACCCAAATGCTGAGCTTCATGAAAGATCTCAAGGATAAGCAACACAAGGCTAAGGAGGTTCAAGACCAGTATGAGGAGATACCGAACGATGGCAACCCGTTGTTAGGATATGTTCGAGGCTATGACCCTCACAAGACAAAGGCTCACTCTTTTAAGAAGGTCGCTACGACCCAAGAGGATGGAGAGGCCCCTCAAGAAGGATTTGTCCCCACTCCACAGACTAAAGGGACAACCCGCACGGTTTGCATTCCTGCTAACAAAGTCCCTAAGGATAATGATTACCTGAATCTACAATACGGAGTACAAGAGGTGGACAACACAGACCAAGCACCTCGGACGCAGCAGTCTAATCCCAACTCCAGGGAAGACTTTAAGGACAGTGAACAGATCAAAGCGCTAGAGGAGAGACTAAAGGTGGTAGAAGGGTATGATGCTTTCGATGTGGACGCCTTCGAAATGAGTTTGGTCTCTGACTTGACTATCCCACACAAATTCAAGATGCCTGACTTCGAGAAATACAAAGGACTCACATGTCCAAGGAACCACTTGCGCATGTATGTGCGAAAAATGGCTGCCTATGCCCACGATCAAAAGCTGATGATACATTTCTTCCAAGATAGCTTAAGCGGAGCATCTGTTGACTGGTACATGCAATTGGAGAAATCCTATATCTGAAGTTGGAATGATCTTGCCAACACATTCTTGAAGCAATACAAGTACAACCTAGACATGGCACCCAATCGGATGCAATTACAAAATATGTCATAGAAGAAGGATGAATCATTCAAGGAGTATGCCCAAAGATGGAGGGAAATGGCTTCTCGAGTCCAACCCCCCTTGATGGAAAAAGAACTGGTGGACATATTTATGAGCACTTTGCAAGGACCATACTACGATAAGATGGTCGGAAGCATATCTTCAGGGTTCTCGGACTTGGTAGTCATTGGTGAAAGGATAGAAAATGGGATCAAAAATGGGAAGATACAAGGGGCACCCTCATATTCCTATCACACAAAGAAGTCATACGATGGAAAAAAGGAACCCAACACTGTTGGGGCAATCCTGGTTAATCAAACCTCAGCACTGCAACAGAAGGATCAGCAAAAGCAACAGGGTGGCCAACGCACCTGGAGGTCAAAGCCAAAATGATCATTCACCCCGTTGCACATTCCACTATCTCAAGCTTTGCAACATCTGCTCAGTTAGAACTTGATAACTCTGCTGCCTCCATACTCAGCTCCAGCTAACCCCGCTCCTGGGTACAAGCATCATGCTAGATGCGCTTATCATTCAGATAGTCCTGGTCATGATACAGAGGATTGTGGGCCGTTGAAGCACAAGATCCAAGATTTAATTGAAGAAGGGCTCATTGAGTTCGAACAGCCTCGCAAGTCTAATGCTATAAGTGGCTAGAAGGAGGGTTTCTTAGATCATTAGTTTTGTTTTCATTCGCAGTTTCTTTCCTGTTTGTTTAAACATTGGTTCTGCGGTATACGCTATGTACTTTACAATAATCATTAATGCATTGCTTACGTTTGTCTTGGTTTACTCCTAGTGCTTTCGCTATATTCAAAACTGTGTTTTTACTTGGTTTTATTATTTGTGATATTCAACTTTTGTTCAAAGATGTGTACCTTTAGAGGGAGAATGACGAAAACGATACCACAATCTCATACAGTACGCTTTCGAACAGACCGTGTTGACGATGTACAGGCATTGTTTCAATTCCAATACAGTGGAGATATAAGGATGTTAATCCCTCGTCAACCCCTTCGAGCCTAAGAAGTAGGAGTCTTCCTTCACGTACAAAATAAAAACCCTCAAAATATAACCTGGGGTAGGGTAGCTGTTCAGTTAACTTGATTATCCCAAATTGTTCCTTTGAACATAATCACTGATGGTTCTCCGTCATAATTAGGCCTGGCAGTCAATGTCCGCAAAGAAAAAGAAAAATAACGCAAGGCCTGCCAAGTCAAAACCTATTAAGGAGACTCAGGCAAAATCGGGGCATCCCGCTGACTGTAATTTTAATAAACAGCTCAGGCAAAATTAGGGATAATAAAGTAAAAAAGAGGAGGTCACTACATACCCTCAACAAAGGGAAGATATTACAAAAAGAAGGATGACTGCCTTTGCAGATAAACCTTTGGTTTTTGAACCATCATGAATGTCAATATTACAATACCCAAAGTCTTTTGGAGCTTAAATGCATAGTTAACTGAGCATAGGACTGGAGAATATCACGAAGATTGGGACGGGTACAAATAAATTTGAGCCATTATCCTTTGTTTCTTAAAACCGTGAACCAGGCCACGTTACAACCCTTAGAAGTCCTAACTGAAGCGCGGTTAGTTCGAGAGCATACCGTTACCAAAAGGTATCCCGACTCCTTAAGGTCTACTATAACTCTTGAGTTGATATCACTTTCTAAAAAAAAAAACATTGTTTTACTCAAAAATGTTTTTAAGCTTTCAAGACAGACATATGCATTCGCATCTTATGAATTTCATCGTAAAGCACACTGGTCTATATAGATTCAAATGTTTTAACATCGGGGAGAAGTTGCATGGGGCATGGCTAATGGCTAAAAATCCTACCGACAGGCGAAATAGCTTTTAAAAAGCATATCAAAGAAGAAATATCTCTTACGCCTGACTCGGGCGGCTAGTGTATACACAAGGCATAACCCGTGGTCATCCTATTTATCTGGGGCAATCTAATCAAGATCCATGGATTCTCTCAAGGACTCTGAATAGCCCATGGGGCAAGTCCATTACCTGGGGGCACGTTGCAAAGGTCACTTCATATAAGACGGTGTTAATACTATTCTCACATCCTTTCTAGGAACCTTTTTAGGTAATTTTCTTTAAAACGTCTCTTAATCCTTTCAGGCAGTCTTCTTTAAGACATGCTCAAATATCTATTATCCTTTCTAGGAGCCCTTTTCAAATAGTCTTCTTTAAGACACATCTTCTCGTTCTTTCTACAAACCTTTCCAAGTGTCTCTCGTCATTTTCAGAAATCTTTTCAGATAGTCTTCTCTAAGACATATTCCTTTCTAAGAACCTTTTCTAGGTAGTCTTCTGTAAGACATCTCTTAACTTTTTCAGGTAGTCTTCTTTAAGATATTCCTTACCCTTTTCAGGTAATATTCTCTAAAATATCTCTTGTCCTTTCCAGGAACCTTTCTAGGTAATATTCTTTAATACACCCGTCAATCTTTTCAGACATGTTCAAGTTTCTCTTATGCCTCCAAGAACTGTGTCAAACTTTGTTTAAAGTGCAATCTTCTTTGGGACGGTCTCCTATCCTTTTTAGGGTAATCTTCTTCAAAATGTCTTTTCCTGAGTTTTGTTTAAAACACCACACTCCTTAAAATAGTCCCCTATGGGAACCTTTTGACCTTCTTTGTAAACGTGCCTCCCCGAGCTTTGTTTAAAGCATGGTCGTGTTCAAGACGATCTCATATATTTTCCAGGAACCTCTTCAGGTAATCTCCTAGAAGGCATCATTTCATTCTGAGTATTCAGTGAACTTTTGTCCATCGGACACGACCAAGACGCACGACTAATTCTGAAAAGAATCTGCTTCACATTCGAATCAATACCTAGCATCATGGAGATTGGGTTAATCAAAGGCGATCATTGCTAATAAAGATCCCTGAACCGGGGGAACCACATCTAGGGGGTTCTCCTAAACAGGGGCATACAATCAATGATCCTATTGACTGGGGCATATCTTTCAAGAATTCAAATATTGGGGCAATGCATATCAGGTTCGAGGCATGACATGGTAATATTCGAGTTCCCTCTAAGGATATTCCCTTCAAGTCAAATGGTGCATCTCTCAAAATCTTTGATATCAGGGAAATCACGCTAGTACCACACAAGGAGCATTGCTGCGTAATTGGCCTTCCTGCGCCTGTATTATTTACGACCTACAATGTGGGAGCGTCGTACATACATAATTCTCATTTATTTTGAGAATCTCATTACATGACACATGCATCATAACATTGGATGAAATCAACATTTGCCTTTTCAGGTCACTCCAAAGTCAAAAGGACATTATCATCCAAATACGGTGCAAATACGATCGTTTCCACAATTAAATCTTAACAATTTCGAGGCTTCATTCTGAGCCTTTCTTCAGAGGCAATTCAGAAACAATCAAATTTTTTTTTACCTTTCAAGGTAGTCTTCTCCAAACGCCTATCAACCTTTCTAGGTAGTCTTCGCCAAGACCTTTCTTATCCTCTCTAGGAGTCCTTCTATGTCAGTCTTGTTTAAGACATATCTAGGTTAACCTTGTAGTCTTGTTTAAGACGTATCATATCCTTTCCAGGAATCTTTTTAGGCCAGTCTTGGGTAAGACGTTTCATATCTTCTTTTAGAAGCCTTTCTAGGTAGTCTTGTTTAAGACATATCTCAACCTCTTTAGGTAATATTCTTCAAATATTTATCCAATCTTCTCTAAGACATATCTGAGCCTTTCTAGGTAATCTTGTTTAAGAAGTTTCATATCTTTTTTAGGAGCCTTCCTAGGTAATCTTGTTTAAAACGTTCTAGGAGCCTTTTCTGGGTAATCTTGTTTAGACCATATCTCAACTTCATTAGGTAAGATTCTTCCAATCTTTTCTAAAAGACATATCTTGCTCTTTCAAAGAGTTTCCTCAGTCAGTCTTCTCTAAGACAATTCGTCCCGAGCTTTGTTTGAAGCCTAATCTCCGTCACATCTGTCAATGATCCACCCTGTTCAGGAAACCTCTTCAGGTAGTCTTATGTAAGACATTACTTCATCTCTCCTCAAATACAATTCGAACTAGGATTCGCAAATATCTCAAAAGGGTTAAACAAATTCAAAGGGTGATAAGGAGATAAGACGGTGGAGTTATCATACATACTCATTTGCATACACGCAACATGTACATATCTAAACATTCATACATCTACATTATACAAACAATGGGGTCATTCACATACGCATGATGCATACGCATTTACAAAATGATATCCTATATGGGTAAACTTGTCCAAACCAGGGCAAATGACTCCTATTGATGCAGAAGAACTTGCCAAAACTATAACAAGTAATCCTTCTGGGTTACACAAACTACGAGAACTTACTAAAACTGTAGTAAGTGGAGTTCATAAACTGCGAAAGCTTGCTAGCACTATAGCAAGCTGATCACACAACTAATTGTAAATCCCCGCTATGTGAGACTCAGGCTTTAGCAGGACACTTCTTTTCTCTCACACTCAAGCACAAGGTAAATTTAGGGGTCTTCCATTATTTAATAACCCTTCGATCCGAAAAGCGTGAGACCTGCGTATTCTCACGCCATTCAATCCAAGGTAATTAAATAGGGGCAACCGTCATACCCCAAAATTTACCCGATACGATTAACTTTTTCAATTTATTAAGGGTGTTAAAAATTAGGAGCCATAGGGTTTAGTATACCTATTATTAAACTCGCTCTCCTTTAGAATTCCCGTATAAATTGGTTAAGACGAAATAGAAGTGTGAATAGTAAATATTTGAGTTCCAATTTGCTTTGGGCCCAATCATCTCTTATCATTTACTCATTCATATTAATTGTTGATTAATAAAGGTCATTATTTTTATAATTATTTATTAATTATGGGGTTATTATTATTATTAATCTTAACTATTATCTTTAGTTTTAAAATTATTAGGAGTATCCAAATATTGTTAATTAGCAGTATGATTAAGCATTAGCGTTAATAAAATTATTAGGTGTTTTAGTTAAGGGGTGTTGATTAATTACATTATTGAGTTAATTAATTTAATTAAGTAATAATTGGATCAAAATGGGGCAGGCTGGTGGTGTTGGGCCATGGATCGGTGTTGGACCAAATGGATCAAGGGAGTGGACCGGGTCAAACCGACCCGACCACTATTCATCTTCTTCCACACTCAACTTGCAGCCGCCGCTCACCATCTGAAAATAAACCCTAATTCAATACCCAGGCCCATGAATCTTCAGCAAAGAACAATTCTCAGATCAAAAATGAAATCTAATTGAATCAAAATCTTAACTTAACAAAAATATTCTATTGAATCGAATCAAGAATCACAACATAATCTAATCTTAACAAATGAATAAAATCAAATCTCTGTTAATCCGAATTAGTCTATAAACGAATAAAAATACATATCAAAAACCTAAATCTAAGTTTTCCTAATCAGATCCTCAACCCTAACTATAAAACAGAAAAGACATTAGATGAAGGGGGGATTTTGGGAGAATTCTGGGAAAGAACCTTAGCGCCGCCGCTCTTCAGCTTCCACCGAACCTGCAAACATAGAGAAAAGAAAAGGAGATTAACATACGAGGAGCTCACACGATTCTCAATTCCAAATAAAAGGTAACATGCGGTCAACTTAGCTTAAGAAAGATGTCACTATGCATGCGTTTCTTTTGGTTTGATTGTTGTTTCTAGAAATCGTAAAGGTTAGGGTCCTTTGAGTTAGGTTTAGGGTTCATAAATTGCTAGTTTTAGGTTTAGGTTTTGTGAGGGATAGGGTTTGTATTCATGATTTCTGGGTTTTAGATGAATTTTCCGATGAACATTCATCGGTTATCTGGGTTTTGGTGGTGGATTTTATGGTGGTTTTTTGGACTTCACGGTGGCTTAGGCGCGGTTTCTGGGGTGTTGGAAGAGAAAACGAGAGAAGATTAGAGAGAGAGAAGAAGTAGAGAGAGAAAGAAAGGAAGAGAATAAGGGGAATCGGGGGAAGTGGGATAGCAAAGACATTCTCCCGGCCGTCAGATTAACTCCAAGTGGCTTCACGATAGCCACTCGGTTGACATTGAGACTTTGATCTCATGTCTTTCTCTTACCGTACGCCTCGTTCCCAGGCCATGTGAAGGCCGTTAGATCTAAATCCAAGGCTTAGATCTCTCTACCTCACCTCATCCCATACACCCTCGCTACAGCCAATCACACGGACCAAGACCTTAATGGGCCAGACCCCATGCTATACACACTCCCCAATTTTCTACCAATTAGCAAATATACACCCCCTGTAAATTAAAAATAGAACTTAATTAATTAATTTTGAGTTTGTAATTGTTTAATTGTTTGTTTGCTTTTGGTTATTAAATCTAATTTTCTCCTCGAACCGACTAAATCTATTAGTCGCATTAGACGAGAAATGATTTTTGATTATTTAATAATATAATTGATTCTTAATTTAATTTTCTCCTCGAACCGACTAAATCTATTAGTCGTAGTAGACGAGGAATAATCTTTTTTATTATTTAATAATTTAATTCTTACTAATTCTCTCCTCGACCCGACTAAATCTATTAGTCGCTTTAGACGAGAGATAAAAAATACATAAAATCCAAAACACATTTAATTTGCTGCCCGCGACGATCAATCTATCGATCTGGGTAACCAGCAATGCTCCCTAATCCGTTAGCTATACTGACCAAATCTATTGGTCATCGCATCTAACGGTGACATATCAAACCAGGGTTGTACGCCCAAACATTCAAAACACACTAAACCACGACACTACGGATTTTCATCCCTGCAAATATTGCGATTTTTAAATCTGTAACAAGGTAACTTGAAATACCTTCAAACACCTCCATAATCAATTCTAAGGCGTACAACCCTGTGCCCGAACTACGTAGACTCTGATCCTCCCTAAGGAGGTACGTAGGCACTTGGCAACAAGGCGAGTCCCCTTCCTCTAAATTCTAATCCTGTCAATATAATTAACCCTATTATTGATTTCTGTTACCCTTTTTTATAAACCTTGCCATAAACCATTATCTTTGCAATGTTAGCCTTTAGGAAAGGGTTGAGGGTGCCTAATACCTTCCCTCAACCTGATTATAATAACTTACCCCGAATCTTTAAAACCGCGTAGGGTTTCCTATTCGCCCTTCAGAATAGGTGGCGACTCTAAACCTTCATTTTTAGGGCAGGTTGCTACAGGGAGTAATATCTATGGGCCCCTTGATAGAGTATGACTGTAAAATGCATGGTCGTGCTCAAATAAGTCGATATTAGATATTGGGCTTATTTGTTGTTATCAAGTATACTCAGGGATCAAGGAATAAAATATTGGACTATACAAGGGTGACACATTCTATGCCTTGTGTTCAATATGGATATAAGGGTAAAAGTATAATTGTACACATAATTATTATCACAGAAAGGTTATGTCAGATCACACGACATTCTCGTCACTTGGGTAGCAGCGATGTGTTGCTAGATACCACTCACTGTTTATAATATTAAATAAGTGATTTAATATTAATGCCAACGTTACGAGAACCTACAGGGTCACACGCATAAGGTGCTTATGGTGGAATGGATAATTTAATTGAATATGATTTAATAAATGAGAATTGGCATGTGATTAAATTAAATATGATTTAATTTAATTAATATTTATTTTATTTAATTAAAAGAGTTTATTTAAATGTAAATAATATTTATTTAATTAAATATTTTAATTAAATAAGATTGTGCTTATTTTGGAGAAGCCCAAAATAAGAGCATTAGGGTTTTAGAAGCTCTCTATAAATAGAGGAGCTCTTTACCTTACCAATGCTAATTGTCAATTTTCTCAAAACAAGAATGGCTAGCACCGCCTTCCACTTTACACTCGCGTGGACTATGTAGAGATGCCAGTATCTTCCGTTGTTCGTGAATAAAAGATTAAGCACGCCTCAAGAGATAATTCTTGCACCCTTATTAGTATTTGGTTTGTGATTAATGATTTAATCAAGATCCGTTCATCGGATTAGATCCGTTCATCGGGATTATTCCGCTAAGAGGATCAAAAATTTGAAAAACCCTCTTAAAATCCCAACATCGCTAGTATCTTATTAAAGGTTACTTGCGAGATCGACCATAGAATTTCAGAATATTTCTTTCTAGGTTTCAAGGGTTTTTTGATGGAAAGTCCTACGGTTTTGTGATGGCGTCAACACGGCGTCGACATGTTCAGGAGTTTAATAGATATACCTTCCCTAAGGCCCTTGGTGAAAATCCAACCAACAAAGGTAAAGGGAGGCGTTCGACACACCTGATCGTTAAAATGGAAGTTGTACAAGAGAGAGCTCTTTTGAAAATCAAACCAACAAAAACAAAGAAAGAGAAAGAAAAGAACTTAAAGTAAATGACATAACATTTAAAGTTTGCAGAAAAGTAGATGGTTCAAACATACATAGCCTTTGCTTGACTCATTTCACTCTTTAGCTTGGGTACTCTGAGTGTGTTGCGTGTAGGCGTTTGTAAATTGTGAACCCCTAAAACTATGTACAGAGTTCTTTATATATAATAAAAATATATAAATGCTCCATGGAGGTTGTCGATTCGATGTTCCCTCACATATCCTTCAATCCATGATTCCACGTTCTTCATCCAATCACTTTCCCTCCAAAACCTTCTCTTGCATGGTGTTAACCGTTTCTTTTGAATCTATGGGCTTTCAACCCATGTTTTGGGCCTTTTTATATTTATTAAGCCCAATAGTCCATTTTTAGTCATTTAGCTTCTAGTTGACCAGATGAGGTTCGACCTAATTATTTTTGCCTGCGACAATCATTCTTTTCAGATTCTATCTTTTGGCTTGATTTTCTATGAGGTCGAAAATACTAGCCAACAAATTGCCCCCCAAAATGTCCTTTTATTTTGTTTAACCTTGGATTTGGTTAACTTCGCTAGTCTATTATTAAAGGTCACTTGCAAGATCGGCCAGAGAATCTCAAAATAGTGCTTTCGGGGTTTCAAGGGTTTTTTGATGGAAAGTCCTATGATTCTGTGATGGTGTCGACACGACGTAGACACGTTCAAGAGTTTAATAAATATATCTTCACCAAGGCACTTGGTGAAAATCAAACCAACAAAGGTAAAGGAAGAAGTTCGACACGCCTGATCGTTAAAATGGAAGTTGTGCAAGAGAGAGCTCTTGTGAAAATCAAACCAACAAAAACAAAGAAAGAGAACAATAAGGACTTAAAGTAAATGACATAACATTTAAAGTTTGTAGAAAAGTATATGGTTCAAACATACATAGCCCTTGCTTGACTCATTCCGCTCTTTAGCTTGGGTACTCTGAGTGTGCAGCGTGTAGGCGTTTGTAAATTGTGAACCCCTAAAACTATGTATAGAGTTCTTTATTTATAATAAAAATATATAATTGCTCCATGGAGGTTGTTGATTCCACATTCCCTCACGTATCCTTCAATCCATAATTCCACGTTCTTCATCCAATCACTTTCCCTCCAAAACCTTCTCTTGCATGGTGTTAACCGTTTCATTTGAATCTATGGGCTTTCAACCCACGTTTTGGGCATTTTATATTTCTTAAGCCCAATAGTCCATTTTTAGTCATTTATCTTCCAGTCGACCAGATGAGGTTCAACCTAATAATTTTTGCTTGCGACAATCATTCTTTTCAGATTCTATCTTTTGGCTTGATTTTCTATGAGGTCGAAAATCCTAGCTAACACACGAGTATAACTTATGATGTGGCTCTGAAACCATATATGAATGCCTCCTTCACGAGCCTCCGGAACTGGTCAAGGGATTCCCTGGACATAACCATACTGCCGGAGATACCTCTCAGGCAAGTGTCTAGTCACCGAGGTCTCCCACCTCATATTCTATGGATATATTGCAACATCGTCGAATGGACGATGGGCTCGGTGAGTTGTGTATGGTATCCAAACGACATCATCTATTGTCAAAGCATCTAGCCTCCTCCTATACTCTGAAACCCACCCTGAATCGCCTTTCTTTCCCTCCATCTCCTCGTCACTGAAGCGTCTGCTATGACACGCTGCACCCTCCTATCACAGATGCTAGGAAAATGCTCGTATATCCATCACTGGAGAAATAAAAACTAATTAATGTCACAAACAAAAAAACAGATAAGAAATGACCGTATACCTGGAATAGACTTAGATAACCCGAAAGATGTCTGGTCCCAGGCACTGTCGCAACTCTAAGTGATGTGTAGAGCATGGTCAAGGAGACAACTCTCCAAGCCTAGCCTGAACACCTGACTTATCTACAAAGAGATTACATGCTGTCAGATGAGTCATGTACGCCCTAGCGACAACCTCACACCTCTATGCCTCCACAAGCTCCTAGTTACTGTCCCGCACCCAAGACATCCGAAGGTGAATTCCCCTGTTAGAGTTAAACTCTTTCAGCATGACATCCTTAGAGACCTGTAGATCTTCTACAACATGGAGTAACAATGCCGTCTGGTTAATGGCAAGACTAGTAAAGAATCTACCGCTAATGAGGAGATGAAACAATGTAGAGACATCATCCAAAGTGATGGTCATCTCCCCTAAAGGGAAGATGAAAGTATGATGTCTCTGAGTGCCACCGCTCAACAAAAGCATATAGCTGAGAGGCTTCGAGCATGGTCAAGGAGCAATCAGCGAACTCCAGCAAACTAAAATAAAAAACAATGCGCCTGACCTTCTCAAGCATCTCACCCATGGGAATTTCTTCAACTTTGACCTGTGGGATGCGACCTTCAGCGGCTGACGCTCATGTAGGAAACAAAGTTAAATAAATAAACTATAATATTTCAACATATCACTGAACCATAATAAATATTTTGGAAATAAAAAATATAACATATATACCTCTCCCTGCCATATTTTGTATGCAACATGAGAAGCATAACGTGTGAGCACAAATCGGCCACTAGGCCCTCCTAGGAAGGCTCCAACTGCATGAACAGATACCTCCGTAGAAGCACAAACAGTGGCCTTTATATTTGTAAAAGTAACATCCTTATTGGAAACATGTACCTCCTCATCAGCAACAACATAAGTCTCATAAGCCTTAACAGGTATCTCCTCATCAATAATAAGAACTTGTACCTCCTCTACAGGAAGAGGCTCCTCCATAATAATTAGAACCTACTCAGCCTCCGCAGGAACAGGCTCATCCACAACAACTGGAACCTGATCAGCCTCCATAGGTGTAGACTCTTCCATAGCAGCAGAAACTCTAGCAAGTCGGCGTCGGGGTGCGTGGAACTGTTCTTATCCATGCGGCTGCTCAGCCATCCATTTCTATTGAGAACCGATCGAAGCGTGTCGTCCAGCCCATAGCTGGGAAGCCTCTATCTCAGCAGCTTTAGTAGCAGCTACTGCTATATCAGTGGTCCTTCCGATAATTGTGTTGTCCTTTCCTCTTGTCCTCACTAAAAAGAAAGGAAAAAAATTAGTTAAAAACAACAAGAAATGATATGAAAGATATTATTGGAAATTTCAAAATTTCAGGAATTTTTCAAAAACTTTTAAACTACAAAAAAATAATGATATGGAAGATATTGTTGAAAATTTCAAAATTTTTCGAAATTTTTCGAAACATTTTGAACTAGCGGAAATTTCTAAATTTCCGGTATCGCCCAATTTTTTCCCAAAGAATTTCTGGTATGGTTAAGAAATTTTCGGTATGTCACTTACCATTTGCAAATAATTTCCGGTATTACTGGAAAATTTTTGGTATCGCCATAAAAGTTTTAAAATTTTCGGTTTTCAACGGTAAATTTGTGAAATGGTAGAAAATTTGAGTAGGGTTATAGTTGACTTTTCACTTGTTTTAGAGGGGTGTAATATAAAACTTGGAGGTGACATGTAGAATCCTTTGTAGCATGTTACTTTAACTTCTAATTAGAGTTACAATATATGAAGAGCATGAAATCCACATTAATATTAGGACCATAATTCATGGTTTATTTCCTTGACCATCTCAGTTTGAAAACATATTTAGCTTCTCCCAAGTTCTTATGATTATTTCTCTTTCGTGTACAACTTCATCTTCCTAAGATTTTTGTTTTTCAAATAATTCCTCTTTATTCCTCTTCATGTTATATTTCTTTTATTAAATGCAAGGATTCATTTGAACCCATTGTGGGGTTTGTAGTATTGAAAGTTGTTGGTGTTACATCAACGAAGTTGACATTTTTAGTTGTCTTTTCCTATTTGGAACATGAACTAGGATAATAATACTTATGTTATTTTATCATTGTTACTTTTGTGTTGTTTGTTTTCGGGTGCTTGAAAAAGTTTTAATCTTGAAACCAATTCAAACTCCCCTTTATTATGTTTCATTGAACTTTTAGGGGGTTCGTGAGCCTTTCATACTAAAATCTCTCAAGTATTATTGGAAACTCTCAAGACCAAGTCTCGGGGAGAGGAGTAGGTCCATTTGATTTGACTGAACCTCTATAATTCCATGTGTTTTTCTTCTTCCATTAACTATTTAATTTCATCTATTTAATTTTTTCTGCTTAAACTTTTAAAAAATGTTTTTAAACTCTAACTTAAATTGCCAAAAGTTTTCAAAACAATGTTTTTTCAAACCACACAATTCGCCCCTTAGTATGTAAAATAATAAAGTGGTAATAGAAGTGTTTCATATCTTTGTATTTTCTAATACAAATAACTGATAGAGAAACTTTTTGAGAGCTCTTATAGGGTTTACGTGAACCCTACCCCTACATGGCCGCTGCCGCCACCGTTTGTTGGCACTATGATCTTCCTTGGAAATTCTTGAATTCTTCTCGACCTAGTATAACACCAGAACCACTACCCGCGTAGTAAAATTGTTTCCATAAGCATTGCAAAATACTTGTGATGTCTCAGTTGCTAATTTCAGCAAACTTTGTTGATGGGAAACAAATCATCAATAATGGTTCAAAAAGTGTCATATAATATTGGCCTATAGAGGTGCAAGAACAACCTGCATGGAAGAACAATCACAAATAAGGGAAACTCCCCATTACGTACCACAAAATTACGTGAAAGACTTCTAAAGGCACATGCACTAACCACAAAATGGAAGTTGACGAAATTGAAACGTGGGTATTATGAATTCTCATTCCAAACTAGAGAGGGTCTCAACAAGATTTAGAGTGTTGGCACCTGAAACATCAAACCATTGCTGCTTAAGCTTTCAACATTGACATTTGATTTCCGACTTAAGAACCTAAATATCGTTGGTCTATATATATTCTATATACACTCAAGAATTGGAAACTCCTCAACACCTCTTCTTGAACTTCAACCACACTATGAAATTCTAAACATGATTTAAATATTTGTTATGCATGCAACTTTATGGAACTGCCTTTGTGGTTATATTCAATATTTTTATCAAAGGCTGAAGTCCTTAGCTCAAGACTCTTACTACTAGCATCATTTTATTAATCATATGGAAAATTTGGTATATATGAAACTAGATTAGATTTAATGGTGCACAAATTAACTTTGGCAAAGAACTTATAGGCATAAAAAACTCAAAGAAAAAATGTACTCTTCGATGCATGGATTCACTATCTTAAAATATTTTGATATCAAATTCCCTCTACACTATGCATTAATCAAATCAATTGGGAATTTCTATAACCTCGTTGGGTTAAGTATAACACATATGAGGTGTCTAGAGGGAATCCCGACCTTACAACTTGAGCAATGCGTCTTCTTTTCAAGATGAACTTACAAGTATCATGATGGCTATAAATTACCCTACTAGGAGAGAGTGGAAGAAAATATGGTTTGAAAGTGATTCTCTACTTGTGATTTGAGCATTTACCAATGCAACCATTGTCCCTTGGAAGATCTTATCCCAATAGAAAAATTTCTTTCATATCATTAAATCCTCCCATTTTAAGGTACCTCTAATTTACCATGAAGACAATAATTATGCAAATTGTATAAGTAATGTAGGTTTTTACATTCAATATGAGATTTAGTGAGACTTCATTTAAATTTGCATGTGTGAGATATTGGATCGAACTCTAGTATTGTCGAAGGGTAACTTCTTGGTTCGATAGTTCGACAGAGTTAAGCATGAAGTCGAAGGATTGTTCACATGCTGGTGTCGAAGTGTGCATGCTGTAGTCGAAGATGGGTCTAGCATGCAGATGTCGAAGATGCTAGAGTTGTTAGCATGTTAAATTAGGTTTTAGTGTTTAAACCCTAATTTGTTAAGTTAGCTTGTTTATTAAGTTGGCTTGTGTAATGGGCCTTGCTGAAAAAGCCCATTAGTTAGTATGTTAGGTTTTATTATAAATAGCATACTAGTCTCTCATCATTGCTAAGCTGCAAATCCTAATTTAGGGTGAGAGAGGTTATTTGTTATTCTTGTAAACTTGTAATCTTGTTTTAAGAGAAAGTAAAAGAATAGCAGTTATAACCAATTCTTGTGTTCTTATTCTCTTCCCTAATTCCCTATTATACTTTGTTATTGGTATCGTTTTTCACAACAAATTGGTGCGGTGAGCGTGGAGAAGATGCCTTCAACAAAGTATGAGATTGAAAATTCACCGGAGTGAATGATTTCGGTCTGTGGCGCTTGAAGATGAAAGCCCTACTGGTTCAGCAGGGTTGTTTGGAAGCGTTGAAGGGAGAGGCAGCCATGAATGCAGAATTGACGGCAGCGGAGAAGACAAATATGATCGAGAAAGCACACAGCGCAATTTTGTTGAGCCTTGGTGATAAGGTTCTCCGGCAGGTATCAAAGGAGACGACGGCATCAGGGTTATGGGTGAAACTTGAAAGTTTGTATATGACCAAATCGCTGGTAAATCGACTCTACCTGAAGCAAGCTTTGTATTCATTCAAGATGATTGAAGACAAAGTATTGGCTGAGCAGTTGGATATGTTCAACAAGCTGATTCTTGATCTTGAAAATATTGATGTGAAGATCGATGATGAAGATCAAGCGCTGTTACTATTGTGTTCTTTGCCTCGATCACATGCTCACTTCAAAGAAACTCTCTTGTATGGAAGGGAGTCCCTGACGTTTGAAGAAGTTCAATCAGCCTTGTACTCTAAGGACTTGAATGAACGAAAGGAGCATAAACCTTCGACTGTTGGCGAAGGTTTGGCCGTTAAACGAAAACTCTTACGAAAGGATGGTAAGTTCGACAAGAAGAAAGGCAAAAGCCAGTCGAAGACTTACAGTGGCGAAGCATCTGGCATTCGATGCTACCATTGTAAGAAGGAGGGTCACACAAGAAAGGTGTGCCCTGAACGCTTGAAATATCATGGAGGTAAGGATAATGGCAACGCTGCCATTGTTCAAGATGATTTTGAATCATCTGATGTTCTTGTGGTTTCAAGCAGTGACTCTAAGAAGGAGTGGATTATGGATTCAGGTTGCACTTGGCACATGACTCCAAACAAAGACTTGTTCGAGGAATTATGTGATCAAGATGGTGGATCAGTATTGCTGGGAAACAACAAGGCTTGCAAGATTGCAGGTGTTGGATCTGTGAGATTCAAGCTCCATGATGAGTCAATAAGGTTGTTGACTGAAGTCAGGTATGTTCCTGATTTGAAGAGAAATCTGCTTTCTCTTGGTGAATTCGACAAGAAAGGATATGTTTTCCAAGGAGAGAAAAGTATCCTAAGAGTCATGAAGGGTTCGAAGGAAGTCTTGAGAGGCGTGAAGAAACAAGGCTTGTATACCCTTGAGGCTGAAGTTGTAAGTGGTTCGACAAATGTTGCATCCACGAAACCTTTGTCGAAAACAGAAATCTGGCACATGAGATTGGGCCATGTCAGTGAAAGGGGTCTGGTCGAATTAGGGAAACAAAATCTTCTTGGTGGAGACAAAATCGAAAAGCTGAAGTTTTGTGAACCCTGTGTACTTGGAAAATCTTGCAGAGTGAAGTTCAACAAAGGCAAACAAAGAACACATGGATCCCTTGATTACATCCATGCTGATCTTTGGGGGCCTGCAAGGTGTCCATCACATTCAGGAGCAAGGTATTTTCTATCCATAGTAGATGATTATTCCAGAAAATTATGGGTATTTACCAGAAGACTAAGGATGAAACTTTTGAGAATTTCAAAAGTTGGAAGACTCTGGTTGAAAATCAGACTGGCAGAAAGGTCAAGAGGTTGAGAACCGACAATGGCCTTGAATTTTGCAATGAGGCATTCGACAGTTTTTGTGATGCCTCTGGTATTGCAAGGCATAGAACTACTGCAGGTACTCCACAGCAAAATGGTTTGGCTGAAAGGTTTAATCGAACTATTTTGGAGAGAGTCAGATGCATGTTGACTAGTGCGGGGTTAACAAAGGTGTTATGGGTTGAGGCTGTTTCGACAGCAACATATCTGATAAACAGATGTCCTTCGACAGCGTTAGATATGAAGACACCTGAAGAAGTTTGGTCGGGACATCCACCAGATCTCGACAAACTGAGAGTATTTGGCTGCATAGCCTATGCTCACATTAGGCAAGACAAGGTCGAACCTAGAGCTCTGAAATGCATGTTCATGGGATACCCTGAAGGAGTCAAAGCTTATAGGCTATGGTGCCTAGAGCCAGGTCACAGGAGGTGTATCACCAGTCGAGATGTAGTTTTCAATGAAGCTGAAATGGCTTTTAAGAAAACTGATGATGTTGGTCGAAGTACAGAAACATCTGACGAAGAGCTGGAATAGGTAGAGATTCCTGTTGAGGTGGAGCATGTTGATGCTGAATTGCATATCCCAGATGAAGTCGAAGAAGAAGCAGAAGATGCTGAAGTTGAGGAAACTGACGATGACTACCTATTGTCGAGAGATAGGTCGAGAAGAGTCATCAAGCCACCTCAGAGACTTGGATATGCAGATCTTATAGCTTATGCCTTAATCTCTGCAAGTGAGGTTCTAGACGAAGAACCTAAAGACTATAAGGAAGTTATGAGGAGTCGAAATAAGACTGAATGGCAGAAGGCCATGGATGATGAGATGAAATCTCTTCATGATAATCATACTTGGGAACTGATCAAGAAACCTGTTGGGGCAGGGTTAGTCAGCTGTAAATGGATTTTCAAAGTTAAGGAAGGAATTGAAGGAGTGACGTCGAAAAGATACAAGGCAAGGTTAGTTGCAAGGCGTTTCACTCAGAAAGAAGGTGTCGACTTCAATGATGTGTTTTCTCCTGTTGTGAAGCATAGGTCCATTCGAATGTTGCTTGCCATGGTGGCACAGTTCGATCTTGAACTGGAATAGATGGATGTGAAGACTGCGTTCTTGTATGGTGATCTAGATGAAACGATCCTGATGAGGCAACCTGAAGGGTATGTCGAAAAGGGGAAGGAAGATTATGTGTGCAAGTTAAAGAGATCTTTGTATGGGCTGAAACAATCTCCTCGACAGTGGAATAGGAGATTCGACAAGTTCATGGCACACATAAGTTTCATTAGAAGTCAGTTCGACCACTGCGTTTACTTCAATTTCGATCTGGTAATTCATTTGTTATTTTGTTGCTTTATGTGGATGATATTCTCATAGCAAGCAACAGTGTCGAAGATGTGATGAGGGTGAAGGCTGAACTCAATAAGGAGTTCGATATGAAGGATCTGGGAGCTGCTTCCAGGATTCTTGGAATTGACATTCGAAGAGATAGAAAGAAGTCGAAGTTATGCCTATCTCAAGAGGCATATCTACGGAAGATTCTTGAAAAGTTTGGTATGTCGAATTCGAAGCCAGTTGTGACTCCAACAAACCCTCAATTCAAGCTGAGTATTGATCAGTGTCCCAGTACTGATGTCGAAAGAGCCTATATGAATAGCATTCCGTATGCTAATATAGTTGGTTCTTTGATGTATGCTATGGTTTGTACTAGACCCGACATAGCTTACGCAGTCAGTCTTGTAAGCAGGTACATGGCGAATCCTGGAAAGGCTCACTGGCAAGCATTGAAGTGGATTTTAAGGTACATAAATGGGTCTCTGAATAGAGTCCTAATTTATGGTGGAGCCTTGGGTGAAGATAGTAAAGCAGTAATAGAAGGATATGTCGACTCTGATTATGCAGGTTGTATGGATTCCAGAAAATCTATTTCTGGATATGTTTTCACTATGTTTGGCACTGCAATTAGTTGGAAAGCAACACTTTAGAAGGTTGTTGCTCTATCAACCACTGAAGTGGAGTATATTGCCCTAACTGAAGCTGTGAAAGAAGCATTGTGGCTTGAAGGTTTTGCGAAGGAGCTGAAACTTCAAGGTCGAGGTATCACTGTTAAATGTGATAGTCAAAGTGCAATACACCTGTCGAAGAATTCAGCCTATCATGAGCGAACTAAGCACATTGATGTGAGGCTGCATTTCGTCAGAGGAGTAATCGAGCGTGGAGAAGTCCAAGTGCTGAAGGTTTCGACTGAAGACAATGCTGCTGATATGATCACCAAGACATTGCCGAGTTGCAAGTTTTTCCACTGTATGCAGTTGATAAAGCTGCATGAAGAAAGCTAGTTTGTTCCTTGACGTTGTAGAGTTAGGTCCAAGGTGGAGATTTGTGAGATATTGGATCGAACTCTAGTATTGTCGAAGGGTAGCTTCTTGGTTCGATAGTTCGACAGAGTTAAGCATGAAGTCGAAGGATTGTTCACATGCTGGTGTCGAAGTGTGCATGCTGTAGTCGAAGATGGGTCTAGCATGCAGATGTCGAAGATGCTAGAGTTGTTAGCATGTTAAATTAGGTTTTAGTGTTTAAACCCTAATTTGTTAAGTTAGCTTGTTTATTAAGTTGGCTTGTGTAATGGGCCTTGCTGAAGAAGCCCATTAGTTAGTATGTTAGGTTTTATTATAAATAGCATACTAGTCTCTCATCATTGCTAAGCTGCAAATCCTAATTTAGGGTGAGAGAGGTTATTTGTTATTCTTGTAAACTTGTAATCTTGTTTTAAGAGAAAGTAAAAGAATAGCAGTTATAACCAATTCTTGTGTTCTTATTCTCTTCCCTAATTCCCTATTATACTTTGTTATTGGTATCGTTTTTCACAACAGCATGAATGATGGTTTCTTTAGAGATAGGCTTGGTTAAGCAAAAAAATTTATAAGAAAATAATGTTGATGGGTTGGGTTAGGTTCTTGTTCTAAACGTTTTTCTTTGTATTTTACATTCCCTAACGCATACTTCTATTTGATAAAAAGTAAAATAAAAAAATAAAAAAATGATGAGAAATACATAAATATGATACAAAAAAAAATAAGTATGACTAAAAAGAAACACAACTATCACAAATAAATAAATAGGAAAAGCCATACATAATAATAAACAATTAATTATTTTTCTTTGATTTTTGTAATTTTATTTGTTTCTACTTTTCATATTTTTCTAATTAATTATTGATTATTGATAAAATAGATCAATAGTAAAGACATGATACAATCACTTATTTTTAAAGTAATCAAAACTGGACTGGACATCAAACCAGTATACCTATAGGTTTAGGATTTTAAGGTTTAACCGTGGTTGAACCCAGGTTGGACCAGTTATATATAAATAAATATTTTTTGTTATATATAAAAATAATAATGCACAAAAATAATTAGATTTTTTAAATAGTAAACCTATTTTTTGATAGTTTCTTAATAATTTATACTTAATAGTTTTTTTAAAATATTTTTTTTAGCCTTTTATAATTTTAATAGGTTAGATAGGAAAGTTCAAAACTTTCATTTTATTATAAAATTAATAATAATAATAATAATAATAATAATAATAATAATAATAAAAATAATAATAATAATCTAATAACTTTGTTCACGATATTGTCTGGTCATTTTCTATGAGTTGAACTGTATTTTATCGTATTTATCTATTATATATTACTATCCAAAATCTAATTTCATTCATCTAATGAATAGAAATTAACAAAATAATTTAAAATAGTTTTTACTTTAATTTTTCTACGATAATGTGTACTAGAGTGGTTAGAGATAAAAAATAAAATTAAATCATGCGTTATTTTTTGATTCAAAACAATTTTTTTATCATATTTTAATAAATCAAAAGTAAAATCCGGTCTGATCCTAAAAATTGTCTAAACCACCGGTGTTCTGGTTTAAATCTCGATTCTTCTGCATACAAGTTTTTAGGTTCAAACAGACCGGTTAGAGTTTTGGTTCCCGGTCCAACCGATCGATCCTATTCGGTTTTGATTAATTACCATGCTTATTTTAGCTATATATTATTCTCTTACACCATCTTTGTTTTATTTGTCATAAACTTATATTCAATTCATAATTCTATTGCTATAGTAACACAAAATTTAATGACAATTCAAATTCTTTTAATGAAAGGAGAAAAAAAATCCATTTTGAAAAAAAATCCACTTTGATACACCCTTAATCAACACACAATTATACGTTAATATAATTATTTCTAAGTTGTAATGTATCACATATACCTCTCATTTAAACAAATTATTCTATATTTAATTTGATTTTTATGAGATTCATACACTAATTATATCTCATATATTATAACATTTAATATAAAAAATATGAGAAAAAACTCTCCCCCGCCCCATTTCTAGTTTACATCTGTATTTTAATCTTTTTCCCCTTTATTATTATTGTCTTCATCTTCATGATCTGCCTCTTCAATGGCTTTGGTAACTTCCCTAAGAATAAGCTTCAATAGCCTCTCATAAGATGCAATTGTAGATTCAAGCATATCTATGGCACTTCCTTGGTCATGAATTGCCTCATCCATCACATTTTCAAGCTCACTAATTTTCATCCAAGTCCTAATCATTTCTTCATCACATAATCTAGAAGAACTAATTAAGCCACTATTAGCACCTTCACCACCCTCATTTCTCTCTATAATATTAGTCCCTTTGACCACTATCATATCACTAATGCTTCCCAATATTTGAGCATTTCCTAAAACCATAATGACTTCACCTTCCTCAACATCCCACATCCAAACACTTCCATTTTTTGAAGCAGACACCAAATTTCTCCCATTATTCACCAAAACTAAGGACATTATTGACCCATCATGGTTTTTTGTTTTACTACCCCAATTAACCAATTCATAACCTTTTTCTAACATTTTTATACTCCCAGCCTTCATTAACCCTTTATATATAAACCCATCTGAACCAGCAGCATAGAAACCCGACTCTGTTGAATCCATAACAAACCCAAAAATAGAACATGGAAATGTCACAGTTCGAATTAGAGTTATCCCATTTGATAAACCCCAAAACTTACAGGTGCAGTCCATCGAACATGAAATAAATGTACAAGTATGAATCCCAATTCCAGTGTTGAAACTTGTCACTGCATCAGAATGTGCCTTCCATTTGTGTGAGATTGGGTCATTACAAGAATATGAACCATTAACAAGCATAAAAGATGGGATTACAACAATAGAACCATCATTGTAACCTGAAATCAAGAGATATACTATTAACTTGATGATAAAGGCCAAAATATTGATAAGTAAAAAGAGGTATATTATTTCGCACACACTCTCACTATACTCTTTCTGAAAGTTGACTTTTTAGATTCATTAAATAATCAATGTATTTGGTTCATGATATGTCCATATACATTGATTATTCAATAAATCTAAAAAGTAAAATTTTCTTATGAATAGGACAGGAGATAGTAATAAAATTACCTGAAATCAGTAGTGACCCATCATTATTGAGGTGGAGACTAGAAACAGGTTTCGAGTAAGGTGTAATTGATTTGATGATATCTCCGGAAGGAAGTGACAAGGAATGTATACTCCCCGCCACTCCACCTGCAAAGATAAAATCACCACCCGAATCGGCTATAAGTGGAGTGACGGCTTCAGGGAGAGGGATCTTATGGAACACTGTTGAAGTATCCCAATTGTAGATGTGGATTAAGCCTGAACCATTGTCTGAAGACACATGAGAGGTTACAATGAGTTCTTTGCATGTCACCGTGAAGCCACGACAAGGTGATCGACTGCCTCTGAACTGAGCAAGAATAGCGCCTGTGGAAGCCTCAAATGCTATCATGGAACCGTCGCTAGAACCAGTTAGGATCACTTCATACATCATTGTGAGAAAAAATGATCGAGTGTATGATAAAAGGAAGAGAAAACAAGAAGGATCTTTAGAGTTCACTTAGCAATGTTGAAAACAATTATGAAAATTTTAGGCATTAGACTACTAGGCCGAAACATATAAAAAAGAAAATAAGTTTATGTAGCTATATCTTGAAGAAATGACAATGGTATTTATATTAAAGTTTTCTTAAAATTTAAATAATATTTTCCAATAAAGTAAAATAATGTATGTAGTCATCTAATCGCATCTTGTTATATTTTTACTTTGAAATATTTTAAAAAATATTTTTATTCAATTCTTATTATTATTATAAATAAGATATAATTTTCGTCAACGCGTTTCTTTTTTTAATGGAATATAGAATAATATTACATAAAATAACATTAATTGATTTTATTTAATACAATGAACATAATTAATTTTAATTATTGAAAAGAGATGAAAAAGAGAAATGCGTTGAATAATTTGAAATTAAAATATAAAAAGTATTTTTTTCAATATTTTATAAATTTCATGTGACTAAAAATAATATAAGTCAAAAATTATATTGTTTAAACATTTTTATATATTATTATATTTTTTAACGCAATGAAAAAAAAGTATCGTGAGAGAAGCGGGTAAAAAAAAGTAATATGTTAAGTTGGTGATGTGAAATTAAGAGTGTACACAAAACTTTATTTAACAGGAAAAAGTGTACACGTCTTATTATTTAATAATGTTTAAACAGGTTTTGATGATTGGTTTAACAAGATCAAATGAGCGAACATCATCAAAGAATGTGACTGAATCCAAAATCAATTGTACTTGCTAAAAGTATAATATGTGACAACTCCTAGGAATTAAGGTTTGTCAAAGACTTGAAAGTTTGTTGTAGAGTTGAGAGCTAGCTCACACATGAGGTGAAAAGCTCTGCATATGTAGTTTTATATGTGAGAATCAAATTGTCCTTTGTTGAGAAAAGGATGCCTCGATAAACAAAGTATAAACTATTTCTTTGTGATCAAGAAACACACAAGGGTAGAAAAGATGATAAAGCAAGAAGAACAACGAGGATTGGTTATAACTGCTATTCTTTCTTTCCTCTTTAAAACAAGACTACAAGTTACAAGAATAACAAATAACCCTCTCACCTTAAATTAGGATTTGCAGTATGCAATGATGAGAGACTAGTATGCTATTTATAATAAAACCTAACATACTAAACTAATGGGATTTTTCACAAATACCCATTACAAGCCAACTTAGGGTACAAGCTAACTTAAACAATTGGACATAACAAATCGGCCCAATTCAAAATACTAACAACCCTAGAATTTTAACACCCACATACTAGAACACACTTCGATTACACAATGTAGGTCTTCGACACAATCTCTGTCGAACCAGAAGCTACCCTTCGACACACTAGAGTTCGATCTAATTATCACAAATCTCCACCTTGGAAAAAACTCTATAACATCAAAGAACAAACTAGCTTTCTTCATGCAGATTTATCAACTACATACAATAGAAAAACTTGCAACTCGGCAATGTCTTGGTGATCATATCAGCAGCATTGTGGTATGTCGAAACCTTCAGCACTTGGACTTCTCCATGCTCGATTACTCCTCTGACAAAATGCAACCTCGCATCGATGTGCTTAGTTCGCTCATGATATGCTGAGTTCTTCGACATGTGTATTGCACTTTGACTATCACATTTAACAGTGATACCTCGACCATGAAGTTTCAGCTCCTTTGCAAAACCTTCAAGCCACAATTCTTCTTTCACAGCTTCAGTTAGGGCAATATACCCCGCTTCAGTGGTTGATAGAGCAACAACCTTCTGAAGTGTTGCTTTCCAACTGATTGTTGTGCCAAACATAGTGAAAACATATCTAGAAATAAATTTTCTAGAATCCACACAACCTGCATAATCAGAGTCGACATATCCTTTGATTACTGCTTTACTATCTTCACCCAAGGCTCCACCATAAATTAGGACCCTATTCAGAGATCCATTTATGTACCTTAAAATCCACTTCAATGCTTGCAAATGAGCCTTTCCCGGATTCTCCATGTACCTACTTACAAGACTTACTGCGTATGCTATGTCGGGTCTAGTACAGACCATAACATACATCAAAACCAACTATATTAGCATATGGGATTCTATTCATATAGTAGTAGCTGCCCGATTCGGTCATGATGGACGTATATTTTTTGTCCCCCTTTGCCATGGGGATCTGGTTGTAGCTGGAATATGCGTCCATGAGGATAAGAGTTTAAAACCTGCAGAATTGTCAACGAGCTTATATATTATCGGCAGAGGATAAGCGTCTTTCAGGAAAGCCTAGTTAAGATCGGTAGAGTCTATGCACATGCACCATTTTTCATTACTTTTCTTTACAAATACATTGTTGGAAAGCCAAGTGGTATACTTGGCTCCCGATATGAAATTAGCATTTAGTAAATCCCTAACAGCTTGCTCGGCAGCCTCCATTTTTTGGGGGACTGCCAACATCTATGCTGGGCTACGGCTCTAACGACCTAGTGTATAGTAAGGTAATTGCAAGAAATCTCTGGATCAAGCCCGGGCATGTCTGAGGCGCACCAGGCGAAGAGGTTTCCGTTCTCCTAGAGGCAGGCTTTTAGCTGCTTCCTGGCGAGTTCGAGAATTCCAGCTCCGATGTTCACCCCTTGTTCGGATCGTCCCCGAGGAGGATGATTTTGAAGTCTCCGTTGGGGATAGGACGAAGGGGATCATTAGGCTCTAAATTAATGCTCGTTGTGGATGGCGATGACTCGTGCTCGTTTTGGTCTCTACACTAGTCTCGGGAGAATCGACTATCAAGATCGACAGAGTCGACCCAGGGCAATTGTTTGGGATCCTCCAAGCTGGAAGGGAGGGGTGTCTTACCTCTGCTTATAATGCTGATGGAGTTGAAGCCCTTCGACGTAGCCTTAAAGCATCTCCTTGTCGCCTCAATGTCGCCGTGCAAGGTGGCGACGAAGCCCTTCTAGGTGTTATATTTCATCTTCAAATGAACCGTGGAGGGAACAGTCGTTAGTTCGGAGAGAATTGGTCTCCTGAGGATGAACTGATATAAGGATAGACAATCTATTATCATGAACTGGACCCTGATGGACCTGGTCGTTTCAGCAACTCCAAAGGTGACAATAAGCTCTAAGTAGCCCCAAGGTTTGGTGACGACACCGTTGAAACCTTACAGGTCGGAGCCTACGTATGGCATCAGGTGGGTTTTGTAACACCCCAAATCTACCCGATAATTTATACGGAAAATCAGAGTATAAAATTCAAGAAATAATACACATTGGGATATCACATGTTCCGTCAATCAAAATCATTTACAGCTTACACGCCTTCACATGGATACATAGCACACAAACATAAACGGACAATTTAATTATTTCTCAAAAACCCAAATTATTAAAATAGTTATTTAACTCGCAGCGGAATCACCAAACTTCATAAAATCAAATGATGTCGTAGCATCCTTGCAAAGTAACTTTAAGTTACAAGTCAAAACATAATTCACTTAAAAATTCAACAAAGAAAATAAGAAATAAAACAATCTTTTTGTCCCCACAAGTGCTACGTATCAGAGCGACAACCGACTCGACTCATGGCGACTAAATCTTCACTCACTAGCATAACTTGCACGTTACCAATATAAAGGCAACGGCAAAAACAAGTAAAATGTGAGATATCAAACCATATAAATGAAGTCATGATAAAAAGTATGTATAACGGTTCGAGTTATATTATATATCTCAAGTCTCAATTTCAATCATAAACGATTCAGATTCCAAAATCATATAATCACACACAACGTCGCAACAAAACAAATGAATGAGACACGACAAATGCATCATGCATGTGGTACCCAAGGCTTCAGCCCCCATCGCCAACTGCCAATAAATAGAGGCATCCAACAGGCATAAGCCTACGTCGCAGTTACCAAATCAAGGTCGTCGCTAAATATGCAATTCATGAGACACGGATGAAATGCAATACATCACAAACATTATCAAATACGTCGCCAAGGCATTTGCCTACATCGCCAAACTATATCAATAATTATTGATAATACGTCCTAAGATCCTTGAAAGGGTTAGTTAACATGCTATGTTATGATGTCATGATGTCATGTGAATGTAATGCATCAGGCAAAAGCATAAGGTAGTAGGGACAAATAAATCCTACAGGCAAAACCTGCAAGGAAATCAAAAGGTTAGCAGCACACACAAGCAAGTCACACAAGAGTCCTTAGGCTTAAAGGCTTGCATGAAGTCTGACTAGGTAACTACCCTTCCCAAAGGTACTTCTAAGGATAAGGATGAAATTATTAACCGGGTTCTAAAATTTACCTAGAAAGACCAGTCCTTCTAAAGCACCCTCGAACATGATACATACATACCATGCAATGATACTTTGAGAAAGAACTTATCTGATTTGTAATATCGGGTAGCGACTATGCCCTCAACATACATCAAGAGTAGTCCCCCCACTATGTTTCTAAAGGCCAAGATGGGTTAAAGGTAACTAAAGGTCCTTAAGCTCCGACTCACCCAAGGTACATACATAAACCTCCCTCATACAAGAGAAGTGTGCATATAACAATGGAGGCCTAACTTAAGCGTGAACTCTCATATTGACTCATCTCCCACATACATGAGAAAGGTCGCCATGACTATGCCACTCCTATCTTAAGGTGTACTCAGATCCAGGTATAGGACTCATCTTCTATTCAATGCCCAAGACAAGCTTTGAAGAATAAAGCAAGCAAAACAAACAAGTATTAATGATCTAAGCTCTAAGGTAACCCCTCTTTAAATATTCCCCAGCAGAGTCGCCAGTTCTTTAATACAGTGGGAGGACTGGCTTTTTTAAATGTGCGGATAGCAAGAGTCGTCATCGACTTTTATTTTATCCAATAAGGAAAGGAAAAAAGAATAGGAAAGACCTTTTAAAAAGACTTGGGTTAATGGGGTGGGTTATACCAAGGGAAGGTGTAAGTACCCTATGTATCCATGGTTATCCATGGACTCTTAATTGCTTAGCTCACTTTTTGTTTGTTTGAAATGTTGAAAGTGTAGTGTGTCTATAGAAAAACATTTTGGAAAAGAACTTTAACTTTGTAATGATCTTCGTACGGATGTATACAAAGTGTAGTCTTTGAAAATAGTTTTGAAAAGGAGGTGTGAAAAACATTTTGAATTTGTTTGAAATGAGCAAGCAATTAAGGGAAAGAGACTATCCACACCATTAGTTAATGGGAAGTCCTTTCATTGGATGTATTCGGGACATCGAGGGTCATCGTAGCCATAGGGCTATCCATACCATAAGGAGGGCAGGAACTCTATGCATTGGATGAGAATAATCATAAAGGCAACAAGTAAGGATACCTTCCCAATCGAAAGAGACTATCATCATTTATCGAAGGCAACTCGAGGGACGAGATCATTTGATCGTAGGCAACTCGAAGGGACTATGATCTTTATTCCGAAGGGACTATGATGATTTTTTGAATCGAAGGCAACATGTGCTAAGGTATCCCCACATTTGAGGGACTTGACTATTTAACTGAAAGACATCATAAGAGAGATTACCTTAAAGGTGAGTGTGTGAATAAAAAGTGATTGATTAATTTAATCCTGAAAATTAGGGTTATGTTAGGTTGATTTTAGT
This sequence comes from Vicia villosa, assembly GCF_029867415.1. NCBI lineage: Eukaryota > Viridiplantae > Streptophyta > Magnoliopsida > Fabales > Fabaceae > Vicia > Vicia villosa. Next base: position 619,750 of record NW_026705049.1, read on the forward strand.
CTTGTCATACAATCCTATTAATTTCTAACAGTTATATCAACAGAAAAATAAAGGCAGAAAAGTAAAATCCTACGCTATTACAAGATTTCGGGGATGGGGGATTACATAACCAAAACGGGGGAGGCAGAAAATAAAGGCAAAAAATAAAGGCGGAAAATAAACCTGCAACTATTACAAAAAAACCTTGCGACCTATACATTGATTTCTAGAATTTAAATAATCAGCAAATAAATAAATAAACAAGTTTTACCACAAAAGTCAGGAATTTGAAAGATGGAGGATGAAGATTTAAAAAAAAAATAGGGTTAGGATTAAAGGTTGAAACCTAATTCTAAATTAGAAAAAAAACCTAATGGGTTAACAAACCTAATGGTTAAAAAAAACCTAATGGTTAAAAAAAACCTAAGGGTTAAAAACCTAATGGTAAAAAACCTAAGGGTTAGAAACCTAGACTACATTTAATGGGCAACATCTACCTAACATGTGCCTTAGGGTTTCTATGGCTTTTGAAGTTAAGGCTAAACCTAAATATAAACCTAAAATTAATTAATTATTTAATGCAAAATTATAAACCTAATTATTTTAATTAATTACAAACCTATAGTTAAATAAAAAACCTAAAAAAAACCTAATCTTAATTAAATTAAAAACAAACTTAATTGCAATCTAAAATTTAATTATTTAGTCTAAAAAAGAATTAATTTTGTTAATTAAAATAAGTTTTATTTTTTTAATAATAAGAAAAAGTTAATTATAAAGAGAATAAAAAAAAAGGAAAAAAAGTTTTAGTTTTAATTAAAAGAAAATAAAAGGAAAAGATTGAAATCAAATTTAAAAAAGAAAAAAAATTAAACAAACTTAGCGTAAAAATCTGGTGCGGCGAAGCTCTGCAAGTCCATGGTGTGCCTGCATTCTCGTGAGCATTGGATCTGAGGAGCGCATGATCTGATGGCTAGAGTGATGAGGATGCATCATAAGCGCGTGGACAAAAGCACACTGGAGCGGAGGGGGAGAGAACGCGCGCCAGTTTTGAATCTGGCCAATCAACGCGTGCCACAGGTCGTCTTCTTCATTGCATCCGTCGCCTTAGCTTTTACCTATGGACAATCCGTAGCGATATCCTTTGGCTACAGTTTTATTGCGTAGCTATAGACCATGCAAAATCAAAACGCAAAAATACCAACAAAAAATTTAATACAGGGACATAGATCGACAGGAAATTGATCCCCGAGTTCAATGGTGCCCTTGGTTTTTTCTAATTTTGTCTCTAACCAAAACCCCTAATTTGAAGCTTTAGAACCCTAGCCATGGTGTATTTTTGTATCTGCAACTAAACACAAATTAAACCATCCAGAAAGCTTGCAGACATTATCCTAAACACATACACAATCGAAACATGTTTATAATGCGTAAATTTTAAAATTCGATTCTTGAAAAGAATGTGCAAATCGTGATGTATGAGTGACGACTCTGAGTGCGTGAGAGCTTTAAGATGATCCAGATAGCTTCATAGGACACCCAGGAAGCTTATTTGATCCTTCAAACACCTTGAATTCAACTGCAAATTGGAAAACGAATTTGACTTTTTCTTGGGGTTATAAGAACTCGGTTAGGGTTCTTGAGGCAGTGAATCTGTGTCTTAGTCATATGGGAATGTTGTATACTTATAGATGAATCAATTAGGTTAACAAATTTGGCTTAAATATCCTTGAATCATGAAATTGGAAATTGATTAAAAAGTGATTTGTAAACTTCCAAAATTGGCACAATTTCAATCCAATCTCTTTCCAATCTCCCTTGTAACGAAATTTGCATCCAATATGGAGTATTTGGATGATTGGATTTAATTAGACTAAAAAACAAATCAAATCTCTTTGTATTTTCCCTTAATTATTTGACTTAAATCACTTTTTAAATGAATAAAATTCAAATAAAAATCAAATATTTATCACAAATTCGTGGCGTTGGGATTGGATCTCTTTGTTGACTTGAGGAACAAGATTGGATCATAAAAGATTGGGCCTTTTTGCAAAAAAATCCATTTTGGTCCTTATTTGCTTCATATGTTTCTTCAAAAATTTGTCAACTTCAACAAGTCACAACTCCTTCAATGTTTATCATATAAAGGTGTTCTAGGACTTTTTAGAAAGCCCAAGATGTCCTATACAGGTCACTTTAGAACCTTGTTTGCATTTGGTGATTTTATCTTGATGATAGTGGCTTTGACAAAAAAACATCTTTTTGTGAACTTTCAAAAGAACCTGTAATGTTTTGGCTCATATCTCCCAAATGAAGCATTTTTTGCCTTGGCTTTTAAATGACAAAGTTGTAGATAATTCAATTTCCTTCAAAATGAGATTTGGTTGGGAAATTTCTGATGAACCATGTGAAACTTATGGCTGGTCAAAGTTCAGTTGACTTTTAGTTAGAAAACCCTAATTTAGAGACTTTGAGTTTTGTTGATTTCTGAACTTTCCTTGATGAATCATGATCAACCCTTGATCAAATGATGAACTTAACTTCAAAATATTGATGTTGACAAAAAATCAGGAGTTTTGATTGTATGTTGACCACATTTGACTTTTAGGTCAAACTAGTCGACTTTTGACTATTTGAACATTTGACTGAGCAAACTTGTGAACTGAGGCTTGAAACTTGGTGTGAGGATACTTTGAGGCATATGAGATGTTATGAAGTCCAATTGAGGTATCAAAACCTGATTTTACCTTGAGAGAAGCAAAACCCTATTTGTGGGTTGATTGCTTATAAGACAGGTAAGTGTGCCCAATTCTTGCATAGTCTTGAGCAGTTGAAAGTCATGTGAGTCAAAATATGATGGGAAAATTTTGGGGTATGACACAAGGTTCTTCTTGGAAAAATCCGAAGACTCTGAAGACTTAGGTTCTAAAGTCTCAAAAGACCAAGTGTAGAAGACTCTGAAGAGAAGGTTCTATTTGAACAAGTTCCGAAGACTCTGAAGACTTAGGTTCTAGTAACTCAATGTTTTAATCCTTCTTAATATGCTTCAACATCTTTTATAAGAATCCCCTGAAGATTAGAATATAAAGTTAAAATTTGGAATCATGTTAAGAAATAATAAGTGGTATCTACTCTTCCACTACCTAGATAGGGTGGCGATAGGTCAGTACTACTGTACATTATTGTCTACCACTCCCTCGCTGACCGTTGGAACAATACAGTTGTAATTAAGTATTCCAATTCTACCCTTCAAGAGACTTATTTTCTTGAGCTATAAAATGAGGACTTGGAAGATTGAAGAAGCTGACAGAGTAGAACATTTATCAGTATTACAAAACTTATGCTAAAACGCTGCTCAAATCACTCTGATAATTTCTTTGTATTGTTTTGTAAGCAAGTGAACTTTTGTTCGTTAACTTGCAACAAGTGAGATTTTGTTTGATACTTTCTTAACACTTTTGTGTTAATCGATTGTATTTCAAATTTGTGTAATATGATTTTAAGATGCAACTCTGTAAACACAAAACTTTGTATTCAACGAGTGAAGTTGAAAGTTCCTTGAGAGACTAGGGCTTTAATCAGAATTCTCAATAAGACATTGACAATAAGTCTTTGTGGTTTGCAACAACTGATAATTAGTCTTTTTTTGGGGTTTGCAAAATTGATAGTTAGTGTTTATTGTGGCTCTGTAATCAGTTTGGTTATAATGAATTAAGTCCTTGTTGATAAGGCGAAATCACCTTGGCAGATGAACTGGAGTAACTTCGTTAACAGTGAAACAGGATAAAAATAATTGTGTTATTTATTTTTGTTCTTGTGTTCTTGCATTTTGATTTGTGATTTTGGAAGTAATTGATTTTAAACCTTGAAACCCAATTCAAACCCCCTTTCTTGTGTTTCACGCACCTTTAGTATCTACCTCGTAGGTTGCCTTTAAGTAGACTTCATCGTCTTTGTTAGAAGAGGATTCTTTTTCGGTTCTCCTCAAGTTTGATATTTTTCCTACTTTTATTATGTCAAATATTTCATTTGAAGATACCTCTTCTTCAAAAAAAATCAAACATGAGGTTTCTTCATTCGATGTGGAATCTTACAAAGATCATTCAACTATTAAGTGCTTTCAAAGGATTCCATTGGAGTTGTATGATTGGAGCAAGATGAAGTTGGTGATTCTTCATTTTCTAAGCTCGAATCTTTATCTTTGAGTAATTGATTAACTCCTTCAATTTTTCTAGAATTTACTTCTTATTTGCATTTTTCTAAAATTCATGAAGGTTCTCGTCTTTCTATTTAAGTATTGAATTAGATTTCCAATTATTAACTCTTAGATATTGTTCACCCAGAAATATGGTAAACAATCGCTAGTTTCCTTTTTAAAGGTTACTTTTGCGGAATCAACTAGAATATTCCAGGACTAATTGCTTTCTTTGTTGTGTTACGTGTATCTAACTTGTATTAAATGTAGCAATAACTTTACAGTAAAGAACACACTGAAATTAAAGGCTTTAAAGTAAATTAAAAACGACAAAATGCAGTAAATGTGCACTGAAAGTAAAGCATAACGTAAATGATTGCATAAATTAAATTGGTGCGCATACATTCCAAAGCTGCACTTATTACTCATTTTGCAGAGAGATTTGAGTTTTACTTGTGTTTTTGTAGAAAATGCGGACCTTAAACTATTCATCTGAAACTTGCTTAAATAGTACAAATAAAATAACTACTACTAACGGTCGACTAATTACAAGCCAACACGTGTCCTTGACATGCAGCATCTTCGTCTGTGAGACTTCCACGCGTCTTTTAGGAACTGCTGAAAACCGTCTGAAAACTGTCACCTTTGGCTTCTCGTGTCTTCCGACTCCAACTTAAAACTTGGTAGAAACGCCTAAGTTTTGTGCACACTTTAGTCGAACGCTGATGACATTTGTGGCCTCTTTTAGTCGAACGACTTCGACTTGACCAGAATTCTTCAGTCAAGCTGCCTTAAACTCAAGATATAAATGTTTTGTGCTTCTATCAAGGACCAATTACCACTTCATTTGCAAGTCGAAAACTCAGGGTAACAAATTGTCCCCCAAACGGCTTCTTTCGACTGTTATTGCAAAAGGAGAAAGATGGTGTTTTATTTTCTTTAGGTTTCGACTTCCCTAGCCCCTTTAACGCCGTGATTAAATTACGCATTCCCAGGCACTAATTATTACCTAAATACTAGGTAGTGGGCTATTAACTGCTCCCCACTTTCTTGTACCAGTTTTCAAGACGTTTGACATGACTCTTGATTCACCAACTTCTTTCTTCATGTTTCCTCTTGCTGACGTCACTATATATCCCTTATATATAGGCTTCTTGTTTCTCTTTTCTTTTTTACATTTTCTGTTCTTCAAAGCATTCCTAGAGCATTTCCTCTTCTTCAAACCCTTAAACGCTCATTCCCTTTTTCTAAGCTTTAACAATGTCTGCTAATGCCACAAATACCACTGTTTATGAGACAGGCTCCAACCCTTTGGGAGCCATTATTTCTCGTGAAGAGGAAGAAAAAGGGTTAGATTTCGTTCCTCAACCCAGAGCCACGGAGGCTAAAGCCATTATCTGGCGGAATCAGATGTTGATTCCTTTCCAAATCACTGATAAGCTAATGGCTTTCTTAGGGCCTCTTCCAGATCCTCTTTCTCACCCAGAAAAGGTTAGCAAGTTCTTTCCCGCGTTTCAAACTACAATGCCTGTGTCGTTTGATAAACAACGTCCCCTCGACTTGAAATTCATGGATCCCTCAGTGAGGGTGTTTCGTTCAACTCCTGCACCTGGCAACAAAGATTATTTAGCTTGGCTTAACAAGGTTAAGGCGAAGAAACAACAACGATGGGAAGAATTGGGCATTTTCGACGCTATCCAATTATCCATAAATGGTCATAGGGTTTGTCCCCCTATGTTGCTTGCTTCATTGTTTTTCTGGGAAGGTTCGACTAACACCTTCCATTTCCCTTGTGGTATGATGACTCCCACTCTTTTCGACGTGGCTGCCATCACAGGGCTTTCGCCTTTGGGTGAAATCTTCGACCCAACTCTCTCAACAGGGATGACTTTCAACTTCGACAATGCTACTATTACCAAATATATGCAAGATCACCATGACAAGTCCACAGTCGAAGTTTCTGACGAAGAACATGTTGCCTTCCTCACCTACTGGCTCTCATACTTCTTATTTTGTCCAGGGTCTGTTCAAATAGCCAAAGCTTACATACCCATGGCTATTCAGATCCATGAAGGTCGAAGAATTTCTTTAGGTAAACTTTTACTTGCCTATCTTTATCATACTTTAGGTATAGCGTCTCTAAGAATAAAACGCCTTCATGAAACTCCAAAACAACTAGCTCTATCAGGTCCTTACTGGCTTTTACAACATTGGTTAAATGCCACCTTCGAGTTCCATATTGGTTTCACTGTTTCTAGATCCATTATAGAAGTCATGTATGATCGACCAGTCGAGGGCGTCAAACTTGCCCTACAAACTCCTCAAGATGAGTCAAACAGACCTAACCTTCTTAAATATGTGAAAGTATTTTCTGAATGCAAAACATTCATAGCTTCTATGGCTCCTTTTTCTAGTCGGTGCTTTGGGCCAAGTTGGTTTAAAGCCATTTTCCCTGGGAATACTCCAACCCTTCGAGCTCAATTGAATGCCATTTGGGCTGCCTTTTTGACTCCAACACTTTTGTCACATTGCATTGAGTCGACCTGAGGTATAACTTAGCATAATCTTCTAGTGTACTTCTTTCAAAAGGTTATTTTCTAACACTTTTCTTCTGAACAGAGTGCATCAACTGTCGACCACACTCAAGAGAAGATCGTCGAGGCTGCCAAAAAGATTGCTGAAGCTGCTCCTGACTCCAGCCTTCTTAGCCCTCAAAAGACTGACGCTTTTGGGAGCACTACTGATTCGGCTAACACTCTAGGTCGAAGTCGAACTAATCCACAAGACAATCCCATCCTCGACCGAGCTCAAACTGTAATTGAAAATGTTGAGACTGCTGACCACGCTTCTCACCCAGAGCACAATGCCATCTCTCAATCACAACAACACTTTACTGTTGATGACACTAACTCCAACAGTTCTCTTAGTCAGGAGGAAATTCTGAACTTGAAGAAAACAAATCCTCTAGAGGCTCTCCTTCGACTTCAAAAACTTAGGGCAAGTTCTCTTGATATCCCTGTTCAGTCAACTAATCTTGATGATGAGATTGATGCCTCCCTTGTCGACGCTATTTGCCAACTTCGAGCTCACCTGAATGAACCTGAATTTCTTACTGTCCTTGAGAGCTCTGAACATCTTGGTGGAGAGATTTGCAAGTTACTGGATTCACTCATTAAAGCTTCTCTCCCAGCAGTTGTTGCTCAATTCTTTTTTGATTTTGAAGCATATTTCGACCAACTCTGGAGGGACCTCATTACTAAGAAAAATATTGATCGTCAGGCAAAGAATAAAGAGCTCGAGATGAACAGGGAGTGGGATGCCAGTGCAGCCTCGACTAAAAAGGTTGCAGAATTTCAGGAAAGAACTTTGAAATTTTCTGACAAGGAGGGGAAAATCAACAATAAAATTGCTGATTATAAGGCCTAGATTGATGCTCTTAACCAGAAAATTCAAGATCTTGAGCAGGAAAAAATTACTTTGGCTCAAACTGAGAAGATTCCTTCGCCTGAAACTGTCAATCAAGAGATTTTGAAGGGTCTTGGTCATGGTGAAAACGCTCTCAAACTGGAAGGTAGCGTTCGACAACTTAGACAAGGCTTGTCTCGACATGACTCTAAGATTGACTTTGAGTCGGCCAAGCTAGCCTATTTTAGAAATAACTTTCTCTCTTTGTAATTTTGTTTCCGTCTGACTGTCCACGTGCTTTGTAATGAACATTTTGTAATGACTGGCCATAGTTTAGCCATTTTAATATAATATTTTGGTTTTATTCTCTTATACGAATTTCTTGAAGTATAGGTTTATATTTTTTCAAATATTTACCATTTATCCTCAATATTCGACCATCTAAATTCAATTCTTCGATCTCGTATGCGTTGTTTGAAAACACTTGCAGAATTTTAAACGGTCCTTCCCAACTTGGGGACCATTTACCCAATAATTTATTCCTTTGATCCATGGGTAAAATAACCTTCCACACGTAATCACCCACCATGAATGTTTTCTCTTTTACTTTCTTGTTATAAGCTTTCGCCACCTTTTGCTTTTGTCTAATTAACCTATCCAATGCTATCAATCGTTCTTCGTCTAACTCTACTAATTCATCTAACATCATACTCCAGTACTCCTATGTCGAAAGATCGCTGTGTCGTTGAATTCTAGCCGACTGTAGATGAATTTCTGCAGGCAATACATCATCATGCCCAAAAGTTAAATGGAATGGGGTAGTGTTTATTGCTTCTTTTGGTGATGTTCGACAGGCCCAAAGGATTTGGTCGAGTGTTTGATGCCAGTTTCTTGGCTTCTTCCCTACATGCTTTTTTATCAAGTTTATAATAACTTTATTAGCTGCTTCAACTTGACCATTAGCTTGAGCATAATAAGGAGTTGATGTTAACAGCTTAAATCCTGTCTCTGCTGCAAAAGCTTGCATCTTTCAACCAATAAACACTGATCCCTGATCAGTGGTAATAGTTTCTGGAATCCCATATCTGTAAATAATATGTTTTTGTATGAAACTAATCGCTGCTTCTTGATCAGCATTAACCAGTGGAATTGCTTCTATCCATTTAGTAAAATAATCTATTCCTACTAAAATGAACTTCTGTTGTTTAGAAGATGCAGGTTTAATTTCTCCTATTAAATCCAGAGCCCATCCTCTAAAAGGCCAAGGTTTGACAATAGCATGCAACTCACTAGCTGGAACATGTTGAATACCTGAAAATTTTGGGCATTCTTGACACCCTCTTGCGTATTCAATACAATCTTTTAACATCGTCGGCCAATATAAACCTTGTTTAAACAATAACCACTTCATTTTATAGCCTGACTGATGGGCTCCACAGACACCACTATGTACCTCTGATACAGCCAAATATGCTTCGGCTTCACTTAAGCATTTTAACAATACACCTTCAGCCGTTTTCTTGTATAATTCATTTCCCAATATCACATAGTTTAAAGCTCTGTATTTAATCCTTCGATCAGTTCCTCCTACTGGATTATTTAAATATTGGACTAATGAGTTTCTCCAATCAGAAACTGCCATATTGTCGATGGAAAAAATTTCCACAATATCCAAATCTTCATTTTTACTAATTTTGTCATCTACCCCCCCAAGTTTTGGTGTCGACAATTGTCCTATCTTATCCAACACTTCATGAGTTTCCTTCTCTTTGATTTCGACCATATCTTCTAACTTACGTTTGGAAACTCTATATCCTGAAGCAATTTGTGCCAATTCATTGGCAACATAGTTGTCGGATCTTGGTACATGCAAGATCTCAACATATTTAAATTTCTCCAACAAGCGTACCACTATTGCATAATAAACTATTAAATTTTCTTTGATGCATTTATATTCTTTCTTAATTTGTCGAATCACAAGCTCAGAATCACCTCGGATTTCAACTCGCGTTGCCCCCAAGTCTATTAGATCTTTTAAACCAGTTATCAAAGCTTCGTATTTGACTTCGTTATTAGAACATACACCATTCATTCTATAGTGGAACTTAGTTGGAAGTCCTTGAGGAGAAATAATCAAGACTCCAATTCCTGATCCATTTTTATGACTGGAACCATCAAAAAACAACTTCCAGTTAGGTTGATCGACCAGATTTTCTGATAGTTCAACTAGTCCATGTTCGACTATAAAATCGGCCACGATTTGTCCTTTCATAGCTTTTAAAGGAACATATGTTAAGGAAAATTCAGTTAGCGCCAAGGCCCATTTACCAATTCGACTATGCAAAATTGGTTTAGACAACATATGTTTAATAACATCATAATGAGATGACACATACACATCAATAGGCTTTATATATTGCTTAAGTTTATTACATGAGAAGTACAAACATAAACATAATTTTTCAATATCATTGTACCTAGTTTCAGCATCTACTAAGGTTCGACTTAGATAATATATAGCTCTTTCGACGCCATTATCATCCTCTTGGGCTAACATACTCCCAATTGTCGAACCAGATGCAGCTATATACAACTTCATACTCTTTGTCCTATTGGGGGGTAACAAAATAGGAGGCTTAGTTAAATATGTTTTTATTTGGTCGAATGCCTGTTGATGTTCTTGCTCCCATTTGAATTGATCTTGATTCTTGAGCTTCACAAGTGGTGAAAATATCTTCGTTTTACCACTTAGATTTGAGATAAATCTTCTCAAGAAATTAATCTTCCCCAACAATGACTGGAGTTGTTTCTTTGTTTCTGGCGCCTTCAGCTCCAAGATTGCTTTCGTCTTGTTCTGGTTTATCTCAATACCTTTCTTGTGAACTACAAAACCTAGGAAATCCCCTGCATGTACACCAAAAGCACATTTTAAAGGATTCATTTTTAATCCATATTTCCGCATTCTTTCAAAGGACTGTCGAAGATGGTCTAAATGACCATTCTCAAAATTAGATTTTATTACAATATCATCAATATAAACCTGCATAAATTTGTCAATAAAATCATGAAACATGGAATTCATAGCTCGTTGGTACGTAGCTCCAGCATTTTTTAAACCAAAAGGCATCACTACCCATTCATAAGTACCTAAAGCACCTGGGCATCGAAACGCCGTCTTAGGCACATCTTCGTCAGCTATAAAAATTTGGTTATAGCCTGAATATCCATCTAATAAACTGAGATATTCAAACCCTGCTGCAGAATCGACCAACATCTCAGCCACAAGCATAGGATATTCATCCTTAGGGGTAGCACTATTTAAATCTCTGAAATCTATGCATATACGAAGGCTACCATTTTTCTTTATTACAGGCACTATATTAGCTAACCATTCGACGTACCTCGCAGTTCGAATAAACTTACTTTTCAGCAACCTTTCAATTTCTACCTTAATTTTTTCCATAACCTCTGGTGTAAATCTTCTAGGAAGCTGCTTGATAGGTTTCTTTCCTGGGTTTAAAGGTAATTGATGTTCTACCACACTTCGACTTAAACCAGGCATTTCATTGTAATCCCAAGCAAAACAATCTTTATATTCTTTCAAAAGTCGAATCAACTTGATCTTTAAATCACTTGCAAGCTTCGTACTTACATACGTAGGTCTTTTAGTGATTCCATCACCCAAGTCAATTTCTTCAAGAGGATCTTGAGCTTGCATTCTTTTTACTGATCCCAAAGGATCCATCTCGAAGCCCAAGGGTTCGTCATCGTATATTCCATCCAATCTTTCGATTTGGTGATCGACTTCTTAATTATTTTCACTTTTTACAATCATGGCCTCAATAGCCATATTTTCTTCCAGTTCGGCTTCTAAAGCCGCTTTTATCTTATTTTCGGCCAAGTAAGCCGTTATTCGAGCCAGGTATTCTGACTCAGTGGTCATCATCTTTGACTGTTGTCCCCTGCTCTGGAGGACTTTCATGATTCAATGGTTCATTGGGATCTTCTCTATTCCAAATAAAACCATAATTTGGGTCTAAATTCAAATACTTAGACACACTTTCATCAGAAGAATACACCTCTTCCGCTTTGTAGCAAGGGGCTACATTTGCTAGATGCTGGTCGAAGTGTTTGCGACCACTCTCAGTTTTATAGGAACTTTGATCAGCCTCAACATTTTCAACTATACCATCTGGCCTCCAAATAGCCACACGCTGATGCAAAGTAGAGGGAACTGCCCCTATGCCATGTATCCATTCTCGACCCAGGAGTAATTTGAAATTGGCTTGAGATGCAATCACCATAAAGATGGTTAGCCTGATAGTCGAACCTACAGCCAATTTTACCTGAATTACTCCAAGTATTCCACTGGTCTTACCTTCATAATTAGACAACACCATATTATGGGGCCTTAAATCTTTGTCAGATTTTCCCACTTTCTGAAGTGAAGAATAGGGCATTAAGTTCACAGCAGCCCCACCATCAACAAACACTTTGTTTATTGGAACACCATCTACCTTTGCCCTTATGAATAAGGGCTTCAAATGATACATCATTCCTCGACCTGGCTTCTCAAACACAGCCCTTTGATCCTCCACTACTCCTTTTCCCATTACATAATAGCAAACAGGTGTTTCTTCCACATTTTCGTCTGGAAGAAAATCATCTTCATTTTCAGACACTTCAGATATTCTATCGAACTCTGCTGGAAGCACAGATACAGTTCCACAGTCAATTAACAACTCATCTGATTCTATGTCAAAGTTGTCATCAACCTCTTCGTCTGACAGTGGGGAATACTCAGCTTCTTTTCCTGTATTGAGAGTCGGAGTATCATCGTCGACTAATTCTTTGATGAGTTTCTTTCCCAGGATCATTCCTGCAGCTAGTCTCTCATTTGGCACTTTGGCCTGTTCTTCAGTCAACTTCCTCTGAAAAGGTTTTGGCTGGTAATGAGAAAAACCTGCCTGCATCATCTTCGAGCTTTCTTGCCCATTCTTATGGCTTCTCTGATAACGCCTCCACTGAGTTCGAGTCATAGGATTCTTTCCTTTGTATTTTGGAGATATATAATCTTTCCTTTTAGATCCACTATCAGTCCAAGAGCCTTCAGCTTTTGCTCCAACACCTTGGATCTGCCATTCTGGACGTTTGCCTCCTCGGAAGTTAATAGGTTTCACCCACTTATCTTCACGGACATCCGTCTTAGGGCGAAAATTCTTTGGCTTTTCGAATAGCTTCCTGTAATCTCCAGCCCTTCGACCGCTGCTTTCTCCTGTATACATGAACTGACGATTCTTACCTCGACGAGGGTCGAACCTCACTTTGTTTGCAACGTCGACATTGAAAACAGCATCACACCTTGGACATAACCCAACTTGAGAGTTGTTGTTGTGACATCTCTCAAGGAATTTCAGAAGACTCTCTTTTGGTTCATGATACACCATGCTCAAGACTTTGCCATCAGTAACACCGTCTTTCTTTTCGCTGAAACCATCAGTAGTATCGACCATCATCACATCAGCAAGCTCAGTATAGTGGGCTTCTTCGACCTGTAAGGGGTCAGTATCAACTTGCATTGATGACTTTGGTTTTTCTCCAAACTGTAGCCTTCCTTCTTTCAAAGCCTTTTGCACCAAATCCCTGAAAAGGACACATTGAGAAGTCTTATGACCCAAGAAATTATGAAATTTACAAAATCCTCTTTTTTTCTTTTGTTCAAGAGGAGGATTTTTAAGTCCTGGGGGTACTATGATTTGCCCATCGGTTACCAACAAATCAAATATCTCATCACATTTTGTTATATCAAACGAATACGTTTTATTAGAAAAATTTTCATTTTTACTTTCGATCGGATTTTTGTCTTTTGATGGCTTGAGTAATTTACAGATATATGGTGGTCCTGGCTTCAATTCAGCCACATTAACCTCTCCTTCCTCGTATTCACTATCACTATCAGAGTCGAACTCATTGGTAGTAACATAAGCTATCTTTTCCTTTTTATGATATTTACTAACTCTGGCTTTTTCAGCTTTTAGCCTTTCGACTTGACGCACCCTGTCTGCCAGCTGTGCCATATCCCTTAAATGTTGGGTATCTAATTTCTTCCTTATGGAATAATCTAACCCACCTGCAGCCATTTCGACTAACTCATGCTCAGGGATTTGTGTGAAACATCTAGCTTTCAATAACCTAAAACGGTTTAGATAATCATCGACCGCTTCTGTACCCTTTCGCCTGACTCCGGCTAATTCTTTCAAACTGATTTTCGACTGTCCCATATAAAACTGCTCATGGAACAATCGTTCTAACTGGTTCCATGAAAACAAAGATTGTGGAGGTAAGGTCGTAAACCAAGTAAAGGCATTTTTTGTTAAAGAACTTGGGAAATATTTCATCTTTAAATTCTCATTGTCTGCTAATTCTCCAGCCTCTGTCTGGAACCTAGCAATAATTCCGACTGTCGATTCGCCAGTCTCACCAGCAAATTTGGTAAATTTTGGGATTTTCCATCCCCTAGGCAATTCTGTTTGCCTTACATATTCTGATAGTGGGGAAACAAAATTAGGTCTATGTAACCCCACATTTATTCCATTCTGAACTAAAATTTGCTCGACCACATTTGAGATATTATTGTGTCCAACATTGGCATCTTGCTGGATATTTCTAAGAACCTGATCAGCATCCTGATGTCGTTGTACTACTCTAGGGATCTCTTGTTCAATTTGGTCCCCATGTCTCGTAGTTTCGACTACTCTTACATTCGACCCCAGGGAAGTCGGACGGTTTGGCTGTCGGGGCGCCCCAAAGAAATCTGCTATTCTGGCCATTTGTCCAGCCAATATTTCATAACTTTGGTTCGTATTGTTTATCATGGGAGTAAAAACAGTTCCCATTTGTTGAGTAAGGGCATTCACCAATTCATGGTTACTTTCGTCTATCTGTTGTCGGATTGACAACATTGACGTAGTACTTAGAGATGGCAATGTCTGGTTGATGTAACCTATGCCCGTAGGTCGACCCCCTGGGTTTGATGTGCCTGTTGCCATCATATTATCGGAATATAATGAAGGATTTGTGTGCAAACCTTGCATCATTGACGTAGGCATTCCAAATTGAGGGTTAAAACCTGGTGGAGGTATTATTCCTTGAAACGGCGGTCGCAATGGGTTAAACGGTGACCGTACATTCATTGGTGATGATACCAATGTTGCTATCGTCGATCCACCAGTACATGTTGTTCTAACTGGGGACGAACTTGCAGCATTTTGTGACGTTGTTCCGGTTAGAACAACTCCTTGATTTCCAGAAAGGTCAGAATCATTGACATTAACTTCAGACATGTTAATTAATTTTCGACCACTTCTTAGTATCATACATAACTTTTCACACTAACAAATACAAAACAAATAGCAATTGACGTGTCCCACCGGGTGTGCCAATTTGTTTACCCAGAAATATGGTAAACAATCGCTAGTTTCCTTTTTAAAGGTTACTTTTGCGGAATCAACTAGAATATTCCAGGACTAATTGCTTTCTTTGTTGTGTTATGTGTATCTAACTTGTATTAAATGTAGCAATAACTTTACAGTAAAGAACACACTGAAACTAAAGACTTTAAAGTAAATTAAAAACGACAAAATGCAATAAATGTGCACTGAAAGTAAAGCATAACGTAAATGATTGCATAAATTAAATTGGTGCGCATACATACATTCCAAAGCTGCACTCATTATTCATTTTGCAGAGAGATTTGAGTTTTACTTGTGTTTTTGTAGAAAATGCGGACCTTAAACTATTCATCTGAAACTTGCTTAAATAGTACAAATAAAATAACTACTACTAACGGTAGACTAATTACTAGCCAACACGTGTCCTTGACATGCAGCATCTTCGTCTGTGAGACTTCCACGCGTCTTTTAGGAACTGTTGAAAACCGTCTGAAAACTCTCACCTTTGGCTTCTGGTGTCTTCCGACTCCAACTTAAAACTTGGTAGAAACGCCTGAGTTTTGTGCACACTTTAGTCGAACGCTGATGACATTTGTGGCCTTTTTTAGTCGAACGGCTTCGACTTGACCAGAATTCTTCAGTCAAGCTGCCTTAAACTCAAGATATAAATGTTTTGTGCTTCTATCAAGGACCAATTACCACTTCATTTGCAAGTCGAAAACTCAGGGTAACAGATATTGATTAGTAACAAAAGTCCTGATACAGCTTCCTTTATTTCTACGTTTTGAAAAACATTTAAGAGTAACTTCTTCATTTTCTTCACCTCGTGTGTTCATTTCCTCTTGCTTGATACTTGGAGAAACTCTATATATCATTCCTAGAGTATCCCACATTTTCTTGGTGGTTTTGCAATGATGAACATAAAAAAAATTATTATCATCTAGAAACATTGTTATAAAGACTTTAGTTTTGAAATTTATTTCAAATTTTCTCTTTTCTACTGCGGTCCAAAGGGAGTCAGGTTTATCTTCTACTTTTCCATTTACTTGGTCAGTAAGGATAAACAGACCATTGATTATATTTTTCCATGATTCATGATTTATACTTTTAAGAAAAATTAAAAACCTAGCTTGTGATATCTCAAACATACTACTATTAAAGAGTGGTGGTGTGTTTAGAAAGGATCATCTTAAATTTGTGTTGGAAGTCATCTTCCTCTTGAGACAATTAGTCCTTAGACAGTAGTTAGGTTCTGATGCCAGTTATTGGACATGTGATTCCACACAGAAGAGTGGGTGAATTGTGTGTTTTAGACAGTAGTTAGGTTCTGATGCCAGTTATTGGACATGTGATTCCACACAGAAGAGTGGGTGAATTGTGTGTTTTAGATAAACTTGGTGTTGAAAAAAAATTTCGGATCAAAATCAGAGTTAGAAAACATTTTTTTGAAAAGGTTTATAAATAAGCAGCGGAAAATAAATTTTCACCCATTAATTAATCTTGAGAGTATCTAATTAAACTTAATAGCTTTTAATTTGTAATACTCGTGAACCCCCTTATACAAGGAAAATGTAGTTTATGGCTAACTTTCAACCAAACATCAAAAATAGAAGTGAAGCATTGAGTCTTCCTTCTAAACGGTAGATTAATGTTGTTAGTCCTCTTTCTACAAAAAATGGCTTTGCCGCTGGAACTTGGAGAATATGTTCGAACATTAGTAGGGAGATCGAGGGTTATCGAGCATATTTTAGCACGAGCTTCTTCACTGAGAGGGGTGACCATGAAAAATATATCCTTGAAGTGTTTCACACTATTCAAATAAATGTCAAACATCTTGGCACATTGCCAAAGAGATATCAAACCCTGGCCGCTTAAACAACCAACCGAGCTCTATTAAGCTTTAAAAAGGTTGAAAAAGAACGTCAAGGTTGGCACACCCTTTTTTCTTTCTCATGAATAAGTACTCCCTAGTCAGACGAAGGACCTACCTCGATGAAAGCTCGATCCAAACTACCCTCAGAGGCGGTGTCCAAAGTTTCCTAATCCTCCCACACTGACGAATTGTCCCCCATTGCCTTACGAAGCATAGTAGGTGGAAATTTCACTATGAAGAATAATAATGTCAAGGTTACCGAGGAAAAGACAAATATGAAAAACTGACACTCTGATTAAACATACCAAAAACAAAATTTCAAACATCAGAAATATCATAAATCCTCATTCTAAAAACCCTAACAGATAAGGAAGCAAAAAAAAAAGAAAAATGTAGACTTTGCCTTTAAAGAATAGTGTCGATGACATATGCGCTTCAAATACCGCCGAACGAGATATCACAGACAAACCTAATCTAAAAATTAATGCATAAAAGCTCACAAGAAAGGGCGAAGTTGGCAATACAAAGAAGAAGGGTTTTGAGTTTGCAAATGGCAAAAAGTGA
Source organism: Vicia villosa (assembly GCF_029867415.1). Classification (NCBI taxonomy): domain Eukaryota; kingdom Viridiplantae; phylum Streptophyta; class Magnoliopsida; order Fabales; family Fabaceae; genus Vicia; species Vicia villosa. The sequence continues at coordinate 637,217 of NW_026705049.1, forward strand.
AAAACAACGCTTCATGAACCCTTTTATATATGTATGCCTCAGCCACAAGAGACCGAACAATCCACTACATTGAAAAATGTGAAACACACTACCAACACCAAAATTTCATTGAAGATTGTTCAAAGTACTCGAGTACCTTGAGGAAGAGAAAACATCATTGTTCACTAGCATAAAGGCATTCGTCAAAGACTCCAAGCGAAAAGTTCCCTTTTACAAGAGAAGACATTTAATACACTTGCTCCCAATAATAGTGATGTTCCATCAAGGCTCTTTATCTCCTTAGGCCAATAAGCCAATTTAGGGCGTATACAACAAATCCCCGTCTTGCAAAGCAGGGACAAGGGTCTGAGGACATTTGTTGTGTATTGTTCGCAAGGCCTAATGCGAAAGGTACAAAGGTAAAGCAAATGAAGCGAACGTGAGGAACAAGTGTTCCTCCATTCTCGCCTAAAGTAGACAATCCACCCCCTAAAACATCGCCCATCATTTAGATGAATCTGACGACTATCGGCATAGCACGCCACACTCCTTGCAAACGTTTTAAATTGTTCTCACTATATAAGAGAGAAAACACGTCATTCTCAGATATTCAAATCTATCCACTCTCACATATTACTTATTAATCTCTCACTAACTTGAACGTTGAAGTGTTAACCTTACATGTCGCCTCCTCTCCATCGCCCTAGAAGCACAAGTACACCGCTCAAAAGTGTTACCTTACCATTTCACTGACCGTTTCTAATTTTAAACCGAACAAAAATCTATTAAATTTTTATAGAGTTACATCAAAATAAACTCGATCATCAATCTGAAGCTCAAATTATATTCTTTAAGAATTCTTAGTTGATATGTTTAGTGGTTGCAATCATAATATAAAGTGTAACTTATAACTATCGAGAAATCAAAATGTTAAGCTCTTATAAGGCAAAGGATTGTCTCTAGTGGAATTCTCACTGGATTTTGTCCGTGCTAGATCGCATCCCTTAAAATTCAATCATTTCTTTCTTTTTATATTTTTAATATAATATTTCAATGGATGGGATTTCACATGAGGCTAAAGTCATGCGAGAGAATCCAAATCCAGCTTATAACTGTTGGTTGATGTTGAAGGTCATCGACGTCGGCTGACAAGAAGCAAAATGATAAGTGTTGGTCATACACCAACCAATCACGTGAGCTGAACATTTCCCAGCATTTATTAGTAAAACAATACACTCGTTCGTCCATTTTTCGGATGTTCTTATTCTCATTAGTAACAATGACTTTGTTTTTTTTCTTCCCTCTCTTTATACTACTTCCTTTCTTCTTTGATTCATTTTCTCTAGGAGCCACTCTTCAGCAAGATGAAGGTACGTACATATCCCATATCATGTATTATCCATATCGCATGCTTTTCTTGTTCTAATCTTTTGTTTAATTATTTCAGTGAAAGCTTTGATAGACATAGGTAAAACACTTGGGAAGAAAGATTGGGACTTCAGTGTAGATCCATGTAGTGGAAGGAACAACTGGGTATCGTCAACTCAATTACACGGTTCTGAAAATGCTGTTACCTGCAATTGTTCTTTTCAAAACAACACTCTCTGCCATGTTGTTAGCGTGTACGCATACTCTTCCTCTTCTCTTATCTATTTTTTTTAACGTCTTGTGCTGTCCGCAATAATGCTAGAGAGAGAACCATGAATGGTTTTGGATAAATCTATGGGCCAAGGGTGTGTAGTTGAGAGTATATAAAAAATACATGAATATTTTCGTTACTATTAAATTTAAAATTTAATTGAAATGCATAGTAATTAATCTCTTAGATTTATTTCAAATTAGAAACACTGTTGGAGAAGACTGCATGCAATAATTGCAGCATTAATACGAATTAAGGTTAATTATTTTCTCTTATTGACTTTGGGTTATTGTCCGTTTTAGACTCTCCATGGTCTATTTTAAGTCTCTACCCACCTATATTTTATTTTATTTTTTCCATTTTATTTATATTCAATTAGTCTTTTATTTATATATATATATAATATTGATTTAGTCTTTACAAGAAGAATATTATATTATATTATATTTAGAGGATATCTCAATCCATCCCATAATAATAATCTTAGACACCCAACAGAATTTTACTTTTGTCCTTCGCTTTGAACCATTTAGGGTCTGTTTGGTAAAAATAGCGGTTGACTGATAAGCTAGCTGATAGCTTATAGCTTATGACTGATGATTGATGATTTATAGCTTATAGCGGATGGTTGAGACTGATAGCTTATAAGCTAATTAAACTGTTTGGTAAAATTAGCGGTTCAACTAACTTATAAATGTAAAATGACATAAAAGATATTTAATATATATTTATTTTATTTTAAATTAAAATAAATTATAAAGGTTAAAAATGGATTTTAATTAAAATAATAAGGATAAAAAAGGAAGAAAAAATGATAAGCTATAAGAGATAAGCTAAAACGCTATTTGAAATAGCGTCTGGAAAATAAACTATAAGCTAGTAAAATAAGCTATAAGCTCGTGATGAAAAGACCGTTACCAAACGGGTCTAAATTATCATATGAGCTTATAAGACATAAGACATAAGCTCGAAAACATGACTTACCAAACAGAGCCTTAAACAATGTTAAAAAAAAAGTCCCATAAATATATTTATGGAACAAATCAACATAAAATATAAAAAATTCAAAAATACATCTTCAAAAACAAAAATATTTTTGGAACGAGAGATTTTCTATTTATAGACTAAAATCAAAGACTCTCACTCATATATCAAATCTATAGCCTTGGAAAAACCGCCCTGAATCTAACGTGAAAAATCGATTTAATTGGATGTGGAAAAAATCACGGGACGGAGATGGGATACCAATACTCGCTTTGATCGATTAAATTTATTTTATTACTCTTATTTTTAATAATTTTACTATTCATTTATTTTTGTAATCTTAAGATTTCAAGTATAAAGAAAGAACTAGAGTTTAGTTTTTAAAATTTAAAAACTATTTTATTAATTAATTTTTAAAAAATAGCTTTAAAGAAAAATAAAAGATGATAATCTTATTTTATAAAATTATTTTAAAGTTGCATAATATTAATGGCTTGTTTGAATGAGTTTTACTTTTTAATTTTTAAAAAATATTTTGCAAATTAACTTTAAGAAATAGTTTTGAAGAGAAAAAACAAAAAAAAGTTTTGTAATCTTATTTTTTTAAAAACAGTTTTAAAGTTGAATATTATAAATTTGTCTTTAATGAAAAATGTACTCATTTTTCTTCTTATTTTATTTATTTATTTTTTGGTAATAAAGAAGGGCTAAGTCCAATTTTCCTTCTTATTTTCTCTTTTAAATTTTCAAAACTAAAAATCAAAACCTCTAAAATTAATTTTAATTTTTAAAACTCTTAAATAGAGAATGGTTTTCAAAAATAGTTATATAAAATTAGGCTACCAAACAAGTTTTATTGTTTTTAAATTTTAAAAAACTGAAAATTAGAATTATAAAACCAAATCAAATAGGCTCGCTGTGGCGAGGTGGAACCAATTCACCAGATTGATCCCTCGGCCTTCTAGGAACAGGCGTCCAAGAAAAGGAAATCGACCCCTGACCCTGAGGGATAAGTCATCAAGGTCGTCCCCATATGCACTGTTTTTCCCTTTCCTCCTGAGAACACAAGGTAGCCTCCTACTAAGAGGAATAGGCTGGATCTGATAAAGGGTCCATTGATGTGGATGTCATTGCCTCTGTAGTGTTGAGATATAAATGTGAAATGAAAGTCCCACATTACTCAGAAAAGTGGAAGTTGAACATTTTATAAATGAGAGGACCCATATAGCCAATGGTTTAAGATTTTGAGTGAATCTATGGGGTCTTGGCCAAGAAGGTAATGTTGACCCATATTTGGCGATATCTGATTGAGATACAATAAAGGCCACACCCATATCTTTGTAATTTATTTTTTTATTACAGTTAGTAAAAAAACAGTTTTTTACACTGAATGTGCTTAAATTAACTAAACTAGTTCTTTTTAATTTTTGCCTCTAACAAAATTAATGGTCTTACAGTGTTCTGAAAGCACAAAACCTTTCTGGTACTCTTCCACCTCATCTTGTAAGGTTGCCTTTTCTCCAAGAAATGTATGTCACACTCAAAAAACTTACACTATCATTTTTTAATTATAAGGTTTTTGTTAACTAATCCTATTGATGATTTCTTATTTGTTTTTGGTACAGTGACCTAACCCTCAACTATCTTAATGGAACAATTCCTAAAGAATGGGCCACATTAAGTCTTGTAAACATGTAATGCATATGTATCTTTCTCTCTTATGCTTGTTCTTTAATTTTTCCAAATCATCATGTATGTGTGCTTATCATGACTAATCTTACAATTTTTCTTTTGGTTAAGTTCCTTCTATGGAAATCGTCTATCTGGTCCAATTCCAAAGGAGTTTGGAGCCATCACCACTCTCAAAAGCTTGTAAGTTTCTTGTTTAAGAACTTGTTCGGTTTCAATTATTATAAATTTTGAGAAACTTTATTTTCAATGGATAGGGTATTGGAATTCAACCAACTATCAGGAAGTCTTCCTCCAGAACTTGGGAGTCTTAGCCAGATTGAAAGACTGTAAGCCTTTCATATGTTTTCTTAAGACACGCTGATTTGGTTATCTTTAATAGCAGTGATTGATATTGGATACATTTTATTCGCCTTCGATTTATTCTTTGGTGTTGCTGCAGGCTTCTTTCCTCCAATAATTTCACTGGAGTGTTACCTGCAACATTTGCTAAGCTCACTGCATTGAAGCAATTGTAAGTATTTTACTTTCATTATTGCAAGATTTCATTGCTATGTAGCACCAACACTTTAGGTTGAAAGTGTGTCTACGCGTCTCACACGTGTTGGTGGATAACACTTATATGACCAAGGTTGTCAAGATCTCGATTTATAACTTAAAATCACACGCTTTTGCAATCTCACTCACCCCCACAATCATGATCTTAAGTAGAATCGTGTGTTATAGCCAAATTGTGAAGAAAAAAATCCTAAGACTATTCATTATGTGTGATCTTGGCCAATTCCGGCCACGATCGGCCATTTTCCGGCCACAATCATTACAAGCCCCGAAGGATGACAAGACGCCGAGGCTCAACAATTACTGTTCGGTGGAGGCCATTTTCTCTAGAATACACTTGCCTACCAAAATATCATGTAAACAAACTTCAAATATATAGTATTATTTTTTGTTTTACTAATATCTTACAATTTTTGTTACGATCGTAGGTTTTACAATCTTGCTACCCCTTCTCGAGCTTACAAAAATAATAGAGTAGAATCTTCTCATTTTAGTAACTATCTTATGTTTTACAATCTTACTATCCCCTCCCTATCTTATACAAGACCCCGATCTTGACAACCTTGCATATGACACCGACCCATGTGGTTACAATTCCCTCACTTTCGTTTTCTCAAATTATTTCCAATGCCTACGTGTGATTGTTGGTGTTTGTGTCTATGATAGTGCTTTATAGCTGCAAGGTTAGCTATTCCATGTTCATAATTACCGCTACTTGTTTAATGCAGTCGAATTGGCGACAGTCAATTTTCTGGAGCAATACCCAACTTTATACAGAGTTGGAAGAATCTTGAGATGCTGTGTGATTCTCTTTCTCTTCTCTTGTCACAAATTTTAGATTCTTTAATATTGTCATTTTATTTGAGACTATTTTCCCTCATAAATGTTTTTCACAGTGTGATCCGAGGGAGCGGTTTGAGTGGACCAATTCCTTCTGGAATTTCATTTTTGAAAAATCTCACTGACTTGTAAGTATGACGCATCCACATATTCTACACAAACAATGATCTAAAGATTTCTTTTATATTGTAATTAACTGCTTATAATGTGATGCCCAGGACTATTACTGACTTGAATGGGTCTGATTCATCTTTTCCACAACTTGAAAATATGTCAAACCTATCAAAATTGTAAGTTAATTACTCTCAATATATTTAATAAAACAAATTAAGGAGAAATTGTGGCGTAGTATTTATATATGGTCTACTTGGTTTCAGAGTATTGAGAAGTTGCAGTATCATTGGAGCAGTGCCTGAATATCTTGGAAAGTTAACTAATCTGAAAGTGATGTAAGTGCTGTTATACTTCTTTCCATTTTTGTTTGATTGATCTAATGATAACTTGCGCTGTATACCGTTGAATTGATAAAGGACTATGACATTTCTCTGAAAAGAACTTATTCTGAATATCCTTTTCAGAGACCTCAGCAACAACAAATTAAGTGGACAAATCCCCATGAGCCTAGGGGGTCTAGAACACATATACTTGCTGTAAGAATTTCGCTGCTGCTTCTGCTATCATAACTAAAAAATGTAGACGAAAAATAGTGAAGACTAGCTAGTGTACATGGAAAGATACTTTTTATTTTAGACACTGGAAATTGAAATAAAAATTAGGGTTAAATATGTTAGTGGTTCTCCTAAATATCTCAAATTTTGTTTTTAGTCCTTCAAAATATTTCCTTCAAAGAATGGTCCTCCTAAAATATTTTATCCACACTTTTGGTCCCTCCTGCAACTCAGCTACGGTTTTTACAACTTAGCGACAAAATTAGCGACGATTTTAGCGACTGAATTAGCGACGATTTTAGTATTAGGTACCAAAAGTGTAGATAAAAAACTTTAGAAAAGCCGTTCGTGGAAGGAAATATTTTGAGGGACTAAAAACCAAATTTGAGATATTTTGGAGGACCAGTGACATATTTAACCTTAAAAATTAATGCTGCCAAAATCTGGTTAGTTGATATGAGTCATTTTGGAACTGTTCAATAATTGGGATAATCTTTATTATCTTATCAAATACTTTTCTTGTTAAACAATAACTTGAATTCTATTTATTAACTTTTTGATGTTAATTTAACTAGATTTTTATCTGGGAATCAACTGTCTGGATCGCTGCCTGATTGGATAGTTAAACCAGACTTTGTGTAAGTTGTCTCTTATGCTACTTGATAAAATAGAAATTTCTTTGTTTTTATCACTTTTAAGAACTTTTTTTTTTGTTGACAACTTTAGCTTTAGCTTTAGCTTCATGTGTATGCACACCTCTCATATTTTTCAGGAGGTTAGCATCATCTTCTAAGATTCTGACAGATATTGTATATCTTTATGCAGAGATCTGTCGTATAACAATTTCACTATAACAAACTATGAGCAGCAGACTTGTCAACAAGGAAGTGTGTAAGAGTCTTAGCATTGTGTTTTTTCACTTTCCTTTTAATTTCATGGTTTTCTTGTTTTGTATATTTATGAAACGACCTGAGCATCAGTCAATTTCCTTATGCCTCAGAAACTTGTTTGCTTCTTCTTTGACGGGAAACAGCTTGTAAGTTTTTTTTTTGTTTCTCGTGATAAATAATGACCTATTTAGTTGTATATAACTTGTATATGTTACTGAATACTAACTTGTCCTCCCCCTTCCATTTATAATCTTCTCAGAGGAAATGTTTCATGTCTGGAAAACTATCATTGTCCTAAAAGTAAGTTTACTTTTCATGGATTTCCAATGTACTCTTGGCCATTATTTTTATGCTAAGTGCAAGAAAAAATACCAAATATCCTTATATAGTACTGATTGATAACCTATTTCTTGTTTTACAAGCTTGGTACTCTCTCTACATAAACTGTGGCGGAAAGAGTGTAACATTTGATGGAAAGAAGACGTATGATGATGATTCAACTGAGATGGAATCAGCAAGGTATCGTCAAATTGGAACAAACTGGGCACTTATAACTGCTGGTCACTTTTTTGATAGTGGACGCTCTGACTACTACATATGGTCTAATGCAACAAAGCTTGCTGTCGAAAACGATACTGAACTGTACATGGATGCACGCGTTTCTCCAAATTCTCTTACTTATTATGGATTCTGCATTGGAAATGGAAACTACACTGTAAATCTCCATTTTGCTGAAATAATGTTCAGTGATGATGAAACATTTAGCAGCATCGGAAGACGTGTATTTGACATCTACATCCAGGTGCGTTTTTTTTTTATTTTACTACCTGTACGAGTCACATTATACAAACGAATTTTTCTTAAAACTAAATTAGAAAATAAAATCCAATTCATTCAATACTGTGCATTTGAAGGATTTATATATGGCAGAGAAAGTTGGTGTTGAAGGATTTCGATATTGCAAAAGCGGCAGGTGGTGTTGGCAAGGCAGTCATTAAAAGTTTTACTGCTGGTGTGACTAGAAATGCATTGGAAATCCGCTTAAATTGGGCTGGGAAAGGAACAACTACTATCCCATTTGGATCAGTATATGGGCCTCTTATATCAGCTATATCAGTTGATCCTGGTTAGTTGTACTTTTCACGATTTCATATTGTCTTCAATCACCTTTGTTGTCCACATAAAATCTATAATGTACCTATTAATTATGCAGATTTTACTCCCCGGTCGGAAAATAATAGACGCATACCTGTCGGAGCTGTGGTTGCCATTGTGTTTGCAGTAGCAATTGTTATCATCTTTGTAATTGGCATAATGTGGTGGAAGGGCTGTTTAACACAGAAATGTTTAGGGGCAAGAGGTAATCATTGAGAAACTACTTCAACTATCCTAATTACCATCCTTTTGAATAAAATTCAGGAAATTTTGTGCAGAATAATAGGATTTAGCACACGAGGGATATGAAATATCAAATTAAGTCACCTTTCTTCCTGCGTAAACACTTACTAACTTTCCTTGAAGAAAGTAATAGGACTTAGATGATGAACTCGGTGATACCATAAATTTTTAATTACTGCTGCTTTTCCAAATATATCTCTGATATTGTTTGGTTTTATTGTCAGAGCAAAAGGGTCTTGCTTCACAAAGTGGTTTATTCAGCTTACAGAAAATCAAAGCAGCAACAAACAACTTTGATGAATCCTTTAAGATTGGAGAAGGAGGATTTGGTCCTGTTTACAAGGTATATTTTGCACAAGTTGATATTATTATTCAATCAACATGTGAATGTGATATTATGACCACAGTGATAAATTGTAGTTTTTGTTTATCATAAGTTTTACTGTTCCTCATAATGCAGGGTGTCCTACAAGATGGCACAATAGTAGCGATTAAGCAGCTATCTTCTAAGTCAACTCAAGGATCTCGTGAATTTATTAACGAGATAGGCATGATTTCTACTTTACAACACCCTAATCTCGTTAAGCTCTATGGCTTCTGTATGGAAGATGATCAGTTATTGTTGATATATGAATACATGGAAAACAATAGCCTTGCTCATGCTTTATTTGGTAATTATATAAAAACTGTAAATGTAATCTTGAACATTTAACATATATGTTGATGGATAAAATGATATTGCTGTCTAATTTCTATCAGCCAAGAAAGAGGACTTAGAAAATCGTCAATTGAGATTGGAATGGAAAACAAGGAAGAGAATTTGTATTGGTATAGCTAAAGGTTTAGCTTACCTGCATGGAGAGTCGAAAATAAAGATCATTCATAGGGACATCAAGGCCTCTAATGTGTTGCTAGATAAAGACCTCAACCCCAAGATATCTGATTTTGGTTTGGCAAGGCTCAATGAAGACGACAAAACCCACATGAACACCAGAGTAGCGGGCACTTAGTGAGTTCCCGTATTTGATTCTCTCTGGTTATGATCTCTATTGAGTTTCCATACTTTGAAGAAGCCAAAAAGTAGACTTGCTAATGATATTTATATACACGTTTGCGCGCGCGTGTAAATATTGTGTTTGATTTATTCGCAGCGGATACATGGCTCCTGAGTATGCTATGCATGGTTATTTGACGGACAAAGCAGATGTTTATAGTTTTGGAATTGTTGTGTTGGAAATTGTTAGTGGAACCAACAATACCGTTAGTCATCCTCAGGAGGAATGCTTCTCTCTTCTAGATTGGGTAACTTATGTTCTTTTGCTCTCCTGCTCTCCTTCATTCATGTCAATCTTGTTGTCCCTGAGAATATCTGACATTGTCAATATTAGACTATGTAAAAATAGATTTAATATCAAGCTATTATGGATGACCGAGTAACCACACCTTTATTTAAAACTTTGAATTGTACATTAACAGGTGCACCTCTTGAAGGAAAAAGATAATCTATTGGAGTTCGTTGATCGGAGATTGCGCGAAGACTTCAAGAAAGAGGATGTAACGACGATTATCAATGTGGCTCTTTTATGCACTAGTTATTCTCCGTCGCTTAGGCCCTCCATGTCTTCAGTAGTAAGCATGCTTGAAGGAAGAATAAATGTTCAAGAAGTGGTGGTAGAATCAACTGAGGTATTGGATGATAAGAAATATAAGGCGATGCAACAATACTACAAACAAAAAGGAGAAAGTAGCACAAGTGAGGCTCAAAGCATCGCAACAGATGAATCTAATGCCTTTATTTATGATACAGATTCTTCTTACTGGAAACCAAGAAATTAGGAAAACTATGCAGCTTGCATATTTTATTTTGAAAGAAAAATAGAACTTGTGTAACATTTTTTAAAGGAAAACCATAGAAATGCTCAAAGGAAAACGAATCCTTAAGTGAAAAACTATGTATGTATGTTTGTGTATGGCACTATGGTGGTGAAAATTGAATCGAAAGTAAAATGATTTATTGTTTGAATACATTTATAACTAGATGTTGACTCTGATAGAACAGAGGTAAGATAGAATATAATGGAGAAAATTATTTTATTACTGAATATGAAAACAGAAAAGAATTCCAGAGCTGCTGCTCCTCAGCCAGAGAAATAATTCTCTCACTGCCTAAACCCTAATAAGGAAAACAGAAAATAATAATCATACTAGCTACTGCCCCATACACTCCTATTTATATGGGGAATACTAACTAAGCCAATTCCTATTTATTTGGAGAATAAAAACTAACTAACTGAGCTACTCCTAATTATTTGGGGAATAAAAACTAACTAATTGAGCTAACTCCTATTTATTTGGTTTGGACTAAGGCCCAAACCAATATCCTAACAATACCGGCAACCAAAAATACAACCTTGTCCTCAAGGTTGAGATGAGAAAATGTCCTTCAACATATAACAATGACATGCCAAACACTTCCCTTGCAAGGTAATGGTGGGTCTAAAACAAGACTAAATTGCACTTCACAGCAAACCACAAAACCATACTTGGAGTTCGTTTTCTTGAAAGATAACAACAACACTACTATAGCTTTTGCATCTCCCTGGATCCCATTGTTGAGAACTTGATAGACCGACTTCAAATAATCGAACCTGTTGCACATCTTCATTCTTCCTATCTCTGGATGATGGTCTGCAGCTTTTCTCTTTAAAACCCCTTTGAAATTGTCGCTTTTGCTTCAACTTTTTTGGATCCTTCCCTCCTTCAGCAACCATGATGCACGCTAAACTGATATTGTAACCTGCATATGGCGGATATAGCGGCGGCAGCCGCATGCACATGCGACGCCTCATCTTTTTCATCTTTCCTCTCTTCTCTACTCTCTCTCTGACCACGGATTCACTGAGATCTGGCGGCTTGGCCGACGGTTTTTGCTTTAGAAGGTGCTTCACGAATGAACCAATGTCTGGTGGTTTCGGCGGCAGTGTGCGAGCCACCGATATATAATTTTTGTGCTTCTCCTTGGCTTGCGTCAGATGTAGAAACTCCATCCATGATTTCCACGAATATGATGATTTGGAATGGGGAGGGACCCTCTTCCAACAATATCTGACCGGTGACGACGCAGTCAAAGTCTTCCGAGATGGAGGTGATATTAGTGACTCTAAACTCTGTGACTTCATCCGTCCCTTCTCTGGCTTCTCAGCCACAAGGATTACATCTTCGCTCACCCCATTGGTTTCCTTCTTCTCCACAGTTCTCTTTCATAACATTTGGTATCGGAAACACACTCCAATCAGAGCTAAGATTCTCTGCGGGAATATGCCCCACATGCTTAGCCATCTCTGTCCTTAGCAATTCACGAAACTCCAACTTAAAGGATTTAACCGATTCTTCCAATCTTCCCATTCTCAATTCAATTGCGTCAATTCTCTCAACCATTCCTTCTTCTAACACTTCTTCTTCTGCAATCATCTTTGAATGACACAATGCTGGCACCTCGACAATCCGGTAGGTCGGACCAATTGATAGAACAGAGGTAAGATAGAATATAATGGAGAAAATTATTTTATTACTGAATATGAAAACAGAAAAGAATTCCAGAGCTGCTGCTCCTCAGCCAGAGAAATAATTCTCTCACTGCCTAAACCCTAATAAGGAAAACAGAAAATAATAATCATACTAGCTACTGCCCCATACACTCCTATTTATATGGGGAATACTAACTAAGCCAATTCCTATTTATTTGGAGAATAAAAACTAACTAACTGAGCTACTCCTAATTATTTGGGGAATAAAAACTAACTAATTGAGCTAACTCCTATTTATTTGGTTTGGACTAAGGCCCAAACCAATATCCTAACAGACTCCCGTGCGGGTAGAGATGAAGTTTTTATGATTGGGATGTCTAATTTTGTAATATGTGGTAGAATTAGTGTATATTACAACTTGAAATTATTTTCAGATCTACCATAATCACAACCAACAACCAAAATGTATTATTCTCAGATCCACCATATTTTTAAACAAAATGTAGTCGGGAGATACATCTTCGTATGGGTACTTCGTGTATTCGGAGATACATTTTCGAAATGTCCTTTGAAATTTTTTAAAAGCGTGGTAAATACAAAGGGGGGAATTTTTCGGAGATTCATCTTCGAAATTCTCACTAAATCATATTAAAGCAACACCATTGTTCATTTGATTTTTGTGAGGCCAATTTATATTAACTTATATAGACGTAAAATTTAGTTATATTAAAGTTAAAGGAGAATAAAAATTCATACATAGATCAAAAAAGTCAAAGTAATTCATACCTAACATTTTTACGAAAATACAACCGAAAATACCAAAAAAAATGCATCCCAAAACAAATTACTAGGTATGTCTAACCGTCTGCCTCCTCCTACGACTGTACTACACGATATTCCGCAACTCAGAAACCATGCACTCCACTAGGGACAATTGGTGACTGTCATCCTTAAAGAGTCTTGACTCTATGGTTGCTCTACTCATCTCTGCAATATGCCAACATACCGCCGTTACGCTCCCTGCCTAATCATCCCGAACCTCAAGTATCTCATGGGGAGGTCTCGGAATAATATATAAGTAGCCAAACAGGTGCATCAATCGCTTAGGTAGATAGGGATGCATAAGAGATGATCCACAACCCAGCTAGCCGGAGTATAAGGAAATGACGTCAAACACACGTGTCTGGCGGTGATTCTCGTATGGGCAGAAGAAAATGTCATATGGTACCATACAGTCAAGGGAGATTTTGAATGGCTCGACCGCACCATTCCCCCATATGAATCAAATGCGACAGCACGAGGCCAGTCCATTGTGCTTTTAGGCGCAACTTCAAATCCGGTGATGCGAGAGAAGTGGGAGATGATACATCCTTGAAAATTAATAACAAGAAATGAGTACAAGTATTAATAACATGAATAACAAATCAATTATGAAAATATTAGTAACAAGAAATTACCGTAAGCAGCTTGTAGCACCCCGTCATCTGCTTTGTCTTCTAAAGAAAACTCTCATCCAACTTAGAGTACACGTAAATCAAACAGACAACCCCTAGTTGTACTCGTGAATCGCAATCAGGTCTGTGAAGTACTTGAGGTAGACCACATCAACATATGTGACAATTTTTTCACAAACATTGATGTTCCTCAATGCGCAATGCTGATGGTACTCAACCTGTTCATCATCACCAACGGCATCGAAAGCCCCCTTCACATAATTATAAAGTTGCTCCAAAAAGTTAAACTGTGCATAAGCACCTCTAGTGTGAGATGCGCTCTACCAGGGTTAGCCCCCAACAGGGTTACCATCAGATTGACCCCTTCCTCTCGTCCAATCCTCCTGTGGTCCAGTAATTTCCCACTGATGGAAAGATGCAGGAGACCTGAGACGCCATCCAAAGTGATGAAAATCTCTCCTATAGGTAGGTGAAAAGATGACATCTCTGAGTGCCACCTATTTGCAAAATTCACCTTCATACCATGGTTTATGGTCACGTATATGGCAACGCCAGTATCTTTCTGTCGTAGTTAATCGATTTCAAACAATCACGCTCCTATAAAAAGAAAACATAAGTATCAATATGCATTTAATTAGTTGAAACATATGTATATGTATTTCTAAAGAAAAGAAATATAACTCTTCATTTCGAACATGCCTAGCAGCATGCTCTATATAATTATAAAATAAGGAGGTGTCATATAGACCTCTTGGATAACTTTTTAATGGGCATCCTAATCGGCTTCCTCCCGAACTTCAGAGTCAACAAGAGACCTCAGGATCCTCAGGTTCTTCTACATCATATGCCTAAGATGCCTGAAAGAGTCGGCCACAAGAACAAGGTGGTCGGGGCTGCGAAGTAGATGCAACATCCAATGCGTTATAGTAACTCGTGGCCTCGTGGTCCTTGCAGCGGCCTTCTCATGTCATACCGACGCGATTTGAAACACACGCTCGACCCTAATCCGACCTTCGTTGTTGTCAGCCATTGCACCAACGTTATAAGCAGAGACAATTATAAACAACTTGTCCGAAGAAATTCATAAATCCCACAAAACACCTTAATTTTTTCCGACTATAATCCGAAGATGCATCTCCGAAACTAGTTAAGAGCAAATCTGGAGATGCATTTACGGACAAACCTTCGATGGTCTCTCGTGGAAGAAACTCATTTTCTACCCTAACAGTTCCAAAAAAGCTCATTGCATGTTATTCTAACATACCAAGTTCATTTACACTACTACCTAAAGTGCCCAATACATATAATGTATCCTAAAAACTAACTTAAAAACCAAAACACAACAAGAAAATAAAATTTGAAAAACTTACCAAAATTGAATTGATTGGTGAAAAGGAGATGTTTCGATGTTATGAGATGATGGAAAGGAAGAGAAAGAGCTACATTGATGCTTCAATGCAATGCTTCAATGCTCCAATGTAATGGTTGGGAGAGGGAGAGGTGAAAAGTTTTTTTTAGAGCTTTTTAAAAAATGAAGAAGGAGGAATACGGAATGGTTGTGACGCGAGTTATGAAAGAAAAGCGTATGGAGATACATCTCCGGACCACCAATGCGTTTTTGAATAAATGGTGTTTACAGAGATGCATCTTCGAACATACCTTTTCACATACGGAGATGTATCTTCGAATTAAATTTTAACGTAAAAGGTTTTTTTTTTCAATTTGGTCTAAGAAATGGTGAAAATATGTGCTTTTAGAGAAGTATCTCCGAACACTAGGGATATTATGGACCTTTCACGGTGGTGTGGGAGCACCCATAAGGATGGAAAGAGTATCCCTTATTTTTTAGAATTTAACCTGTCACCCCAAAATTCGAACTTGATACCCCCAATATTTTCATAATGCCAAAATTGCCCCTGATAAAAAAAAAAGAACAAAATGGCCTAACAAAATTTCTAGTAGGAGTTTAAAAATTTCTAGTAATTATAGTGAAATTTTCGGAAACATACATTTCGAAAATTCTGGTAAAAAAATACAAGAGTTTTTACCGGAAATTTTAAAATTTCCGGTAAAAACACACATTTTGAAATTGCTGGTAAAAACCTATATTTTTTCAAAACATCTAGTATAACTTTAAAATTTTCGGTATAGTTTTAAAGTTTCTAGTAAAAGTTCATACTTTTTGAAATTTGATAACTTTAGATAAGGGTATAATGGTAAAATCATGCAATATGAAAGGGAGGATTGCTATGCCTACCTCTAAAACCTACACCGTAGCCTTACACCATTTAAAATACACACCTTTTGCCTCTTAGTTTGTATACAAAAACCGTATGTAGCTACGGTGTCAGTGTTAGTGTCAGTGTCACTTTTGAATGTATGCATATCATTTCTCTATGAAAGGTGTCAGATATAAGTGAGAGAGTGGCAAGTTAATTCCTTCTTTTTTTCCGATGAGTCTTGCAATGTTTGTTATTGAACCAAGTAAAGGCCACAACTGCTATTGGAAGATGGATGAGATGATTTGAGTCAGTCCAATTGAAAAAGTCTTCCAAGGCTCTGCTAAAGGATTCAAGATGCCACCCTTGAATTATATCTGGCACCCTCGAATTCAATGAAAAGACCGTTATAATCCTACTCAAGTTTTCTACCATTTTCACAAATTTACATTTTCAAATTGCAAATTTCAAATATTTTGGACGATACCGAAATTTTGAATATCATCCTAGAAATTTCAAGTTCATATAGGAAATTGCTAGAAAAAATTTAGTGGAATATCGGAAATTTTAGAATTTTCAATAGAATTTCCCAAAAATTTGAAAATTTGCCGTAGTTCAAATTTTTTGAAAAATTCCAAAAAATTTCAAATGAACTAAATATTCGGTAGAGAATGATAAATTTTAAAATTTCCAAAAAAATTGTAACATACCAAAAATTTCAAATCAACTACCAGAAATTTTGTTGATACCAAAAATTTTACCAATAAAATATACTTGTCCGATAGTTTACATCTCTTTATCTTTAAAAAAGTTTTTCAAAAATAAAATTAACAAATATATGTTATTTTTTTCTTCAAATCTGTTTTTACTATTTCATTCAAAAAAATATGAACCTTTATAATTTCAAAAGCTTGAATGTTTTTTACTCCCAAAACAATGCAAATAATAATAATAATAATAATTTGATAAGGTGATGTTACTCCCAGTTTAGCATCTGTCAAAAAATGTTATATGCCTTCTTCACATTCAAAGGTACAAAAGGAAAATCCTTACAGTTTGACAATAGACATTGGATACACCTACAGACAATATAAACATCAAATGAAATACATTCAAGTAGCAGCTAATGCAAGACGCTCCATGTTCAGTTAAATAGATAAGAATGGTTTGTCATATCCAACATCTTTGACTTTATCTCTGCAACTGTATTCTCTTATCCCTAATTGGCAAATCAATCGGCTGCTGCGCCTCATGTGGATGATCTGGGCCGCTATAAACCTTCAGCCGTGTGAATAGAGTCCTGCCAAGCTGCGTATACAAAACTATTGATTAATGTAGATTCAATTATTAATATAAGGAAGCCTCCTTAGAATATACATTGTTCAACTTACCCTCCCTTTTGGAAGCATGCCACGAACAGCATGTTCAATAATTCTTTCAGGAATTCTTTTCTGCAGCTGATCAAATGTCTCAATTGTCATACCACCAGGTCGACCTGAGTGCCTCCGATAAAGCTTTTGTGTCCTCTTTTTCCCACTTACAGCAACCTTTTCTGCATTTATCTACACAACCCCAATTACAATTACAATTACAATTACAATAATAATAGAGTTCTGGTAAGAAAACAAAAAGTTATTGGCAATATTCCTAGCATAAACTTCAAGGGAAGGGTAGAGCTGCTAAACATTGACATTCATGTCAAAAGCAAGTATTTATCATGAAAATTGGAAACTGTCCGCAAGTCATAAGTCCTCAGCATGCCTATAATTAAAGCTAAACTTCAAATGAATAATGAATTTACTTAAAATCTATAGAAAGTTAAAAGAAGAAGAGTCCTTAACATGCAGCTTTCCAGTATGATAAATAAAAAGAGAAACATTCAAACATACTCCCTCCGATATTGATTATAAGCATCAAGCAAAAATAACAAACTTTACAATTATTAAGGAATTTAGCCAAGTATAATTAATTAATCTACTTGAACTCATAACAAATAAGTGCTTCTCAAAAGTGTCTTTCATGGGAATTTGTTTGACGAGAATAAAAGACTTACTGAAAAAATAAAAAGTTACATTAACTAAAGAGTAGACATCATTAATTAAATATAGTGAAAGCAAGTTCTACTTGCTTATATTTAAGACCAAAAAATGAGTACTTTTTTGCTCGAGATTAAGACCTGCTTCATCAAGACTTTTCAGGACATGCAATAAATCAATGCATTAACTACAGATTCACTAAGTTGAGTACATACAGAAATATGAAATGTGATTCAAATTTCTGTCAGATGTGACATTATAATAGAAAAATGCAAAGAATGTGCTAGTAAACCACATATTAAGAATATTTAGGATAGCAAGAGGAAGAGTTGTATAAAGATATTAGAATCAAGGTTGTCAAGATCGAGATCTTGCATAAGATCGGGAAAGGGTAGCAAGATCATAAAACATTAGACTGTAACTAAGATAGGAAGATCCTACCCAATTATTCTTGTAAGATCGAGAAGGGGTAGAATCACAAGGAATCTTCAATAACAGTAATTGTCCAAACAGAAATTAAATTAAATGCAATAGAGGGGGCAGGTATAAACATGGAATGTGACAAGGCTTTTGAGCAGAAGGAGAGGCATCACATCCCCTTGAATTTGCAAATGGGGTTTATCACTCTTTTCTTTCCAAATAAATACTAATTTCTATCGTAAGGATAATGACAATTTGAGGAAATGTGACACCCATGGACCCTCTATGCCAATTCATGGTGATCTAACACAAAAAGTAAATACTAAAATGCAAAAAGTACCGTTCAATTATAAGTAAATTTAAACAAAATCCTTTGATTTTCAACTCTATTTGATGACTCCTTCAACTTACAAAATAGTGCATCTTGCATAGAGGCTTGTTAACTATCTACTCTCTTTTCCATCCATTTAAAACCAAAAGAAAAGTAAACAAGAAAGATATCCAAGTAGCAAATGACTTTGTTAAGAAATAGAGTTTGGGTCTAACTCGTCCCTATAAAATCGGCTTGTAGGGTGAGCATTGTCCCCACTTATAAACACATGTCCAGACCATATATTGGCCAACATTGAACTCTGAACATACTTCTACATCACATGAAACTACTTAGTAGAAGTAGTAAACCATAAAAACATCACTACCATTTCCAATCGCAAATAAAAAGACAAATAATTTATGCAGAACAATACATACCACAATTACAAATGCACCCATGTCAACACTGGGTGTAAAAGTCCCTAGATTTTTGCCTCGAATGTAATTGGCAATTGTTGATGCTAGTCTTCCTAGAATTTTATCTTCAGCATCAACAATATACCATGTTTTTTCTGTGTTGACATGGTCCGAAGCTTTTGGATACCACGTCGTGTTCCAAATGTCCTGCAATCATTAGTTTGTTCAGTTAGTGATTTCAAACTCATAACAACAACCAAACCTTATCCCACTAAGTGGACTGGCTACATGGATCAACTTCCACCGTAATGTTCTATCGAAATAGTTAAACTTAAAAATTACATATTCAGAGTCAATTTACTAAGGTGAACACTGAACTATAAAGATTTAAAGAAATTTCAACATTAAAAGAAAGAGATAGAAAAGGGGTTATAGTTTTACCGGGCCTTGAAATCGGGGCTCAGGTTCAACAGTGATGAATCGTGGATCTTGTTCAACCACGGAATTTTCCAGTTGAGAACGAACAACGAAAGATGGAGAGAAATGGGTGCTACGAATAGAAGAAGACGATAATGAGAGGGTTGGAAGAGGCAATTGGGAGCCAACAAAGGAAGATTTAGCGGTTGCAATTTTGTGAGACGTGAATGAAGATGAAGGGAAGGAAACCGATGGTGAACCGCACAGTAAAGCCATTGTTGCTCTCTCGCGCTGTGTTATGCGCTGTGTCTATCTTGTTATCCTTTTGTTGGGAGAAAGATAATGTAGAAGAAGGAGAGTGAGATAAGAGAACTTTTGTTACGATATTACGCTACCAGTCGGGTAGTTTTTTTTTTTTTTTTTTTACCATTTATTTTCTTATTTTACTAATAAATTTTTTGTTTTTATTCAATTTTAAAAATTAAAAAAAATCATGGAATACATTGTTTTGTTTTATTATATATATATATATATATAATCTTGATATCCGGCCTTGCGATCCACTAATTCAAGAATGAGTCACCGTCCACTATCGGGACCCGTTTAAAGTCAGAATGAACTGGTCCAACACAAAAATTGATAGCACCTAGCAGGATTCGAACTTAGGTCTTTGAGAGGAGCACACTCTGAAAATATATAAAATAACATTAACATAACATAAGTAACACCTTAGAGGACCATGATTCAAATTCTAAGGATAACATAAATAATATTAATAATTAGTAACTACTAATAATTTATTATTTTAAAAAAAAAATATTAATATATTAACAAAATTACATTAGATCTTTTAAGTTATTTTATTTTTAAAGATTATTTTTTTATTTTAAAAATTAACAAGTCACTCCTTTAAGTTACTTAACATCTGCACCTTTAACTTTTTTTTTTTTAAATATTAATTCTAAAAATGAATATTTGACATTAACATTTGTGAGATGGTTGTAACGTTGATGACATAGATTGGTTTTTTATTTACCATTAAGTAATTCTCTAAAATCACTTTGTTTTAGACTGCATAAAGGAATGAGAGATGTGAAATCCTTAAATCCCAAACTAGGAAATGAAAGGAGTGACGAAGACTATGAATCCCTAAACAAGGACGGACGTAGATGGAACGAGGGGAACTCGGGCACGAATGAGGATAGATACGCAAGTAGGAACGAAGAAGGGAGAAGAGGGATTCGAAGGAGAGGAACGCATAAGCGAAGCATTTTAACGATTGAGGTATGTGTCGTTTTTCCTAATTTTGTGGTTCTCATTTTAGAGATTGTAGGCGGGTGTTCAGATTGTCTGTATTGGCAGGGTAGTGTAGCATAATGTAATGTTGCTTGTTTGATGTCTAGGGTTTTATTCGTAGTCCCTTATATCTATATTGATTTCTACCTCGCACATCTCTCTCTAAAATGGATTTTTTTTATGTTGACTTTCATCTTGTGGGACAGTTTGACTTCCAACCCACTGAACAACAACCGGTGGGCTTGAAAAAAATTTCTCAGTCTCACATTGCTTATGTGAGATATCTTAACAAGCTCACTTCATTATATAAGGAAATTCCTTGTTTCATTCCAAAACACACAAAAAACTTCTATTGAGTTTTTTCTTCCTCACTTTCATAACTCTATGTCTTTTGAATTATCGAAGCGCCAATTTCTCCCCCTTTCTTTTTACTCGTTGAATTTTTTGAATATTTTCTTGAACTCTCTTTAAAGAATTATGTTAATTTCTCCTCGTTTGAATTGAGAAATTACAAATATTAATTTGTTATTTTTTCTTTGGAGAATTATTTGAATTTCACTTGTATGAGAATTTATTTTAAGTGGTCAAATGACCATTATTAAATTCTTTTAGAAGAATTATTTGAATTTCTCCTTGTTTGAGAAATTACTACAGGTCTGTATACCAGATACTAAGAGTGGTTTTAACCAACGGGACTTTGTACCATCAGATGATGTATTTTTAGATCAATTATCTACCGTACAAGTAGTAGTCGTACAATATAGAACTTGACTGTTTTATCCAGGAGACGGCGTGGTTGAGTGACTGCTTTACATAACTTTAGACAGTGTCACAAAACGTCTTAAGGAGAACGACTTAGTCCACAGCTCAACTCGGTATTTTTTTTTCAATGGCAATGTTTTCAAAATTGAAAAACAACAAAAGTGAAAACAGCCACAATGTTTCAGTCTGCTAATGGTAACCACTTAACAGTATAAAATGCTGGTGCATATACTACTCCCTCTCTCTCTCTCTCAAAATATTTAATTAACACTATTTGCAATTCAATATCTTATACACTGCATTTATTATAAATATAAATACAACAATTCACAATAAGAATATTTAAGAAAAAAAATTCTTCTACTTATAAATGTTTTTAGTTAGTATGAATCAATTATTTTAATACGAACATTGCTTATACCAAAAAAACAACACTTCATTATTATGTATAAATTTTCACAAGCCTAAGTTCTCTAGACTATAGTGTAAATTGAGGTCAAAAGTTCAATACCCAGGAACAATTTAACACCCTTACCCACTAAAGAATGTTACATAGTTTTATAGTTTTGCTGATTTCTTGGTTCCCAGTATGAAGAATCTGTACCATAAATAAGGGCATTAGATTCATCTGTTGCGATGCTTTGAGCTTCACTTATGCTACTTTCTCCTCTCTGTTTGTAGTATTGTTGCATCACCTTATACTTCTTATCATCCAATACCTCAATTGATTCGGCCACTACTTCTTGAACATTTGTTCTTCCTTCAAGCATGCTTACTACTGAAGACATGGAGGGCCTGAGCGACGGAGAAAAACTCGTGCATAAAAGAGCCACATTGATCATTGTCGTTACCTCCTCTTTCTTGAAGTCTCCAGCCAATCTCCGATCAACGAGCTCCATTAGATTATCTTTTTCCTTCAAGAGGTGTACCTGTTAATGTACAATTCAGTTATTTTGAAATTTTGATAGTTTTAGTAGGGCAAGTGTGCGGCTCCTACAAACTTATGAAATGTAATGATGATTCAATTCGCCATGTTCACTAGCTTGGAGATTTTGTGAAAAAAGATTTCATCACATTTGCCTTGCCAAACACCATAGTTTAACAAAACACAGTAATTGAATGATGGCTTCAATTCTAGACATCATATAGCAGTTTTCATAACTGGCATGTTGAATTTTTAAATAAATTTTTTTCATTCAATGGTGTCAAATCAAAAGATGAAAGTAATTAGACTGTGCTGAAATCATATGATTCTAGATAAGTTACCCAATCAAGAAGAGAGAAGCATTCCTCCTGGGGATGGCTAACGGTGTTGTTGGTTCCACTAACAATTTCCAACACAACAATTCCAAAACTATAAACATCTACTTTCTCCGTCAAATAACCATGCATTGCATACTCAGGAGCCATGTATCCACTGCATCATGAAAATAAATCAAAACAGTACTTATATATAATGTTTAATTTAACTGTTTTTTATATCAATAGCAAGTTGATCAACTTATATTTGACAAGGATTTCAATTTTCACAATTACTCTTTTTCTCAAGTATGGAAACTCAATAAAGATCATAACAAGATAGTATCAAGTATGGGAACTCACTAAGTGCCAGCTACTCTTGTGTTCATGTGGGTTTTGTCATCTTCATTGAGCTTTGCCAAACCAAAATCAGATATCTTGGGGTTGAGGTCTTTATCTAGCAATACATTAGTGGCCTTGATGTCCCTATGAATGATCTTTATTTTCGACTCTCCGTGAAGGTAAGCTAAACCTTTAGATACACCAATACAAATCCTCATCCTGGTTTTCCAGTCCAATCTTGATTGACGATTTTCTAGGTCTTCTTTCTTGGCTAATTGAAATTCGACAACAATATCATTTTATTGGTGATCATATATGTGAAATGTTGAAGATTATAAATGATTACAGATACAGAAACTAAATAATTACCAAATAAAGCATGAGCAAGGCTATTGTTTTCCATGTATTCATATATCAGCAACAACTGATCATCCTCCATACAGAAGCCATAGAGCTTGACAAGATTAGGGTGTTGTAACGTAGAAATCATGCCTATCTCATTAATAAATTCTCGAGATCCTTGTGTTGACTTAGAAGATAGTTGCTTAATCGCTACTATTGTGCCACCCGGAAGAACACCCTGCATTGTGTGGAACAATATAAAACTTATGATTAACCCAATTACAACTTATTATTGAGCTCAGAACACAGAACATGTGATGACGAAACAATAATATCAAATTGTACAGAATAGACCTTGTAAACCGGACCAAATCCTCCTTCTCCAATCTTGAAGGATTCATCAAAGTTGTTTGTTGCTACTTTGATTTGCCGTAAGGTGAATAAGCCACCTTGTGAAGCAAGACTCTTTTTCCCTGGAAATACAACGTAAACAATATCAGAGATATCCTTTATTATGTAAATAGAACTTTTTAGAAATCGTTACTATAACTTTGTTCACCGTCTGAATCCTATTATTTAAGTGAAGTTAGCAAATTGTTTATGCAGGAAGGAAGGTCAAATAATTAGATAACTAACAATAGGTCTCAAACTCAAACAATCAATTCATATCCATCACGTGCCAAATCCCATTAGTGTGCACAACATTTCCATAATTTCATTCAAACGGTTCTATTATTTTCAGTCGAAGTAATTTCTCATTGATTACCTCTCCCTCCTAAACACTTTTGTGTTAAACATCCCTTCCACCATATTATGCCAATTACAAAGATGATAACAATTGCTCCTGCAACCACAATGGCAGCCACAACTCCTACAGGTATGCTTCTATTATTTTCCGACGGGGGTGTAAAGTCTGCATGATTAATATGTGCATCAGATTTTATATGGACAACAAAGGTGATCGAAGACAATATAAAATCTTGGAAAATACAACTAACCAGGATCAACTGATATAGCTGATATAAGAGGCCCATATACTGATCCAAATGGGATAGTAGTTGTTCCTTTCCCAGCCCAATATAAGCGGATCTCCAATGCATTACTAGTCACCTCGGCAGTAAAACTTTTAATGACTGCCTTACCAACTCCACCTGCCTCTTTTGCAATATCAAAATCCTTCTCCACTAACTTTCTCTGCCATATATAAATCCTTTAAATATAAAGTATTGAATTTATTTTCTAATTTGGTTTTAAGAAAATTTGGTTGGTATCATGTAGTAAAATGAAACAAACATACACCTGGATGTAGATGTCAAATACACGTCTTCCAATGCTGCTAAATGTTTTATCATCACTGAACATTATTTCTGCAAAATGGAGATTCACAGTGTAGTTTCCATTTCCAAGGCAGAATCCATAATAAGTTAGATAATTTGGAGAAACACGTGCATCCATGTAAAGTTCAGGATCATCGATGACAGAAAGCTTTGTTGCATTAGACCATTTGTAGTAGTCAGCGCGGCCGCTATCAAAGAAATGACCCGAAGTTATAAGTGCCCAGTTTGTTCCAATTTGACGATACCTTGCTTGTCCCATGTCATTTGAATCATCATCATATGTCTGATTTCCAAATGTTACGCTCTTTCCACCACAATTTATATAGAGAGAGTACCAAGCTTGGAAAAGAAGAAATAGGTTAGCAACTGCTTGAGGAATCAATCAATGTTATATAAGGATAATTGGTATTTTTTCTTTTACCTCAAACATAAAATAATGATCAACAGTTTATAGGAAATCCATGAAGAGTAAGCTTACTTTTAGGACATTGATAGTTTTCCAAACATGAAATATTTCCTCTGAGAAGATTTTAAATAGTAGGGGAGAACAAGTTAGCACTCAGTAACATATGCAAGTTATTTACAACTAAATAGGTAATTATTTATTACTAGAGAAAAAAAAACTTACAAGCTGTTTCCCTTCAAATAAGATGCAAACAAGTTCCTGTGGCATATGGGAATTGACTCGGGTCACGTCATAAAATTACAAAACAAAGTATATTAATTGAAAGGCTGCATAAGTGAGGACTCTTACACAGTTCCTTGTTGACAAGCCTGCTGCTCAAAGTTTGTTATAGTGAAGTTATTATATGACAAGTCTCTGCATAAAGATTAAACAATTGTTTCAGAATCTTAGATGATGAGCCAGTGCATTAAAATTATTTGTATTATCATATAATGTATAATAATTTAAATTAAAATTTGTTTTCCACTATCATAAGATGTTAAAAGTAAATGGACCTAACGAAACAATGAATCATACAAAGAGACAACCAGAGGTGAGAGAACAAATCTCAAGTTTAGAGAGTGAGAAAAAGCTAAAGAGAGATGAAGTTATGTAATTTATGTTCAGATATGTACTAAAAACCGAGATTCTGTTTAACTTTATGAATGTCATTATGTCATGGCTGTAACAGTGTTTCACTGCTGTTGTAACAGCATTTGGTCGTGACTATTTCAGTGTGATTTTATTTTCACTCTGTTGTAAAGGGAAAATGCCAATACCATTTTGTCACAGTTTGAATCGCAATAACGGACCTTTTTTTAAGACCGTGATTAAAATCAACGGTATGTTTTTACAGAGACTAAAAATAAAATTTGTTAATTTTATATAGTTGTACTACAGCTGTAAACTATACAACTCAGTTCTTGTTATAAATAAGATTCATAGAAATTTCCACTGCTATGTCTTTTTTCCCTAACTCTGTAAATATACAAATATAAAACCAAATTGAATGGTTCAATGATAATTTAATTTTTATTCTTTAAAAATATCTAAACACCTTCACATTTTTATTTGTTTATAGTACAAACATGAATGGTGTTAACATTTTTTCTATTGAATACAAAATGCTAACCTCATGAAAAATATGAGATAAGGTGTTGTGCACACACATGAAGCTAAAGCTACACAGTTCTTAAAATGAAAAAACAGAGAAATTTCACATTTTATTAAATAGCATAAAAAGAGACCACTTACACAGAGTCTGGTTTATCTATCCAGTCAGGCAGCGACCCCGTCAACTGATTCCCAGATAAAAATCTAATGAAATCAACATTAAAAAGTTAATCCGTAAAATTCAAATAAATAGGTGTTACATCATTACTGATATATCTCCAAGGAAAGAAGCTCAATTTAATCGTTCTAGAATTCATACCTTTCAAGTGATATAAAATTAACACACCCAGATACAAAGAAAAACTAGAATGTAGTATCCACAATTATAAGTTCTCAAAGCAGAAGCAGCAAAAAAAATTCTTACAGCAAATACATGTTGTGTAGATCACCGAAGCTCTCAGGGATCGGTCCACTCAATTTGTTGTTGCTGAGGTCTCTGAAAGGGGTATTCAGAGTAAGTTATTTTTAGAGAGAGTAAAAAATTTGACATGAAATGGTGAACAAAAGAAGCATGTCATAGTGCTTCATTGAATCAACTGGTATAAAAAGCAAGATACAGAATCCAAGTTCTTAAGCATGTTTAAAAAGTCTGAAATAAAATTTGAGTTATCATTATATCAATCAAACAAAATGGAAAGAAGTATAACAGTACTTACATCACTTTCAGATTAGTTAACTTTCCAAGATCTTTAGGCATTGCTCCAATGATATAGCAACTTCTCAACACTCTGGAAACAGTTAGACTATATATAAATATTTTTGCAGCAAATAATCCTTATTTTGTTTTATGATAGGACGATACGATATGGTTTGATGTATGTAGCCTACCCACAACAAAGCTTGATTGAGTATATTAAATCAGCGATAAGAATAATAAATATAACGAGAGTAGTTTAGTTAACTTACAATTTTGACAGCTTTGACATATTTTCAAGTTGTGGAAATGGTGAATCAGACCCATTCAAGTCAGTAATAACCCTGGGTATCACATTTTAAGCATAGTTAATCAGTTAATCACAAAGAAAAAGAATGCTCTAAAACATTTGTTTGTGTAGTGTGTGCACGTCATACTTACAAGTCAGTGAGGTTTTTCAAAAATGAAATTCCAGAAGGAATTGGCCCGCTCAAACCACTCCCTCGGATCACCCTGTGAATACAATTGCTTCAAATAAAATAACAACAAAATAGTAAAACAACTTAACAGAAACTAAAGTTTGTGACAGGAGAGGAGAAAAAGAATCACACAGCATCTCAAGATTTTTCCAGCTCTGTATAAAGTTGGGTATGGCACCAGAGAATTGACTGTCACCAATTCGGCTGCATTAAGCAACAAATATAGGAAATTATCGGCTTGGAAGTTATAACACAATGCAGCTACGAAGCATAGGCATTAACACATAGATACTTAGAAGTAAATTGAGAATACGAAAGTGTTTGAATGTAACTACAAGTGTCAATGTCATAGGAGTATCAGATATTTGGACACTGATGGAACTCACAAATTTAATGGAAGAAAAAAATTGAATATTATTTATGGAAATCATTGGGCATGAAGCTATACAAAACAGAAAGATAAACCAGAGTGTAACACTCCTACCCGAGCACAGTGGCCCTGACCACAGAAAACTCTCCTAACCAAATCTAACAATATATCAGAATGCCTCTCTTTGCCCCCCATTCATCTCACTCACAGCATCACATGGCTCATGACACCTCACTGGCTAACTTCCGTTGGCCCCACTTTCTTCTAGAATAAGCCTAGGTGTTCTATCAAACGCACATGCTTTCATTATAAAGTGTTGGTGCTACATAGCAATGAAATCTAGCATTAATTAAAGTAAGATACTTACAATTGCTTCAATGCAGTGAGATTTGCAAATGTTGCAGGCAACACTCCAGTGAAGTTGTTGGAGGAAAGAAGCCTGCAGCACCAAAGAATAAATTGAAGTCAATTAACATGCATCAAATATCAATCAAAATAGCATCGCTAGACCAATGTCTTATAACAAAAATCATATAAAAGCCTTACAGTCTTTCAAGCCGGGGAAGACTCCCGAGTTCAGGAGGAAGATTTCTAGATAATTGGTTGGACTCCAATACCCTATCCAGTTAAAGTAAAGTTTCTCAAAATTTTACAACAAATAATTGAAATGGGAAAAATTCTTATACAAAATACTTACAAGCTTTTAAGAGTGATGATGTTTCCAAACTCCCTTGGAATTGAACCAGATAGACGATTTCCATTCAAGGAACTGAACCAAAACAAAATACGAATAAAAAAACTGGGGTAAGAAATATAAAACAAAACCCACTTAACAGTCTCAAATTATAATGCACACATACATGATTTGGAAAAAAATAAAGAACAAGCCTAAGAGAGAAAGAACCATATGTATTACATGTTTACAAGACTTAATGTAGCCCATTCTTTAGGAATTGTACCATTAAGATAGTTGAGTGTAAGGTCACTGCACCAAAAACAAATAAGAAATCATCAAATAATACGATAAAAGTTAACCAAAAAAACCTTATAATTAAAAAGAGTATAAGTTTTGAGTGTGACATACATTTCTTGGAGAAAAGGCAACCTCACAAAATCAGGTGGAAGAGTACCGGAAAGGTTTTGTGCTTTGAGGACACTGTAAGCCCATTACACCATTAATTTTGTTAGAGGTCAAAACTTAAAAATAATTGTATGAAGGTGGTTTTTTTACGATCGTATGTCTTAGAATCATCAGGGAGGAATCCCCTCTTCTCAACGTTGGTTATTACTTCTCTACTCTTCTTTCTTTTCTATTCTAAATTTCTGTGAAATTTAGAATAATTTTTTTTTCTTTTTTAATTGTCACATTAATTTCATTTTTGTCAAAATTATCTCTAATTATTTATTTTAGAGGAAAAAATCAAATATTATATAAAAAGTAACCATAATAATTAGCTTTTTTTGATATATATATAAAAAAAGTTTAAAAATAACAATTAAAAAATAATATATGTGGTTGTTGGTCACGTTTTATGTTTCAATTTTTTTATTTATTATAATTTTGTTTGCTTACAAAAAATATATTTGGTGAACTAATGAAAGTGATTTGATAAGAATTTGTTTTGATATATGAGTTAAATATGTTTTAGTCTCTATAAAAAATACTAACTGAATATAAATAAAATACTACGAACATTAACAAAATTAAAAAAATAATAATAATATAGATAATATAGATAATGGAGAGTAAGAAAGAGGAAGAGTGTGCGTACACGCTAACAACATGGCAGAGAGTGTTATTTTGAAAAGAGCAATTGCAGGTAACAGCATTTTCAGAACCTTGTAATTGAGTTGACGATATCCAGTTGTTCTGTCCACTACATGGATCTACGCTGAAGTTCCAATCATTCTTCCCAAGTGTTTTGCCTATGTCTATCAAAGCTTTCACTGAAATAATTAAACAAAAAATTAGAACAATAAAAGCATGCGATATGGATAATACATGATGATATGAATATGTATGTACCTTCATCTTGCTGAAGAGTGGCTCCTAGAGAAAATGAATCAAAGAAGAAAGGAAGGAGTAAAAAGAGAGGGAAGAAGAAAAACAAAGTCATTGTTACTAATGAATAAGGTAACCCACAGTAACTGAAATCCCTTTTTCTATTTGGGAACAAGTGGAGAAAAATGTATGAATGTTTGTGTAACTAATAAAAATGGTGGGAAAGTAGTTTGGAGAAATGCAAATCACTAGTAATTTACTAGTTGAATGATAAACTCGGCTGAATGGTTGGTGGATATGACAATTGACAAACACTTATCATTTCGCTTTCTGTCAGCCGACCTTGAACATCAATAGTTAAAAGTTGCTTGACATTTCCATTTCTCAATAGTTATAACTTACACTAACTTTAAATTAGTATAATTTTAACCGGTAAACATATCAACTAACAACTCTCAAAAAATATAATTTCAGTGTGAGATTCATCATCAACTTTATTTTCATGTGTGTTGGAATTTCCATATTGTTTAATCTTTATTGCAATCTCCAACACTTCATTATATTGAATTTAAACGGGTAGATTTAATCTCACACTTCTTATAGCTATGACATGTGTAATGTTTAAAACAATTAAATTAGGGTTTCATGGTACAGTTTTTGATAAAATTAAACAGAATCAAATTAAATTATAGTAAAAAATCACTCGAATTGAACCGAACTGTTTCAATTTACTAAGAACCAAACCGAACTAAAATCATTGGTTTGGTATGCCGTTTCGAAATTTCGAATCGTTAAAAGACAATTTTTTAGAAACCGAAGCAGTAAACTATTTTTTAATTTTAAAAAATAAATTTGTTCCAAATATTTTTCATTTTTAGTTTCGGTTCAATTTCGATATCGCTTCAACATCAACATGAAAGTTGTAGCTTATCATCTTAGCTTTCAAAAAAATATTAGAATACGTCAATTCGATTCCTATAGTTCAAGTTATGGTTTGCACACTGAGAAGATATCAATTTACCGTTTAAACTGAAAAATAAAGTACGAATTTAAATTAAAGGTAGAAATAAACTTAAATAGAAAAACACACTAAAATAGTAAAAATAATAAATTAAATTATAGAATTGTCTAAGTACAATAGTAGAAAAATATGCATGATCAATCACACATTTTAAAATATAGACGCAACCCTCCAAAAATTTTCCTCTAAAATAACCAACTTTGATAACTGATCCTAAGTCAACTCACAATTTTCCATTATTAATTTCAAATTGTAATATACACTGATTCGATCACATATACTACACTACTAGATATCACGAACATAAAAACTTCCTTCAGCGTCCCGCGCGAGTAAGCATAAATTCAAACAAAAAATCATTTTACTTTCGATTCAATTTTCACCACCATAGTTCTATACACATACATACATACATACATACATACATACATACATACATACATACATACATACATACATACATACATACATACATACATACATACATACATACATACATACATCCATACATACATAGTTTTTCACTTAGGCTATGTACAATGGTATGCATATTCAACATCCTCTTTTTTCACTTTTTATTTTCCACATCATCTTCTCTTTCTTCCACATAATAATTCAACACTCATTTAATTTTTACTCACTACAATGATTTTGTTTAATAAAACTCAACATCCAATCCCACCATTTTAAACAATCACAACAACCAATAAAATTTTGCAAAGTAATATATGTGGGCCCACACTTTCTCATTCAACATGTTGAATGTTTTCAACACATATTAATTCACATCACTTTGAACTCTTTATTCAACACTTCATTGCACCTATTCAACTATTGAATAATTTTTTTAACCCCCCATTGTAAATGGTCTTATAGATTAGTTTTTCTTTTGAGCGTTTCTATGGTTTTCTTTATAAAAAAAATTACATATTGGGAGAAACATGTTGATTAATTAATGCAAGTTCTATTTTTTTTAAAATAAAACTAGTAAAACAACCGTGCGTCCGCACGGGTATAAACTTTCTAGTGTAGCATTTTGTTCATGATATGAATAACATGAATACAATATTAGCAAGATTGTGTATTGATCAAGGAGTTTACTTAAGAAACTACAACAAAAGAATATTAGTTAAATTAGAAGCCTGCTATATTCTTTTACACAAAAAGTGGTTGTGATATCCTGCAAGAAAAAAAAAGAAATTTAGGAAAACAAATAGTATAATAGGAATTCTTATGAAAGTTAAATGGAAATTTCATATTAATGTTGAAGTTATATATACCTTCTAGATATTTTGAAAAACTTCTATGAATCTACTGCATTCTACACTACCAACCAACTTGTGTATCTTTCCGTGTCATATATAGTCTTTCCAGCCAATATAAAAAATGCCAGAACTCTTGTTATTTTACATATACATTGTTATTTTAAAATACTACTGAATGATCACTTATGTCATATGAGCTTGTTGTATGGTTTATTTGACCTTTAGAACAACTGGATTTTCGGGTATGAGATGAATTCTGATGTTCCAGGGTAGTCATTCAGTTTTTGACTCGTATATACATTCTTATATGATTTAGGATCTTGCAATTGGAATTTGGAAAGAGGATTGCTTTAGGCTGTAACACAAGCTGACATGACTCGTTTGTTTTTTCATATATACTCTTGCCTACATTATGTAAAATTTTAAATATTTTGACACATTAAGAAAACCTACATGCATACTTTAATTGGTATTTTGGCTCAGGTATATTTTTTTTTTGAAATCAAGAAATATATTAAGCACACCAACCGGATTACAAGAAACAAACAATCCAACGAAGAAAAATTACAAAACCGATTGTTTTCTAGCTTAAGTAAAACAATGGGTTATTGCTAAACTCGTAGAAATTACAATTGGGATGAGTAATTTTCCCGATAAAAGACCACCTCCAGATAAGAGCTTTACAATTCCACACCACATCTCTAGAATTCCAAGATGTATCGTTAAACACAACATCATTCCTATGCAACCAAATACTCCAAATAATAGCAAGCCAAATAACTCCTTCTTTTCCTCTTTTAACTTTCTTTACTCTACAAAAGGAACTCCAATACAAAAAACTCTCCTTAAAATCAAGGAAGTTAGTGTAACCCAATCCAATCCACTCCGACATTTCCATCCAAACAGTAGCGGTGTTACGGCAAAGCAAAAAGGAGTGTTGCAAAGATTCCGAAGAAATGTTGCAAGTTACACAATCTAAATTCGAAGAAGAATTAAGAATACCTCGATGCAAAAGAGCGTCTTTGGTAGGGACTTTGTTGAGAAAAACTCTCCAACCGAAAGCTTTGACCTTTAAAGGAACATCAACCTTCCATATGGCTGCAAAAGCGGAATCAAAACAATTTGCCGGACCGAACGGGATATAAATCCTACACAATAAATTGTAACAAGAAGAAACCGAAAAGACTCCATCTTCATTGTGTCTCCAAACAGCCCCATCCGATTGATTAACCGAAACGACAACATCGTTCAAAAGCCGAATCAACTCCTCCAAGCTTGCTGCCAGCACCGTAGGTGAAGAATCAATGGGCGAAAAAACAGATCCGGGGGCTGCTGCTGTCCCGAAAACAGTAGGCAAAGATATGCCTAGATCACCCCAAAACCATCTCCCATCTATCCAACCTCCCATAGCTCCAATAGAGACATTTTGCAAATAAGAAATGTTATAAAGAAGAGGAAAGATATCCTTTAAAATACCCTTTTCCAACCAATGAGCATGCCAAAAAGAAATCGAGTGGCCATTACCTACAAAAAATTTACAATTGTTAGCAAAAAAATCTACCGGTATTTTCTTCTCCATAGAGCAAATATCCGCCCACCACACCGAGCTCAAGTGATCCTTTGGTTTGTTGTTGGCACCGTAAAAAGCCCTTAGATTCACATTCGCATACCTCGCCTTCAACACACGGTACCACAAAGGATTAGAAGCACCTAGAATTCTCCAATTCCATTTCAATAGAAGTGCTTTATTGAAGTCTTCCAACCTTCTAAATCCAAGCCCCCCCTTCTCTACCGGTAAGCATAAGTTATTCCAACTCACCCAATGAATTTTCCTTTTCTCCTCCGAACCTCCCCAAAGGAAATTGCTTTGCAATTTATTAAGATGATCCACCACTTTTTTTGGGGCTTTGTAGAATGAGAGAGTAAAAATCGCCAAGCTACTCAAGACCGATTTAAGAAGAGTAATTCTACCCCCAAAACTAAGCCACCGACCTTTCCACGAAAATAATCTCCTCCTAACATTATCCAAGAGAGGCTTCCAAGAGGAAATTCTTCTCGGATTTATTCCTACATAAATGCCGAGGAATTTGAACTCCTTATCTTCCACCCTACAATCAAG
Source organism: Vicia villosa (assembly GCF_029867415.1). Lineage (NCBI taxonomy): Eukaryota > Viridiplantae > Streptophyta > Magnoliopsida > Fabales > Fabaceae > Vicia > Vicia villosa. Next base: position 671,490 of record NW_026705049.1, read on the forward strand.
AAAATTGGTTGCCACATCCATAAAGTGGGGATTGATATTAAAACCGATCAATTTACTCTTATGGAAATTAATCCCCAAACCCGATACCATTTCAAAACCCCTTAGAACCGCTTTAATAGCCCAAAGATGGTTCCAACTCCCATCTCCTATTAACAGGGTGTCATCCGCAAATTGGAGAATATCAACAAAACATCTCCCATTTACATTAATCCCAACGAAATCACCATTCTCGACCGCTTTACCAACCATAGCCTTTAAGCCCTCCGCCACAATAACAAAGAGAAACGGAGACAAAGGATCGCCTTGCCTTAAACCCCTCTCCACCTCAAATTCTCTAGTAGGGCTACCATTAACAAGGACCGACATTTTACTCGAAAAAACCAAAGACTCCATCCACTTCATCCACAAATTCCCAAAACCCATCCTCCTCATCATAAACCTAATGAAGTTCCAACTCACTTTGTCGTAGGCTTTCTCAAAGTCGACTTTAAAAAGGAGACAATCTTTGCCTACCTTATTAACATAGTCAACAAGTTCGTTAGCAATTAAAACTCCATCTAACATTTGTCTACCCGGAACAAAGGCGCTTTGGCTATCGGAAATGATAGAGGAAAGAACCTTCTTGATTCTACAAGCCAAGAGTTTAGACACAATCTTGTAAATGCATCCAACTAAACAAATCGGACGATAGTCATCTAAACCAATAGGATTGTCCTTCTTAGGAATTAAAGTGAGAAAAGAAGAAGTAATAGATTTGGATAAAACCGCCCCGGAGTAAAAATCATTGAAACACGAAACAACATCTTCTTTTAAAAAAGACCAACAATTCTTTAAGAAAAGAAGAGAAATACCATCCGGTCCCATGCTTTTGGCGCCATCACAACTCCACACCGCCCCTTTTATCTCCTCAATGGAAAAAGGAACCTCAATAGATCGCCTTTCTTCCTCGCTCAAAGAATTAACAAAAACCCCATCTAACAAAGGTCTATCAAAACAACTCTCCTTGAATTTTTCTTCAAAGTGCCCTTTCACCGCTTCCTTAACCCCTTCCACCGAATTGACAAAACCTCCACTAGTGACTAAAGAACTTATATGATTTCTTCTCCTCCTTTCCTTCATGACCATATGAAAAAATTTACTATTAGAGTCTCCATCATTTAACCACTTTAGCCTCGATTTTTGAATCAACATGTTCTCCTTTAATTTTAAGTTAAACCATATATTCTTGGACGCCTTTATCTTGTCCAAATGAACATCCTCCTCCCACTCCTCCCTATCATCCGAATCATTCAACACACGCACCCCATCTTCAATCTCCAAATCAATCTTCCCAAAAATATTTTTAGCCCACCATCTCAATCTATCTTTTAATAAGCGAAATTTCTCTTTCAAGACAAAGTCACCTCTACCATGCACCTTCAAGTTCTTCCATTCCTCCTCCACAAACGACAAGAAACTCTTATGCGAAAACCATTCGTTGTTGAATTTGAAAGGTTTTGGCCCCCAATCCTCTTTGTCCACCACCAACCACACCGGACAATGATCGGAAACGTCCCTATCTCCTATCAATTGGCCCACAACACCCCAAGATGAGACTATATTGTTAGAAACAAGAAATCTATCAATCCTACTCTTTGATTTTCCATCCCCGCTAAACCAACTAAATCTCTTCCCTTTGCACGGCACATCCTCCAAACCGATATCCTCAATGAAACCCGAGAAACCCCTCCATTCCGAACTGCTACTCCTATAGGACAAACCAACTCTCTCACCCCGCTTCTTCACCGCATTAAAATCTCCTCCCAAAATCCATTCCCCGTCTTGATAAAGATTTTTCAATTCTACCAACCGAGACCATAATTGGCGTTTTAGAGGCAGATAACAAGAAGAATAAATGTTAACTATGTAAAAGATACCTCCTTTCCAAGCCACCTTTGAGCCCAGATACCCTGGACCTCGAAAGCTAGCTAGAACAGTGACCGTCCGAGAATTCCAAATTGACAAAAGCCCCCCTGCAGAACCATCAGCTCCAGCAAAGGAAAACTCCATGTCGTTAATACCCCACAAACTCCTCGCTACAGCATCAGAAACAACATTAAGTTTAGTTTCTTGTATAAGGAAAAAATCAGCCCTGCCTTTAGATATAATAGACTTGATTCTCTTCCGTTTAACCGAGCTACCACCTCCCCTAATATTGAAGCTCCCAATAATCATTTGAAACAAGTCAGTTGCGCCTTCCTCCCCTTCATAGCCCCGGTCCCCCCATCCTGCAAACCCTCGAATTTCTTCTGCCATTCACTCCTGGGAATTCCCGATCCGACCCCAATTTTGGCAATAGCATCACATAACTTTGAGTCGCAAACAGGGCCAAAGTTGGAGAGCGTTCTAAAATTGCACCTAGCTATGTCTGAATCATTTGGTTGGTTGTTGCTGAAGGAAGAAGAACCCTCTCCGGTTCTAATGGTAATGGGAGATGAGATGCGTTGGGCATAATTCTTCACATTTAAAGATAGAATTGGGCTTTCTTCAATTTCATCAGACTGGCCCAATTTCAAACAGGAAGCCTTTTTGTTTTTTAAAATCTTAATGGGCCTATTAGTAACTATGGGCCCACCCTCTATCGACAAAGGTTTTAAAATAGCGCTTTTCTTTTTCCTGCCCTTGTTCCTCTTTGCCGTCATTTCAAGAAATGAAGAGTTGGGTACAACACAAGAGTGGTCCATGCCGTCAGGAGTGCAGGAACAGTTTCCAATAGCTTTAGAAGGTTGTAAAGCAGAGAAAGTATGTTCACTAGATATCCCAACAGAACAGCAACTAGAACCCCTGATTTTCTCCTTTATTCCCTGAACCGACTTTAGCGCGTCGTCGAAGCACGCAACCTCAGGTATATGTTTCTCATGAGATTTCTACTGTTGAAAAGAATAACAGTGTAAATATTTTTTATTTTATGAATTTTTGATTTGGCGTTTTTACTCCAAATATTTTCCAATCATGGTCTATGTTGGTACTCCAATCACAAAGATTATGCACTCTAATGCAATCCTTTGGTGCTCATCAACAATAAATATGAACCGTCATCAACAGAAAATATGAACCACTCGTACATATTATCATTCAAATGGTGTTGGAATAAAACTCTTGTAATCACAATCAGATTCAAGAATGGATTATGTAAAAGTTAAGTTTAAGTAAAAGTCAATGTACCTTAGAAGATTATGAAGGAAATTATGCAGGTAATTATCTGTCAATTATAGAGAACAAACTGCTATTTGAGTATAGGGTACTTTAGCAATAGTGATGAGAGAAATCAATGAGACCACATGTTTTGTTAAAAATTTGAAGTTGACGCCAACAGATAAGAAACAATTTGGAATCCGCGTAAGAAATATGATATTTTAACTTGTGAGAAATTGGATCGAACTCTAGTATGGCCGAAGGGTAGCTTCTTCGTTCGACAAGATTAAGCATGAAGTCGAAGGTTGTTCACATTCTTGTGTCGAAGATGCTAAGGTTGTTAGCATGTTAAATTAGGTTTTAGTGTTTAAATCCTAATTTGTTAAGTTAACTTGTTTATTAAGTTGGCTTGTGTAATGGGACTTGTGGAAAAAGCCCATTAGTTAGTATGTTATGTTTTATTATAAATAGCATACTAGTCTTTCATCATTGCTAAGCTGCAAATCCTAATTTGGGGTGAGAGAGGTTATTTGTTATTCTTGTAAACTTGTAATCTTGTTTTAAGAGAAAGTAAAAGAATAGCAGTTATAACCAATCTTGTGTTCTTCTTTTCTTCCCTAATTCCCTATTATATTTTGTTCTTGACATCGTTTTTCACAACAAATTGGTGCGGTGAGCGTGGAGAAGATGCCTTCAACAAAGTATGAGATTGAAAAGTTCACCGGAGTGAATGATTTCGGTCTGTGGCGCTTGAAGATGAAAGCCCTATTGGTTCAGCAGGGTTGTTTGGAAGCGTTGAAGGGAGAGGCAGCCATGAATGCAGAATTGACGACAGCGGAGAAGACGAATATGATCGAGAAAGCATACAGCGCAATTTTGTTGAGCCTTGGTGACAAGGTTTTCCGGCAGGTATCAAAGGAGACGACGGCATCAGGGTTATGGGTGAAAATTGAAAGTTTGTATATGACCAAATCGCTGGTAAATCGACTCTACCTGAAGCAAGCTTTGTATTCATTCAAGATGATTGAAGATAAAGTGTTGGCTGAGCAGTTGGATATGTTCAACAAGCTGATTCTTGATCTTGAAAATATTGATGTGAAGATCGATGATGAAGATCAAGCGCTGTTACTATTGTGTTCTTTGCCTTGATCACATGCTCACTTCAAAGAAACTCTCCTGTATGGAAGGGAGTCCCTGACCTTTGAAGAAGTTCATCCAGCCCTGTATTCTAAGGACTTGAACGAACGAAAGGAGCATAAACCTTCGACTGTTGGCGAAGGTTTGGCCGTTAAAGGAAAACTCTTACGAAAGGATGGTAAGTTTGACAAGAAGAAGGGCAAAAGCCAGTCGAAGTCTTACAGTGGCGAAGCATCTGGAATTCGATGCTATCATTATAAGAAGGAGGGTCACACAAGAAAGGTGTGTCCTGAACGCCTGAAAGATCATGGAGGTAAGGATAATGGCAATGCAGCCATTGTTCAAGATGATTTCGAATCATCTGATGTTCTTATGGTTTCAAGCAGTGACTCGAGAAGAGAGTGGATTATGGATTCAGGTTGCACTTGCCACATGACTCCAAACAAAGACTTGTTCGAGGAATTATGTGATCAAGATGGTGGATCAATATTGCTGGGAAACAACAAGGTTTGCAAGATTGCAGGTGTTGGATCTGTGAGGTTCAAACTCCATGATAAGTCAATAAGGTTGTTGACTGAAGTCAGGTATGTTCCTGATTTGAAGAGAAATCTACTTTCTCTTGGTGAATTCGACAAGAAAGGATATGTTTTCCAAGGAGAGAAAAGTATCCTAAGAGTCATGAAGGGTTCGAAGGAAGTCTTGAGAGGCGTGAAGAAACAAGGCTTGTATACCCTTGAGGCTGAAGTTGTAAGTGGTTCGACAAATGTTGCATCCACGAAACCTTTGTCGAAGACAGAAATCTGGCACATGAGATTGGGCCATGTCAGTGAAAGGGGTCTGGTCGAATTAGGAAAACAAAATCTGCTTGGTGGAGACAAAGTCGAAAAGCTGAAGTTTTGTGAACCCTGTGTACTTGGAAAATCTTGCAGAGTGAAGTTCAACAAAGGCAAACAAAGAACACATGGATCCCTTGATTACATCCATGCTGATCTTTGGGGGCCTGCAAGGTGTCCATCACATTCAGGAGCAAGGTATTTTCTATACATAGTAGATGATTATTCCAGAAAATTATGGGTATTCATCCAGAAGACTAAGGACGAAACTTTTGAGAATTTCAAAAGTTGGAAGACTCTGGTTGAAAATCAGACTGGCAAAAAGGTCAAGAGGTTGAGAACCGACAATGGTCTTGAATTTTGCAATGAGGCATTCGACAGTTTTTGTGCTGCCTCTGGTATTGCAAGGCACAAAACTACTGCAGGTACTCCACAGCAAAATGGTTTGGCTGAAAGGTTTAATCGAACTATTTTGGAGAGAGTCAGATGCATGTTGACTAGTGCTGGACTAAAGAAGGTGTTCTGGGCTGAGGCTTTTTCGACAGCAACATATCTGATAAAACAGATGTCCTTCGACAGTGTTAGATATGAAGACACCTGAAGAAGTTTGGTCGGAACATACACCAGATCTCGACAAACTGAGAGTATTTGGCTGCATAGCCTATGCTCACATTAGGCAAGACAAGGTCGAACCTAGAGCTCTGAAATGCATGTTCATGGGGATACCCTGAAGGAGTCAAAGCTTATAGGCTATGGTGCCTAGAGCCAGGTCACAGGAGGTGTATCACCAGTCGAGATGTAGTTTTCAATGAAGCTGAAATGGCTTTTAAGAAAATTGATGATGTTGGTCGAAGTACAGAAACATCTGACGAAGAGCTGGAACAGGTAGAGATTCCTGTTGAGGTGGAGCATGTTGACGCTGAATTGCATATCCCTGACGAAGTCAAAGAAGAAGCAGAAGATGCTGAGGAAGTTGAGGAAACTGACGATGACTATCTATTGTCGAGAGATAGGTCGAGAAGAGTCATCAAGGCACCTCAGAGACTTGGGTATGCAGATCTTATAGCTTATGCCTTAATCTCTGCAAGTGAGGTTCTAGACGAAGAACCTAGAGACTACAAGGAAGTTATGAGGAGTCGAAATAAGACTGAATGGCTGAAAGCCATGGATGATGAGATGAAATCTCTTCATGATAATCATACTTGGGAACTGATCAAGAAACCTGCTGGGGCAAGGTTAGTCAGCTGTAAATGGATTTTCAAAGTTAAGGAAGGAATTGAAGGAGTGACGTCGAAAAGATACAAGGCAAGGTTAGTTGCAAGGGGTTTCACTCAGAAAGAAGGTGTCGACTTCAATGGCGTGTTTTCTCATGTTTTGAAGCATAGGTCCATTTGAATGTTGCTTGCCATGGTGGCACAGTTCGATCTTGAACTGGAACAGATGGATGTGAAAACCGCATTCTTGTATGGTGATCTAGATGAAACGATCCTGATGAGGCAACCTGAAGGGTATGTCGAAAAGGGGGAGGAAGATTGTGTGTGCAAGTTAAAGAGATCTTTGTATGGGCTGAAACAATCTCCTCGACAGTGGAATAGGAGATTCGACAAGTTCATGACACGCATAAGTTTCATTAGAAGTCAGTTCGACCACTGTGTTTACTTCAAATTTCGACCTGGTAATTCATTTGTTATTTTGTTGCTTTATGTGGATGATATTCTCATAGCAAGCAACAATGTTGAAGATGTGACGAGGGTGAAGGCTGAACTCAATAAGGAGTTCGATATGAAGGATCTGGGAGCTGCTTCCAGGATTCTTGGAATTGACATTCGAAGAGATAGAAAGAAGTCGAAGTTATGCTTATCTCAAGAGGCATATCTACGGAAGATTCTCGAAAAGTTTGGTATGTCGAATTCGAAGCCAGTTGTGACTCCAACAAACCCTCAATTCAAGCTGAGTATTGATCAGTGTCCCAGTACTGATGTCGAAAGAGCCTATATGAATAGCATCCCATATGCTAATATAGTCGGTTCTTTGATGTATGCTATGGTCTGTACTAGACCCGACATAGCATACGCAGTAAGTCTTGTAAGCAGGTACATGGCGAATCCTGGAAAGGCTCACTGGCAAGCATTGAAGTGGATTTTAAGGTACATAAATGGGTCTCTGAATAGAGTCCTAATTTATGGTGGAGCCTTAGGTGAAGATAGTAAAGCAGTAATCGAAGGATATGTCGACTCTAATTATGCAGGTTGTATGGATTCCAGAAAATCTATTTCTGGATATGTTTTCACGATGTTTGGCGCAACAATTAGTTGGAAAGCAACACTTCAGAAGGTTGTTGCTCTATCAACCACTGAAGCGGAGTATATTGCCTTAACTGAAGTTGTGAAAGAAGCATTGTGGCTTGAAGGTTTTGCAAAGGAGCTGAAACTTCAAGGTCGAAGTATCACTGTTAAATGTGATAGTCAGAGTGCAATACACCTGTCGAAGAATTCAGCCTATCATGAGCGAACTAAGCACATTGATGTGAGACTGCATTTCGTCAGAGGAGTAATCGAGCGTGGAGAAGTCCAAGTGCTGAAGGTTTCGACTGAAGACAATGCTGCTGATATGATCACCAAGACATTGCCAAGTTGCAAGTTTTTCCACTGTATGCAGTTGATAAAGCTGCATGAAGAAAGCTAGTTTGTTCCCTTGATGTTGTAGAGTTAGGTCCAAGGTGGAGATTTGTGAGAAATTGGATCGAACTCTAGTATGGCCGAAGGGTAGCTTCTTCGTTCGACAAGATTAAGCATGAAGTCGAAGGTTGTTCACATGCTTGTGTCGAAGATGCTAGGATTGTTAGCATGTTAAATTAGGTTTAGTGTTTAAACCCTAATTTGTTAAGTTAACTTGTTTATTAAGTTGACTTGTGTAATGGGCCTTGTGGAAAAAGCCCATTAGTTAGTATGTTAGGTTTTATTATAAATAGCATACTAGTTTCTCATCATTGCTAAGCTGCAAATCCTAATTTGGGGTGAGAGAGGTTATTTGTTATTCTTGTAAACTTGTAATCTTGTTTTAAGAGAAAGTAAAAGAATAGCAGTTATAACCAATCTTGTGTTCTTCTTTTCTTCCCTAATTCCCTATTATATTTTGTTCTTGACATCGTTTTTCACAACATAACTGTTACCGTAAAGTAGTAACATAAAATGGGAAGCATACAATAATAATTGTTTCATTACCAAGTGGTTCCAAATGAAATGGATTAGCAGACCTAAGGCTCCTAGTGTACACAGGAAATCTGCTATATGTCTGATGTTGAATGAAACAGCTCTATTTTTTTGATATGCATATTTTACTAGCATTCCATATAAACCATTATTCTATACCTCCAAAATGTAGTGAGGATAAAAATCTGGCGCAGAAGTTACAGTTGGAAATGACCTGCATTAAATACAATCTACTATCAATAAAGCTAATGCAACATGTTCCAAGAAAAACACTTGAGTGGGATTATTTTCAATTGACTTTTTTATAGAAAAATATAAGAGGGAAAAAAGCAACTTAGAGCATCCACATCCATACTACTCAAATTAGTGGTATAAATGGACCCTACTTAATTTATTATATATTTTTTACTTTTCAATTACTTTACCACTTCACTAAATTTTCCAAACATCCATACCACTCACTTAAAATTCTAAATTGGGTCCCACTTGTCTCACAATTATTCTAAACTACCGTGGTATTATTTGGCACATGTGGTATAGAAATTTGGTCCAATTTAAATTAAATAATAATATTTTCTGACACATTATAGTTTTACAACACAATACTACCACCGATGTGTATGCTCTTAAGTTTCTTTTCAAAAAATTTGCTTTAAATTAATAAAGTATACATTCAAATTTATATGGTTGTATGTTATTTAGAAGCTTAGGCTCTCCATGTGTTATCAAATTATATATACATATTATTTTTAGATTGTTGTCCTGTCAAATTATAAATACATATTATCATTGAGAAAATGCATTGAACTTAGTGAAATTTTCATAGAAAAATCATATGAAGATTATGAACATAGAAATTTACTTATGAAGATTGTGATTTTATTTATTAAAGATGACAAGTAAAAAACAATCACAGTAAACAAATAATGAATGTAACATGCACGATTATGATAGGAAGCATTTTTCAATAAGTTGAAGGGTGTGTTTTAATTTTTTTTTTTTTGCTTTCGCACTCTGGTTCCTAGGGGAAAGGGGCCCTAGTAATCCAGAGTTCGTGCCGAGAGGTACGGGCACTGGCCAAGCATTGTTTCCACCTAGGAATCGAACCCGGTATTCCCCGGGTTACGTCCTTAGCAGAAGCTCCTTTACCACTGGAGCCCAAGTGCTTGGTTAATTTAGTTCAGTAAAGTTTTGTACCATTTATTTTGCCATTAATATTTATGTATTATTATTACTCTACAAAGAAAAAATCTATAAGTCAACCATTATTTTTCTAAGCTTAAATTCTTCCAATGAAATGTGTTGTGTTCTTTGTATGAACTAATGCTTTGTTTGTCGCTAACATGCTGACATTTGAAATCTCAGCAAAGATATAATTATGCATGATGAATCACGCATTTTAAAATATAGATGCAACCCTCCAAAAATTTTCCTCCAAAATAACCAACTTTGATAACTGATCCTAAATCAACACACAATTTTCCATTATTAATTTCAAATTGTAATATACACTGATTCGATCACATGTTAAAATTAATGTGTTGTAACCACCACTATGAGTAAGCATTATGAAAGAAGTGCAAAAGAGTTGTAACCATCATAATATAATTACTGTCTTTATTTAGAGTTATGTTAGAATTGTATCATTAAGATTGAGAGAACCAAAGAGTCCTCATCTTAATTATCATCTTATTGTCTTCTATGTCAGTTTTGATTCAAGCCTATATAAAGGCTTTGTAATGTTAAGAAAGACATATCAGTTGGTGGTGAATTCAGTAAAATAGCATATTCAAAGCATATCTTCCACCAGTGGAAGTATAGTGAAAAAAGTGTCCAGTGCAGTTTTAAAGCATATCTTCCACCAGTGGAAGTATAGTGCAAAAAGTGTCAAAAACCAGTTTTCCTCTGCAGAATTCTGTAACACTATAATTTATAACATACCACCTCTAGAATACCACCAATAGAGTGGTATCAGAGCTGCAGATCCTTGCAGCCCCAACAAAAACAACAAAAGTTATGGCTTTTACAAACAACCCTTCCGCAACTTACAGCAATGTCAAAGTTCCTCTATTTGAAGGAGAGAACTATGATTTTTGGGCAGTTAAAATGGAGACTCTATTCACATCTTTGGATGTTCTAGAGTATGTCAAAAACGGATATGAAGAACCGGCACCAACGGAGGCTGAAAAATCAAAAGAAAAAGCTGAAGAATCAAGCCAACGGCTTGAAGAGTTGAAGAAGAAGATCACAGATGCTGGAGTTCTCGGAATGATTCAAAGAGGAGTCTCTCTATCCATTTTCCCAAGGATTATGAGAGCTAAAACATCGAAAGAAGCCTGGAGTATCCTACAACAAGAGTTCGAAGGAGACTCAAAGGTGCGAACGGTGAAGCTTCAATCTCTTAAGAGAGATTACGAAAATGAAAGGATGAAGGAGAACGAGAGCCTGAATGAGTACTTCAACAGACTCTCCGAGTTGGTGAATCAGATGAAGTCGCATGGTGATACGATAGATGATCGCAGAATTGTTGACAAAATTCTGATTAGTTTGACAGCAAGATTTGACCCAATGGTGGGTGTGATAGAAGAAACCAAGGATCTATCAACCTTAACTGTTCAAGGGTTGATGGGGTCTTTGAGATCCTACGAGCAAAGGATGTTACGACATTCTGAAAAATCAATTGAGAGTGCCTTTCAATCTAAACTCAACATTCAGTCCAACAATGGTGAAAATAAGCCCCAAATACAAACTAGAGGTGAGTCTTCTAGAGGTGGCAGATTTGGAAGAGGCAGAGGCAGAGGTCGAAACCAACGTGGCAGATCTGGAAGAGGCACAAATGGCGGAAGATGGAATGAAGCATCAAACAAATGGTGCAGAATTTGTAACAGCGGCACTCATGACGAGAAGGAGTGTTGGAACAAAGGCAAACCGCAATGTCACAATTGCAAGAGATTCGGGCACCTTCAAAAGGATTGTCTTCTTGCATATCAGCAACATGCTTCGTACGCAGAAGGAGAATCTGATGAAGGAAATTTGTTTTTTGCTTGTCAAAAAGCATTGCATGAAGAAGGTAAAAATGTTTGGTATTTGGACAGCGGTTGTAGCAACCATATGACCGGACAGAAGGAAGCATTTATAAACATTGATTCTTCATTTGCCTCAAAAGTTAAATTGGGCAATGGAGAACATGTCGAAGTGAAAGGGAAAGGAAGCATTGGAGTCACCACAAAGCAAGGAAGCAAAGTCATGCATGACACGCTTTATGTGCCAGAATTAGACGAAAATTTGCTTAGCATTGGACAACTTTTGGAGCACGGCTATTCTCTAAACTTTGAGAATAGAGAGTACAGAATTTTTGACTCAGAAAGAAGAAGTGTTGCCGTTGTGAAGATGACTAGCAACAGGAGCTTTCCACTATCTTTCAACTATGAGAAAAATGTAAGCTTGATGGCCAGAGAAGAGAATGACTCGTGTTTATGGCACAGGAGACTTGGGCATTTGAATTACGAAAGTCTCAAGTTACTCTATCAAAAGAAGATGGTGTATGGGCTACCAAGAATCGAAGAAAAATCTGGTGTGTGTGAAGTATGTGTCCTAGGCAAACACCACCGGCAACCATTTCCAAAAGAAAGTGCATGGAGAGCCAAACAAGTGTTGGAACTTGTACACACAGATGTGTGTGGTCCTATGAATACTTTGTCTCATGGCAAAAATAGGTACTTTATCTTGTTTATTGACGACTTTACACGCATGACTTGGGTATATTTCATGAGACAAAAATCTGAAGCGTTTGTAATCTTTAAGAAGTTTAAAGCATTAGTTGAAAAACAAAGTGGCCGATTTATAAAAATGCTGAGAAGTGATCGAGGGAAGGAGTACACCTCAAATGAATTTCACAAATTTTGTGAAGATGAAGGTGTTGAAAGACAACTCACTGTTGGCTATACACCTCAGCAAAATGGTGTATCTGAAAGAAAGAACCAAACTGTGATGGAGATGGCGAAATCTATGCTACTTGAGAAAGGTTTACCTAAAACCTTTTGGCCCGAGGCCGTTAACACTGCTGTGTATTTGATGAACAGGTGTCCAACAAAGGCAGTGTGGAAAAAGACTCCATTTGAAGCTTGGAGTGGAAGAACACCGTCGGTGAACCATCTTAAAATTTTTGGATGTGTTTGCTATGCTCAAATTCCTAAACAAAAGAGGACAAAGCTGGAAGAAACAAGTGAAAGATGTGTCTTTATTGGCTATAGTTCCATGTCGAAGGGCTATAGACTTTACAACTTGAAGACAAACAAGGTGATCATTAGCCGGGATGTTGTATTTGATGAGAATGCTTCTTGGAATTGGGAAGAAGATAGAATGAAGGAGAAAACAGTCCCTGCAATCATATTACAACAACAAAATTCAGCAGCTGAGAATGAGCAACCGGCTCCATGTACACCAAGTTCCTCATCCTCTCCAAGTTCACCAAGTTCAAGTTCATCATCTCCCAGCTCAACTCCAATAAAATTAAAGGATTTGAGTGATATTTATGCAAGGTGCAACTATTGTGTTGTGGAACCAGAAAATTTTGATGAAGCAATCAAAGAAGATGTTTGGAGGAATGCGATGCAAGAAGAGATAAATGCCATTGAGAAAAACAAAACATGGCAGCTAGTTGAAAAGCCAAATGAGAAAGAAGCTATTGGAGTAAAGTGGGTGTACAAATTGAAGCATAATCCAGATGGGTCAATTCAAAGAGCCAAGGCTATATTGGTAGTAAAAGGCTATGCACAACAGCCTGGAATTGACTATAGTGAAACTTTTGCCCCAGTTGCAAGATTGGATACTGTACGAACAGTTATTGCATTAGCAGCTCAAAAAGGGTGGAACCTGTACCAACTTGATGTGAAGTCAGCTTTCCTGAATGGAGAATTAAAAGAAGAGGTATATGTGCAGCAACCTCAAGGCTTTGTGACTAAAGGCCAAGAAGAAAAAGTTTACAAGTTGAAGAAAGCTCTCTATGGGTTGAAACAAGCCCCTAGAGCATGGTATAGTGAAATTGACAGCTACTTCATTCAACAAGGATTTCAAAGAAGTCCAAGTGAGCATACCTTGTATGTGAAACATCAAGGTAAAGATGATATCCTTCTTGTTGCCCTTTATGTTGATGATTTGGTGTATACGGGTAACAACAAGAAAATGGTTGAAAATTTTAAAATAGAAATGATGAAAAAATATGAGATGAGTGATCTTGGCTTGCTGCATCATTTTCTTGGTATTGAGGTTTACCAAGATGAATATGGAGTTTTTATTTGTCAAAGGAGATATGCTGAAAATATTTTGAAAAAGTTTGGCATGAAAGACTGCAAACCTGTTGACATTCCTTTAGTGGTGAATGAAAAATTAAAGAAGGAAGATGGTGGAAGATTAGTAGATGCAAGCATGTATAGAAGTTTGGTTGGAAGCTTGTTTTATCTAACAGCTACACGACCCGACTTAATGTTCGCTGCTAGTTTACTCTCAAGGTTCATGAGTAAACCGAGTCACTTGCACCTTGGAGCAGCAAAAAGAGTTCTAAGGTATGTCATGGGAACCATGGAGCATGGAATCAGGTTTGAAAAGAGTTTTAAACTCAAAATTAAAGGCTACTGTGACAGTGATTGGGCTGGAAGTGTTGATGACATGAAAAGCACTTCTGGTTATGTGTTCAGCCTGGGTTCAGGAGTAATTTCTTGGTGTTCGAAGAAACAAGACACTGAAGCGCAATCTTCAGTTGAAGCAGAATATATGGCAGCTGGTTTGGCTACACAACAATCATTGTGGTTGAGAAGAATACTTGAAGATATCGGAGAAAAGCAAGAAGAAAGTCTGCTGCTTCACTGTGACAATAAATCAGCAATAGCCATGGCGAAGAATCCTGTTTTCCACAGTCGAACAAGACATATTAATATAAAGCATCACTTCATTCGAAGTGTGATCGAAGATGGTGATGTGCAGTTAGTGTTCTGCAATTCAGAAGAGCAGCTTGCAGACATTTTTACTAAAGCACTACCAAGAGGGAGATTTCAGCAACTTAGAGAAGCAATGGGAGTTAAAGAGCAACACATTAAGGGGGAGTGTTAAAATTAATGTGTTGTAACCACCACTATGAGTAAGCATTATGAAAGAAGTGCAAAAGAGTTGTAACCATCATAATATAATTACTGTCTTTATTTAGAGTTATGTTAGAATTGTATCATTAAGATTGAGAGAACCAAAGAGTCCTCATCTTAATTATCATCTTATTGTCTTCTATGTCAGTTTTGATTCAAGCCTATATAAAGGCTTTGTAATGTTAAGAAAGACATATCAGTTGGTGGTGAATTCAGTAAAATAGCATATTCAAAGCATATCTTCCACCAGTGGAAGTATAGTGAAAAAAGTGTCCAGTGCAGTTTTAAAGCATATCTTCCACCAGTGGAAGTATAGTGCAAAAAGTGTCAAAAACCAGTTTTCCTCTGCAGAATTCTGTAACACTATAATTTATAACATACCACCTCTAGAATACCACCAACAGATCACATATACTACACTATTAGATATCACGAACATAAAAACTTCCTTCAGCGTCTTGCGCGAGTCAGCATAAATTCAAACAAAAAATCATTTTACTTTCGATTCAATTTTCACCACCATAGTTCCATACACATACATACATACATAGTTTTTCACTTATGGATTAGTTTTCCTTTTGAGCGTTTCTATGGTTTTCTTTATAAAAAAAAAATTACATATTGGGAGAAACATGTTGATTAATTAATGCAAGTTCTATTTTCTTAAAAATAAAATTATGCAAGCTGTATAGATTTCCTAATTTCTTGGTTCCCAGCATGAAGAATCTGTATCATAAATAAAGGCATTAGATTCATCTGTTGCGATGCTTCGGCTTCGGCTTTGAGGTTCACTTGTGCTACTTTCTCCTGTTTGTTTGTAGTATTGTTGCATCACCTTATATTTCTTATCATCCAGTACCTCAATTGATTCTGCCACTACTTCTTGAACATTTGTTCTTCCTTCAAGCATGCTTACTACTGAAGACATGGAGGGCCTGAGCGAGGGAGAAAAACTAGTGCATAAAAGAGCCACATTGATCATCGTTGTAACCTCCTCTTTCTTGAAGTCTTCGCCCAATCTCCGATCAACGAACTCCAATAGATTATCTTTTTCCTTCAAGAGGTGCACCTGTTAATGTATAATTCAACGTTTCAAATAAAGATGCGATTACTCGGTCATCCACAGTAGCACAGCATTAAATCTATTTTTATGTGTACTAAATTTTCTAACTTCTTGACAATATACATTACACAACTATGTCAGATATTTTCAGGGGCAACAGGATTGGCATGAATGAAGGAGAGCATAAGAACATAAGTTACCCAATCAAGAAGAGAGAAGCATTCCTCCTGAGGATGACTAACGGTGTTGTTGGTTCCACTAACAATTTCCAACACAGCAATTCCAAAACTATAAACATCTGCTTTGTCCGTTAAATAACCATGCATAGCATACTCAGGAGCCATGTATCCACTGCGAATAAATCAAACACATTATTTACACACACGCAAACGTGAGACCAAGTTATATTTGGAATTCAATTTTAACCTCTACTCTTTGGCTTCTTTGAAGTATGGAAACCCAATAAAGTTCATAACCAGAGAGAATCAAGTATGGGAACTCACTAAGTGCCAGCTATTCTGGTGTTCATGTGGGTTTTGTCGTCTTCATTGAGCTTTGCCAAACCAAAATCAGATATCTTGGGGTTGAGGTCTTTATCTAGCAACACATTAGTGGCCTTGATGTCTCTATGAATGATCTTTATTTTTGACTCTCCATGCAGGTAAGCCAAACCTTTAGCTATACCAATACAAATTCTCTTCCTAGTTTTCCATTCCAATCTCAATTGACGATTTTCTAGGTCTTCTTTCTTGGCTGATAGAAATTAGACAACAATATCATTTTATTCATTAACATATGTTGAAGATTATAACTGATTACAGATACAGCAATTAAATAATTACCAAATAAAGCATGAGCAAGGCTATTGTTTTCCATGTATTCATAAATCAACAATAACTGATCATCTTCCATACAGAAGCCATAGAGCTTAACAAGATTAGGGTGTTGTAAAGTCGAAATCATGCCTATCTCGTTAATAAATTCACGAGATCCTTGAGTTGATTTAGAAGATAGCTGCTTAATTGCTACTATTGTGCCATCTTGTAAAACACCCTGCATTTTGAGGAACAGTATAGAACTTGAGATTAACAAAAACTACAACTTATCATTGTGGTCATACCACATGTTAATTGAATAATAATATCAAATTGTGCAAAGTAAACCTTGTAAACAGGACCAAATCCTCCTTCTCCAATCTTAAAGGATTCATCAAAGTTGTTTGTTGCTGCTTTGATTTTCTGTAAGCTGAATAAGCCAGTTTGTGAAGCAAAACCCTTTTGCTCTGACAATAAAAGCAAACAATATCAGAGATCTCTGTAGCACTGACACCTCTGATAAAAGGTGTGTCTGTGTCCCAACACCCAAACAACACTGACACTGGTGATTACGTTCAATTTATTCATTTTTTTTAATTTTTACCGGTGTCGATGTGTCAGTGTCAGTGACGTGAGTGTGTCATGTGCGTGTCCGTGCTTCATAGTCACAGATATCTTTGGAAAAGCATCAAGGATTAGAAATATATTGTATCACTGAGTTCATCATCGAAGTCTTATTACTTTCCTCAAGGGAAGTTAGTTAAGTGTTTATGCAGGAAGAGAGGTGAAATAATTCAATACTTCATCCCTCAGGTGCTAAATCCCATTATTCTGAACAAGATTTTCTGAATTTTATTTAAAAGGATGGTAATCAGGATAGTTGAAGTAGTTTCTCAGTGATTACCTCTTGCTCCTAAACATTTATGTGTTAAACAACCCTTCCACCACATTATGCCAATTACAAAGATGATAACAATTACTCCAGCAACCACAATGGCAACTACAGCTCCTACAGGTAGGCTTCTATTATTTTCCGATGGAGGTGTAAAATCTGCACAATTAATAGGTGCATTATAGATTTTATATGGACAACAAAGGTGATTGAAGACAATATAAAATTTTGGAAAGTGCAACTAACCCGGATCAACTGATATAGCTGATATAAGAGGCCCATATACTGATCCAAATGGGATAGTAGTTGTTCCTTTCCCAGCCCAACTTAACCGAATCTCCAATGCGTTTCTAGTCACACCAGCAGTAAAACTTTTAATGACTGCCTTGCCAACACCACCTGCCTCTTTTGCAATATCGAAATCCTTCACCACCAACTTTCTCTGCCATATACAAAACCTTCAAATGCACAGTATTGAATGAATTGAATTTTATTTTCTAATTTAGTTTTAGGGAAAATTTATTTGTATCATCATGTGATTAGTACATGTGGTAACAATCAAATGAAAAAACATGCACCTGGATGTAGATGTCAAATACACGTCTTCCGATGCTGCTAAATGTTTCATCATCACTGAACATTATTTCAGCAAAATGGAGATTCACAGTGTAGTTTCCATTTCCAATGCAGAATGCATAATAAGTAAGAGAATTTGGGGAAACACGTGCATCCATGTACAGTTCAGTACCATTGTCGATGGCAAGCTTTGTTGCATTAGACCATATGTAGTAGTCAGAGCGTCCACTATCAAAAAAGTGACCAGCAGTTATAAGTGCCCAATTTGTTCCGATTTGACGATATCTTGCTGATTCCATCTCAGCTGAATCATCATCATATGTCTTATTTCCATCAACTGTTTTGCGCTTCCCACCGCAGTTTATGTAGAGAGAGTACCAAGCTTGGACAAGAAGAAATAGGTTATCAATTTCTAGAGTAATCAATCAGGTATTATATATGGACAATTGATATTTATTTTCTTGTACCTCAAACATAAAATAATGATCAACAGTTTATAGGAAATCCATGAAAAGTAAGCTTACTTTTAGGACATTGATAGTTTTCCAAACATGAAACATTTCCTCTGAGAAGATTATAAATGGACGGGGAGAACAAGTTAGCACTCAGTAACATATACAAGTTATATACAATTAAATATGTAATTATTTATATCATGAGAGAAATAAAAACTTACAAGCTGTTTCCCGTCAAAGAAGACGCAAACAAGTTTCTGAGGCACAAGAAAATTGATTGAGGCTCAGGTCGTTTCATAAAAATACAAAACAATAAAACCATGAAATTAAAAGAAATTTGAAAAAAACACAATGCTAGGACTCTTACACACTTCCTTGTTGACAAGTCTGCTGCTCAAAGTTTGATATAGTGAAGTTGTTATACGACAGATCTCTGCATATAGATATCTGTCAGAATGTTAGATGATGATGCAATTGATCAACTTCATGGAACAATTTATAGTTCATTCCATACTATAATCTGATATCTGTCAACAGCTTATGCAATATGAGAAGATGTCCTGTAACCATTCTAGGAGGCATCTAATATGTAACACCGACACCTCTGAAAAAAGGCGTGTCCGTGTCAATGTCGGACACCTGCACCGACACTTGTGATTACGTTTAATTTATTGATTTTTTTAAATTATTACCGATGTCAACGTGTCAGTGTCGGAGTCGTGTTTGAGGTGTCTGTGCATCATACTAGAATATATACCTTAACATGAAGCTAAAGATACAGTTCTTAAAAGTGATAAAAACAAACAAATTTCACATTTTATCAAGTAGCATAAGAGACATCTTACACAAAGTCTGGTTTAACTATCCAGTCAGGCAGCGGTCCAGACAGCTGATTCCCAGATAAAAATCTAGTTAAATTAACATCAAAAAGTTAATCAATAGAATTCAAATTATTGTCTAACAACAAAAATAGTTGACAAGATAGTAAACAATATCCCAATTATTGAACAGTTCCGAAATGAGTCACATCAACTTACAAGATTTTGGCGGCATTAGTTTTTCTTTTAGTTAACAAAAGCAATGAACAAAAACATTTCAGTTTCCAGTGTCTAGAAGAAAAAGTATCTTTCCACCTAAACTAGCTAGTCTTCCCTATTTTCCATCTACATTTTTAAGTTATGATAGATGAAGCAGCGGCAAAATTCTTACAGCAAGTACATGATGTTCTGTAGACCCCCTAAGCCCGTGGAGATTTGTCCACTTAATTTGTTGTTGCTGAGGTCTCTGAAAAGGATATTCAGAATAAGTTCTCTTCAGAGAAAGAGTAGATATAGAATTTAACATAAAGAACAGTTCCCTATTCTGCGGTGAACAAAAGAAGCCTCTCATAGATCTTTGTCAAATCATCAGTATAAAAAGCAAAGACACAGAATACAAGTTCTTATACGTGTGTTTAAAAAGCCTGAAAGAAAATTTGAAAGTTATCATTCAATCAATCAAACAAAAATGGAAAGAAATATAACAGCACTTACATCGCTTTCAGTTTAGTTAACTTTCCAAGATATCCAGGCACTGCTCCAATGATATTGCAACTTCTCAATACTCTGAAACCAATTAGACCATATATAACTATTTCGCTACAATTTCTTCTTAATTTGTTTTATTATAAGACATTACAACAATGTTTTGATTTATGTAGTCCACCTTAACTAATGTGAAATGCTTTGTGTTTTTGCAATAATTTATTATTATTTTTCTTTTCTATCCCTAAAACAATTCCTTGATACTAAATATAATGAGGGTAGTAACTTACAATTTTGACAGCTTTGACATATTTTCAAGTTGTGGAAAAGGTGAATCAGATCCATTCAAGTCAGTAATAGTCCTGGGTATCAAATTTTAAGCATAGTTAATCACAATAAAAAAAAAGCCTTAAAACATTTGTTTGAGTAGCATGTATGGATGCGTCATACTTACAAGTCAGTTAGGTTTTTCAAAAGTGAAATTCCAGAAGGAATTGGTCCATTCAAACCGCTCCCTCGGATCACACTGTGAAAAACATTTATGAGGGAAAATAGTCTCAAATAAAATGACAATACTAAAGAATCTAAAATTTGTGACAAGAGAAGAGAAAGAGAATCACACAGCATCTCAAGATTTTTCCAACTCTGTATAAAATTGGGTATAGCTCCAGAGAATTGACTGTCGCCAATTCGACTGCATTAAGCAACAAATAGCAGTAATTATGAACATGGAATATATAACCATGCAGCTATATAGCACTATCATTGACACATGGATCAGTGTCGTATCGTATGAGTATTATCCACCAACACATGTGAGACGCGTACACGCTTTCAATCTAAAGTGTTGTGTTGGTGCTACATAGTAATGAAATCTTGCAATAATGAAAGTAAAATACTTACAATTGCTTCAATGCAGTGAGCTTAGCAAATGTTGCAGGTAACACTCCAGTGAAATTGTTGGAGGAAAGAAGCCTGAAGCAACACCAAAGAATAAATCGAAGGCCAATAAAATGCATCCAATACCAATCACTGCTATTAAAGATCACCAAATCATTGAATCAGTGTGTCATAAAAAAACATATGAAAGGCTTACAGTCTTTCAATCTTGTTAAGACTCCCAAGTTCTGGAGGAAGATTTCCTGATAGTTGGTTGAATTCCAATACCCTATCCATTGAAAATAAAGTTTCTCAAAAGTTATAATATTCGAAACTGAACAACTTCTATTGAAAGAAACTTACAAGCTTTTGAGAGTGGTGATGTCTCCAAACTCCTTTGGAATTGGACCTGATAGACGATTTCCATAGAAGGAACTTAACCAAAAGAAAAATTGTAAGATTAGTCATGATAAGCACACATACATGATGATTTGGAAAAATTAAAGAACAAGCATAAGAGAGAAAGATACATATGCATTACATGTTTACAAGACTTAATGTGGCCCATTCTTTAGGAATTGTTCCATTAAGATAGTTGAGGGTTAGGTCACTGTACCAAAAACAAATAAGAAATCATCAATACAATAAGAGTTTACAACAAAAAAAACCTTATAGTATAATAGGGAGAGTGTAAGTTTTTTGAGTAGAACATACATTTCTTGGAGAAAAGACAACCTCACAAGATCAGGTGGAAGAGTACCAGAAAGGTTTTGTGCTTTTAGAACACTGAAAGTCCATTACATCATTAATGTTGTTAGAGGTGAAAACTTTAAAAGAATTAGTTTAGTTTCAAAAAAAAAAAAATATACGCACATTCAGCATAAAAAGTGTTTTTTAACCAACTGTAAATAAATAAATTACAAACAAACACATTTTAGCTTTTCAGCTCACCTTAATAAAATTCATATTTTATGACTGATTTTTAGTTTTTATGTTATAATTTTTTCTTTCAAATGTATAATTTTTTTTATAAACTATGTGAAATAAGTTTTAGATTGTCATTTTTTTCATTTTTATCTTTATTATTTTAATTAAAAATCATTTTATTTTTTAACAATTTATAATAATTTAAAATAAAATAAATATAATTTAAATGTATTTGTAAAAAAAAATTTATTTACAAAAATTATGAATTTCTTACTCTAATTTTATTTTTATTTTTTTCTGCGTCATTTCTATTGCACTTTCCTCTATTCTTTTTCTTTGTTGATTCCAACTCCGTTATTTATTGTTAGTTAGTTGTCTACCGATAAAATTTACATGTATTAAATATATTTAAATTTATATATATATATATATATATATATATATATATATATATATATATATATATATATATATATATATATATTTACAATTATTTACGTGTGTTTATTTAATTTTAATTAAAAGTTAATTTATTTAATAATAATAATATAAAAAATTATATAATCATTAAATTATTAATTAAAAAATATTTTTATTTTATTTTATATTTATCAATTGTTGAAATTGTAATGATATCAAATACTTCAATTAA
Source organism: Vicia villosa (assembly GCF_029867415.1). Taxonomy (NCBI): domain Eukaryota; kingdom Viridiplantae; phylum Streptophyta; class Magnoliopsida; order Fabales; family Fabaceae; genus Vicia; species Vicia villosa. Next base: position 693,765 of record NW_026705049.1, read on the forward strand.
TTAATTAATCAGCTATAAGTATTGTGCAACAGCTATTAACTATCCGTCATTGACTACAAATTTTTAGAGAAGTTAAGTCGGTAGCTTGTAGAAATATTTTCTGACTAATCAGAGTGGTTTGGTAAGATGTGATTTGGTTGATGTTATGTGTAAAATATTTTTAAAGTGAGAGTCTTTGGTTTTGCCTATATAATATCCTTCTTGTAGAGACTAAATGAAAGACTAGTACATCGAAAAAATATAAAAAATGAAATAAAATATAGGGTAGAGTAGAGACTAAAATAGATGATGGAAGAGTCTAAAACGGACAATAACCCAAAGCTAAAGAGAGTATATTTATGGTAATGAAAATATTCATCTATTTTGAGATACTCTCAACTACGCATTCTTGGTGGTTAGTAAGTATGAACATGAATATTAATTAAATTCTCTCTAGCATTATTATGGTCAGCACAACAATTAAAATACAGTAGATAAGGAAAGAGGAAGAGTGTGCGTACACGCTAACAACGTGGCAGAGAGTGTTATTTTGGAAAGAACAATTGCAAGTAACAGCATTTTCAGAACCTTGTAATTGAGTTGGCGATATCCAGTTGTTCTGTCCACTACATGGATCTACACTGAAGTCCCAATCTTTCTTCCCAAGTGTTTTGCCTATGTCCATCAGAGCTTTCACTGAAATATTTATACAAGATTAGAACAACAAAAACATGCGATATGGATAATACATGATATGAGATATGTACCTTCATCTTCGTGAAGAGTGGCTCCGAGAGAAAACGAATCAAAAAAGAAAGGAAGGAGTAAAAAGAGAGGGAATAAGAAAAAGAAAGTCATTGTTACTAATGAATAAGAGCCTCTGAAGTATTAGAGAAAATGGACTAGTGTATTGTTTTAGTAATAAATGCTTGGACTCGGAAAGAATTTTGATGAAATGCAATTCTTTAAGTACTACTTGAATGTTCAACTTGCCTGTTTGGTTGGTGTGAATGTGTGACTAATTTATCCTTTCGCTCCCTTTCAGCCGACGTCAATGACCTTGAACACCAATAGTTATAAACCGTATAATCATATAATTTGAGTCTTAAGTTCATCATGGAGTTCATTTTGATTTTACTTCATGGAAATTCAATGTATTCATAATTTAAGAAAAAGGGGTTAGGTTCATTCAAACAAACGGTTAAATGTTGGGCTAAGATGAAAATAAAGTTGTGTTCTGGGCTGGTTAAAAGCCCAATACATATGTCTAAAGGAATTTCTTTTTACATTTTGTAGGAATGAAAATAAATTCTAAAAACTCTAAAAATGTCTTTTGGAGATTCATCTCCGAACGCATTTCATTTTAAATTTCAAGACGTTTTGGAGATGCATCTCCGAGCACACCTCATATCATATTTTAAGGGGTTTCGGAAATACATCTCCAAAATCACCCTATTTATATTTGAACGTTAAATTTAAACATTCAGAGATATTTTCGAAGATGTATTTTCGAAATAATTCATTATATACCACCTTACTGCATGAACTATTTCATTCTACTCTTTTCACTTCATAACCAAAATCCTAAAAAAAAAAACTTCATTCATTCTCAATACATTTTTCGTCTTCAAACCAAGTTTCAAGTGTTTTATCATGTCAAAGAGAACATAAAAAGATGCAATTTCCGGTAAACTTTCATCATTTCCTTGCATTGAGCTGTTTTTTAGATCAAAATATTGTGTCGCTTCGGAAATGCATTTCTGAAACTCACCTAAATTATTTCAGAAGGGCGTTTCCGAAACTGTTTGTTAGTGAAGCAGAATTCTTAACAGATTTTCTGTGTTTGCCAGTTTTAGATATGGTGCACCCCAACATGTTTTTCAAAGCTGTTTCGACCAAGGTGAATATGATGCTAAGACATATGAGGTGAATGATGATGCTAAAAGGATTATTGTCGAGATAGATGTTGGACAACAATTTTCAAATGATCAAGTTTTCAATGCTCGTCAACATATGCTTGACTGGGTCCGAATGGGAGCTAGCAAACTCGGGTTTGGCGTTGTGATTGGAAGGTTAGACAATAGCACTAGTAGAAGGCAAGCATTTGTAACGACGATATGCGAGAAAGGTGGAAAATATGTTTCAAAAGTTTGGTAGTTAAAACATGATGACACCGGATCGAGAAAATGTGAATGTCTGTTTAAATTGCGCGGATCATGTAAGGTGGATGATACATGGAGGTTTAGTGTCATTTTTGGTAAACATAATCATGCGTTAGACACCAAGCTACAAGGTCATCCAATTATAGGTCGACTTAAGTCGGAGGAGAAAGAAATTATTTCGGAAATGTCGATAATTAAAGTTGCGCCGAGAAGCATACTTGCAGATTTGAAACGGAAAATACCATAAAATGCTTCAAATATCAAGTAGGTATACAAAGAACGTTATAAACAGAACATTGCGAGCAAAGGTCCAAGATCCCGAAATTCAACAACTTTTGAAACTTTTGGACGATAACCACTATGTTTCAAGGTATAGAGTGTGCGATGATAAAGTCAGTCTCTGTGATATTTTTTGGACTCATACAAAAAGTATCAAGTTATTCAACATATTTTCAACCGTCCTTATAATTGATTCAACTTACAAGATCAACAAGTATAAGCTTCCGCTTCTAGAAATTGTTGGTGTCACTTCTACGGAGAAGACATTTTCTATGGATTTGCATTTTTTGAATATGATAAAAAAGACAACGTTACATAAGCGTGGCACATATGCAAGAGTTTGTTTAAGGATCCACAAAATATACCTAGTGTCATTGTAACCAACCGAGACAACGCCCTTATGAATGCGGTTGGTAGTGTGTTTCTTACATCCTATGCATTACTTTGTCGGTATCATATAACAAAAAAATGTGAGATTTAAGCTCAAACCTGCGGTTGGCACCCAAGATTTCAAGGGTGAAGACAGAAACGTGCTCAAATCTAGTATTATGGTGGATAATATAATGAATGCATGGCCAAATATTTTAAATTCTTCTACAGAAGAGTGTTATGTTGAGAATGTTTTACATTTCAGGAGCTTGTGTGTCAAGTATCCAAAATTTCTAAAATACATGGAATCTACTATTCTTGAGTAGATGAAAGAGAAAGTTGTATATACTTTGACGGACTGGGTTAGACATTTGAGAAACACAACAACTAATAGAGTTGAATCTGCACATGCGGCATTGAAGAAATGGTTGGGTGATAGGAAGAGAGATTTGTGTAGAGAATGTGACACGGTGAACCAAATGCTTCAAAACCAACATAATGAAATTCAAACAACTTTTGGTCGGAGCACAACCGTGGTAGAACAACGATTCAAAGATAACATTTTATACGCACGATTGGTTCTTAACATATCCCGAGCGGGATTGAATTTTATTTTTCATGAAGCGAAGCGTGCAGAGACAGTGGGGTCGGATAGTTTGAAGTGTGGATGTACAATTATGAAAACTTATAGGCTTCCATGTGCTTGTCTCTTGTTTATAAAAATGAAGCTAAATACCCCTATACGCATGGACGAGGTCTGCACTCATTGGAAAAGACTCTGATTTGATAACTACGGTCTGACAAAGGAAGGTACGTTGAGTATAACCATCGCAATCGAGTTGGAGGTGATCATGGATAGAATTTCTAAAGCAGGTAAAACTATGAGATTGCACATTAAATAATAGCTCCAAAAAATTGCCTATCCAGAAACCACTGATTTGAAACCTCCTTCACAACCGGTAAAAACCAAAGGTGCCCTAAAAAGGTGAAAACCACCAATTCCACCACTGATTATTCATACTGATGAGATATCGTTTTTTATGCACAAACACATTGAAAGGATCATAGATGTGGGGAGATGGTAATTGCAGGTTTAGGGATGTGTCCAGTTTACTTGGTAAAGGAGAAGAGAATCACACTTTTGTGCGACAAACACTTATTTCGGAGTTGACGATGCATAGGGCATCTTACAAACGACTATATGGGAATAAGGAGGGATTTGATAAAATTCACAATGCTCTTGTTCCATGTGTTACTGGTTCCGCACCACCTGAAAAGTGGATGTGCTTCCTTGAAATGGGTCATCTTATAGCAAGTACGTATGACAGGGTGTGTATCGAAAGGATGTGTCAGAATGAGTATCACTCACAAAGTGAACGGGGTTTAAATAAAAAAAAGTGTGCTAGAGTTGTATACAAGTATTGTTGTTGACGGGTGGTTATCCGCAAGTATATAGAATGTATCAGAGAAATATAAAAGATTGTCAAACTCACAGAGACCAAATGGTTAATCTATCGTTACTATTGCTACGGTGTTTATCTAGAGCGATCGTTAAAAGGTTTGTAATGGATAGAAAAATAAAGTAATAAAATTTTAATGGATATGGAATGATAATGCTAGAATAGGATTCTTGTTAACCAACCAGAACTCTTATTATTTCTAAATAGGATTACTTACGGGGCAATATTTTCTATTTTGTAAAAGAATTAATGAACAGGAACTATCGCTCTCGCGTATTCAAAGCTGAATTTTACTCTCTAATTTTTACCGGGATTGTCACATTTCCAAGTTGCATTTGTGTTAAAGTAGTAAATCCATTTTTTAAGAGATTAAATCTTTTACTCAGTTGAAAAGTGTATTAGTTTAAAATGTTAATTTAAAAGGGTTTCCAACTTTTGCTCAGATAACCAGATTCTAGCCTATAAACGCGTCCCCAAATAGTTTTAAAATCTTTTTTTAGAAATATCAAACTTTCCTGATTAATCAACAAAGTGCTTTTGCAGTATTTGTTAATAAAAAACAAATCAGTTTTAAACTTAAGTATCAGAAGGCTTTTGATCTTATCCGATGTATTCACAGCTTTACTTTCGTAATAGCCGGCCAAATTATACTTAGAAAAATTGTATCAAAACCAAAACAACCCATGGTATCAATCCCAAGAAATAACGAACAGAGTACCATCGAATCGACGGTCCTCACATTCCAGCACGAATAATTTAAATGGACATGATTACTGTAAAAGAAAAAGGTTTTATTTGGAAGACAAAATTAAACATACTGATAAATAAAGAAGTGCGATAAAATAAACGTGCGAGTAAAATAAATGTGCAAAATATAAATAAAGCTGAATTAAATAAAAACCTGCTCCGAAGAGGCAATAATCTAGTACAAGAGGTTAATCAATGGAAAGACTTGAATGCGGGAAATAAATTGCGACAAGATTAAAGGTTGCTCCAAACTCAATACACACTCAATCAACAACACGATAGCTCTTCGATGTCAAGAGACTAAGGCTTAAAAATTCAAAAATATATGACTTAAGTTTGTACTAAGTTTGGATGGTTCAAAAAGTGAAACTAAAAGCCTATTTATAATGTTCGTGGGAGAGAATTTAGGAGAGAATGGGAAGAGTGGGTGACCAAGCCAAGCCCAAAACGTAAATGTTGTGTGTTTCTTTAGTGTGGCAACCGCCACACCCTTCATGGATGTCATACCCCAAAATTTGCTCATCATATTTCAAGATATCTTGACTCACATGACTTTCAACTGCTCAAGACTATGCAAGAATTGGGCACACTTACTTGTCTCCTAAGCAACAAGCATTCAACTAGGGTTTTGCTTCTCTCAAGGTAAAATCAGTTTCTAAGGATCCAAGTGGATCCTCGCACCAAGTTGCAAGCCTCATAATACAATATTGCTCAGTCAAGTGCTCAAATGATCAACAATCGACTATTTGACCTAAAAGTCAACTATGGTCAAATTACAGTCAAAACTCCTTATTTTTTGTCAACATCAACATTTTGAAGTTATATTCATCATTTGACCAAGGGTTGATCATGATTCATCAAGGAAAACTCCAAAGTCATCAAAACTCCAAGTTTCTAAATTAGGGTTTTTAGGAGAAAGTCAACTAAACTTTGACTGGTCATAACTCTCACATGGTTTATCAGAAATTCCTCAACCAAAGCACATTCTCAAGGAAATTCAATTCTCTATAACTTTGATGTTAGGCCCAAAGTCAATAAATGCATCATTTGAAAGATATGAGCTAAAACATTACAGGTCCATTTAAAAGTCAACAAAAAGCTATTTTTTGTCAGGACCAATATCTTCAAGATAAAATCCTCAAATGAAAAAAAGGTTCCAAAGTGGGTTGTAGAGGACATCTTGAGCTTTCCAAAAAGTACAAGATCATTTTCATGGGATCAAATTTGAGAAAGTTATGTATTGTTGAAGTTGGGAAATTTTGTGAAAAATACATGAAAGACAAAGTGGTAAATTTTAAGTTTTTGACTAAATGGGCTTAAATCTTTGATTTCAAACTTGATCCACAGACCATCCACAACCCATAGGCCCTTCTACTTATTTTTAGTATCTATTATTTATTTTTATTTTGAATTTAGTCATTTAATTTCAATTTAAATTGAATAAAATATTAGAAATAATCAAAGATTATATGTGGTTCCATATTTGATCCAATATCTCATCAAAAATCAGTGCATATTAAGTGAATTTCGTTCAAAGGCTGATTGGAAAGATTTGATACAAATTTAGCAAGTTTTCAATCAAAATTCAACCAAAAATATCTCACATTCCAATCTTCACAATTACAAAGATTTGAATCAGAATTGTTAACCTAATTGCTTGTACTATAAGAGGAAAAAATCTAAAGAGGAACCCTAGCAAGAGCTTGAAAAGCCGTGGAAGAGAAGAACTTGCAGCCAATATTTTGGATCGATTAGCCAAACAAAGCTTCAAATCACGTCCCTTGATTCTCCATGAAGCATTCCAGATTGTTACAGAGGGTTAACACGTCCGGAACGTGGTCCCATACACTTCGGTTTGTATCCTTATTTTGATTTTCGATTATGAGCATTTACACATCATAAACACTTTTTGATTATATAATTGTGTTTAGAGCGAGGTTTGCAAGCTTTCTGGATGGTTTAATGTGATTTTTGTTGCAGGATAAGAATTCCACCATGTTTAGGTTTAGGAAGCTTCGAATTAGGGATTTTATGTGGGGATAAAATTAACCCAAATCAATGGTCCTGTCATGTTTAGGAGATGATTTGAGAACGAACCATGTGTTTACTTGGAATTTATTCATGGTGTTTTGTGAGTTATGTGCTTGTAGGGATTAGCTACGGAAGAAGTCGTAGCTAAATGGTGGTTAAATCGTAGCAAGAACCAGAAGTCCCAACGGAGAAGGTGACCGGTCCGCGTGCGTGATCTGTTTGAATTTCATATAATGGCTTTTTTGTATTTATGTTATTTGTTGGGTGTTTACATGACAGTGAACGAGAAGTGATCTGATGGGTGAGATTCTAGTCTTAAGGTCTTAGCGTGCAAGGGTAGGGGTTCGATCCCTGCCTCTTGCATTATTTTTGCGCCCAAATTCTTTGTTTAACCCTATTTGTAGATTCGGTGTACGTGGTCCACCCACGCTCAGGATGCGCTCTCATGTAATTGCCATTGGATGTCTATGATTTCATATCCAAAGGTGCAGACAATGCTCCCCCATGGTGTACTCTCTGGGACTTGCAACACAGGATCGTGCGCCTGGGCTCTAGTTTCAACATTGGGCTTGGACATGGTTGTTCACACCTCTCCTTTGATTCTTGCGCCCCAGGCCCAATTTATTTATTTTTTTCTTTCTTTTCTTATTTTCTTTAGTTTACAATTTTTATTATTAACTTGTTTAAATTATGTTTTTTAATTAAAATTAACCAATCAAAAATCAACAAAAATTAGTAATTAGGGTTTTTCTTAACCTTGATTTAATTTTAGGTTTTAATTAATCAAAATAATTAGGCTTAATTTTTAATTAATTAATTTTAGGTTGACTAATTTAATATTACGTTTAGCCTTAATCAAAAACCATAGAAAACCTCGAAAACGTATGTTAGGTAGGTGTTGCCCATTAACCTCAAGTTTAGGTTTTTTACCCATTAGGTTTTTTAACCAATTTAATTAATTAGGTTTTTAACAAATAATTAATTAGATAATTTAGGTTTATAATTTTAGGTTTTTTACCTTAACCCTTTTTATTTTTCTCTCCTCCTTTATCTTTACTTCTCGATTGCTTAAGTTTATCCTATCTTATTTTGTATCTACTCTGGGTTTGTAATAATAATTAGATTTATTTTTCGCACAATTTCTTTTATTGTAACTTTCCCAAAGCCATTTAATAGTTGTAGGTTTTATTTAATTTTCGCGCTCGTTTCTTTCACTATTATGTAACTTCCCTAAAACCATGTAATAGTTGTAGGTTTATTTTCTGCCTTCCCCGTTTGGTTATGCAATCCCCCTCCCCGAAGCCTTGTAATAGCGTAGGACTTTGAAGGTGGAGAAAAACACAAGAAAGGGGGGATTGAATTGTGTTCTTTATCAATTAAAATTCCCTTTCCTTTTAACGTCTTTTCTTTCTTTCATTTTATCATCTATTGAATTATGCTTTTGGTGTTGCAGAAGCATGTGAAGGTATAACTACATAACCAATGAGATGTTCTTTTTAACTTCTGTGTGTCATCAAAACTTCTGACTAGTCTCAGTACAGTTCTGAAGAGCTTTTGCTTAAATGTTCTAAGTTAAAACGAATTGTACAAAAAGTAAAAGACACATTCATTTTTATCCCGGTTCACCTTCAGAATAAGACTATCTCTAGTCCACCTTCTTCAGGTGATTTTCCTCTCAACAGAGGTCTTAATCCACTATAACCAAATCATGATTACAACTGCATGATCCTCCTTCGTGAATAACAATCCTGCACAGCTAACTGCTGTGACTAACCCTGCACAAGCTACCTATGAGTGACTGACTGTAATGGACTGTTTGGTGATCTCCACGAGATATAACATCCATTGACTCCTGGACTCCTGACCTTCACTAGGTCTCCAAGAGATTTCCACAATGACCTCATCCAATTGTCTTCTCAAGCTTCTGACCTCAACTGGTCGCTCAAGGCATCTTCTGGAGATTACAGGTGTGCTTCTTATTTAAGCAGATGGTCTCCTATTCTCAATGCGTATGTTTATGACACACTGACTAATCAGTCACTTCTAGTGCCTAAACAATCTATCAGAAGTTTCTAAGATATAACACACTACGAGCAACAACACTATGTGTTCTACATTTAAATACAAGAATCAAATATCTTGCAGTCTTCTTTTCTTCAACTCTTGGATGAGATCTTCTTCTTTGGATAAGTAGATAAAGAGCAGCAGCTCTTATGTCAGATGCTTCTATCTTGATCTTCATCTTCTTCTTCAATACTGATCATTAAGCTGATAACAGCTGGTGACACATTGATCAACATCAGTAAACATGAAACACTCTACGAGCAACAACTCAGTGTATTCAGTTCCCTTTGTCTTTCAACATAATCAATTTAACACTTGATCAATTATTCTTGGATGTCTTTTGTAATACGGTGGGAGAACTGACTTTTTGAAAAGTTGCGGATAGCAAGAGTCGCCATCGACTTTTATTTTATCCAATTGGAAAGGCTAAAAGAACAGAAAAAGACCTTTTAAAATACTTTGAGTTCGGGGGGTAAGTTATACAAAGGGAGGGTGTAAGCACCCTTTGTATCCATGGTTATCCATGGGCTCTTAATTGCTTAGCTCACTTTTTGTTTGTTTGAAGTGCAGTGTGTGAATAGGAAAAAGACAAGGACTTTAGCTTGTAAATAAGAGTAACCTTTTTTGAAAGTATTTGAAAAGAGTGGGAATAAGAGTTTGAATTTGAAAAGAGTAAGCAATCAGGAGCACATACCCTAAGTTAGAAAAATTGTTCTTTTAGCTTTTCAGTTTGAAAAGGCTATCCATACCATAAGAGGGTAGGAAGTCCTTTCATTGGATGTAAAAGGGTCATCGAGGAAGTATCGTTCGCCATAAAACTGTCCCTACCATGTAGAGGTAGGTAGTCTTTAGGGAAGGATATAATAGTCATTAATCTTTTTTAGGCAACAGGTGAGGATACCTTAGCAATTGGGATAATCACCATTTACCGAGGCAACTTCGATGGACAAGATCATTTACTGTTAATGCAACTTCGGAGGGACTATGATCTTATGATGATGAACTGAGAGTAACATTTGTTTTGCTTAGGTATCCTCGTATTCGAGGGATTACATATTTTTTAAATTGAAAGGCAACAGGCAACAAGAGGGATTACCCTAAAGGAGTGTGTGTGGCACAATCATGTGGTTAAGTTCAGATATTTATCTTGTAAATAAGTGGTCTATGTTCAATTATTAGTTGTCACTCCCTATTTTACTAACCACGCAGTTATATTGTGCGGAAATTTAAAGGCAGAAAATAAACCTACAACTATTACAAGGCTTTGGGGCAGTTACATAAATAGAGGAAGAATGGAGCGCGAAAATAAAAACCTAACTATTACAAAAAAAACCTTTTGCAAACCTATACACATTTTATATAATTTAAATGGCAGAAAAATAGTTGAATAAATAGCATAAAATAAAGGCAGAAATAAAAGCAGAAATTAAATAAAGGCAGAAATTAAATAAAAACAAAAATTAAATAAAGGCAAAAAATTAAATAAAAGCATTCGACAATCATTGGAGCATGAGGTGAGAAGAGAATTGCGTTTGAAGAAATTTAATGTTTAATTACAAAAGGGTAAAGCTAAACTTTTGAAGGCTAAAAACCTAATGGGTAAAATAAACCTACAGATTAAAAATAATTATTAACCTAAAAATTAACTCCTAATTAAGGTTTAAAATTATACCAAAATTAACCTAGTAAAAACCTAGATCCTAATTTTCTTGATTAATTATTAATCCTAATTATTGTCTAATTACCTAATTAAATTAATAAAAAAAACCTAATTAAAACCTAAAGTTAAATTAACTAAATAAAAATTAATTAAAATCTAATGATTAATTGATGTTAAGTTTTCAAAAGGCCAATGATTAATATGGGGAGAAAAAGAGTTTTAGTGGCTAAATTAAAAAAGATTAACTTAAACAAATAAATAAATATATAGAACCTGGACGTCAGAATCTGGTGGGGGCGTGTCTAGAGTGTCCACGGTGTGCCAGCGGATCCTGGGGCGTTAGATACGATGCTGGGGAGATCTGAAGGCTGGAATATGAGGGTGCATCGTGGGCACTTGTAGAACGCACGCACGGGATTTGTGAATAAGAAGTAACAAACAAATTAAGTAAAAAGAAAATGCCCTACCCAGGGATCGAACCAAGGATCACACCGTTACCAATCTCAACGCCACGCCATCTGTGCCAAATTCGCTTGCTGTTAAAGATATAGACAAAAAACAATATATACATAATTGTTTATTAAATGGAAAAAGTCAAATGGGCCCACACGAAAGCGCGCATGGCCAATCAGTTGCAGAGAGAGAATTTCAGTTTGTTGACTGGCCAATGGGATTCGCGCGTGTGGAGTCAATAAGTCTTCCCCCACTGTTCATCATCTTCATTGTTTTGCGCCCAGGATTTGCTTCAAACATGGCTACCGTTTTGCTACGAATTTTCCGTAGCAATTCTCTGAAAAATCAAAACTCAAATATCCACGTTAATCATAAACAAACAGTGCCCAAATCCACTAAATGCCACGTTGTGAATTCAATGGAGCACTTAGTTTCGATTGAAACGACCTGTAGTTGCAGTTTCAAAGATTCACGACCTTGAAACCCTAACCGTGGTAATTCGTGAAACCGGCCTTAAAACTCACATGTGAGACGTTAAACCTGTTCTAATGATTTCCTTGAACAAGAATACACACGTCAAATGCACCAACAACACATAGATTATCAAGTTTAAATTTAAAAAGCTTACCTCACTGGTGATACTTATATGGCACAATTAGGGATGCTCCGGCCTTGTGGGATGATCTGAATTGCTCTCTGGGAATTGCAGGAGAGTGATAGAATGCTTTGAACTCACTGAAACTCGCTGCCGAAAGCCATGACTCTTGCCCTAGTTTTATGGTTTTTTTTTTTAAACTTGAAACCCTAATATTTTTATCTCTTTTTTCGTCCTTGTTGCTCAGAATATATATACTTATATAGAGAGTGAGATTTTAGGGTTGAAGTTTGGAAGGAATCAAGTCAATCAAATATTTTTTATGGTGAAGAAATTTGATTGAACTTTTGAATGAAAACTTTCTATTATTGGCCAATCTTCTTTGAATGAAATTGAATCATATCTTGGCATATTGGATGATTGAAACTAGGTGAAAAATAGAACCACAACAAATCCTTTCATATCTTTTCATTTGTTTGATTTAAATTATATTTTAAATGAATTAAATTTAATAAAAAATATAAATATTAATCAAAAATTCGTGGCATTGGATATAGACCTCATTGGTGATTCGTGGAACAAGATTGGATCAAAAAGATCCGGCCCATTTGCAAGAAAACTCATTTTGAACCTCATTTGTTTCACATTTTTCTCTCTCAAAATTGTCCAACTTTGATAAGGCATATCTCTCTCAATTTTTAAGATATTGAAGAGTTCTAGGACTTTTTGGAAATCTCAAGATGTCCTCTACAAGCCACTTTGGAAACTTTTTTCTATTTGGAGATTTTATCTTGAAGCTATTGGTCTTGACAAAAAACTGCTTTTTGCAAACTTCTAAAAGGACCTGTAATGTCTTGGCTTGTATCTCTCAAATGGTGCATTTTTGGCCTTGGCTTTAGACAGACAAAGTTGTAGAGAATTAAATTTCCTTCGAAATAGGCTTTGTTTGGGAAATTTTTGATGTACCATGTGTAATTTATGGTTGGTCAAAGTTCAGTTGACTTTTAGGTCAAAAACCCTAATTTAGAAACTTTAGGTTTTGTTGATTTCTGAACTTTCCTCGATGAATCGTGATCAACCCTTGATCAAATGATGAATGTTACTTAAAAATAAGGATGTTGACCAAAAATCAGGAGTTTTGACTATGATTTAACCATAGTTGACTTTTAGGTCAAACTGGTCGTCTATTAACCATTTGAACTGTTGACTGAGCAATCTTATGAATCAAAGCTTGAAACTTGGCATGAGGATACTATAAAGTATATGAGGGGCCATGAAGTTCACTTGAGTTATCAAAAACTGATTTTACTTGGAGAGAGACAAAACCCTAGTTGTGGGTTGATTGCTTAGGAGAGAGGTAGTCAGGCTTATTTCTCAATGCTGAGCCAAAGTATTTTAAAATATGATGGGCAAATTTTGGGGTATGACATCTTCATTTCTTCTCAATGGAGCATTCTGCATAGCATGCAGGTTTTCTTCTTCATCCTCTGAGAGATTCTTCATGGTAAGCATATGATGTGTATTTCAACATTTAATCATCATACACATAGTGTATGTTGCCTCTTAATGGAGCAGTTGAATTAGCTCGTCAGCTTTCACGTTCATGCTCTCCATTTCCATCACATAGGCATGTGTTTAGTGTATAATAACACTGTGGATGAGCACATACATAGTATGTGTTGCCTCTTGTGTATCTTCTGATATGTGTTTGCTTTCTCACACATTTTCACTCTCTTGTATTGTACAGGCATATGATCAGTGTATATCAGCACTGTTGCTTATCACATATAGAATATGTGTTGCTTCGTGTATCTTTTGATGCATGTCTTCATATTTCTTCAATTAAGTGTTCATGCTCACCCGCTTCATCTACAAATTCACAGATGCATCCTGTAGATTCATTCTCTTCTCTTGTGCAGAATATTTCATTGGTTGTACTCTTGGTCCTTTCTCCATGGATGATCCTTACTGGATAATCTCTTTTTCTCTCCGGATCCATACAAGGGATGGATGATCACTCACTCTCCGTTCTGGATAGATTGATTCTTCACTCTGTGCCGGATGGATGCATTCCATACACGATGGTCACTCCTCCATACACATCAAGTTTAAAGTTTGGTTCTATTTATAGCTTAATGAATGGTTACTGTTGGAATGTATTCGTTGCAATCTGGTTGAGTATGGCTTTGAATGCTTCGTATTGATTGGTTGCATGTGTTCGTGACAAAACCTTATCCTGATGTCAGTCAGTGGCGTGCTACTCTGGTTTTTTCTTTCTCCAATGTGCTGCATGTAGCTTGCTTCTTCTTTTAACCTTGGGAGTTGTTCCTTTTAAATGTTGTAACCGTTTTGCATGTGATGATGTTTCTAACGGCTCTCCCTTTGATTCTCAGCTCTTTGTATTTTATTCAATTTTGTATGTTGAGCTGTAGATTCTTCATTGGCTTGTACGTGACTTCTACTGATGTTTGTATCTTGCATGTCTCTGCGTCGTAGCTTCAGAACTTGTAACTTCAGATCTTCTGATCTTTATGCGTGCGTGATCTTTTGATGTTGCAAAGCTTCTTGTAATGATCTTTCTTGTTTATTTCCTTGCAGCTTCTGATGTACATTCTGATTCAGGTTTATTGGATATGATGACTTTTAGCTTTCTTCCGTCTTCTGAATGTTTAATTCTTCTTTCATATCTGATTCAATTTCTAATGTAGTTGTTGTACTCTTTTTCTGATGAATCCTGTATAAGATTTATAACATAATATCTGCACACTAAATGAAACCATTAGTAATAAAATTGTTACTCACAAAATATATGCTTGTTATCATCAAAACCAGATTCTGAACACAGATTCTCAATCTTGTTCTAACAATCTCCCCCTTTTTGATGATGACAAAAACCATGTATTTTGATGGAACAATTTTATGAGAGGATAATAATTAAGCAAGTAAACTTCATCTCATTTTTCATGTTCAATCAAGCAACTGATTTATTGATAAAAATCTATTATTCTTTCTCCCCCTTTAGGTCAGAATGAAAAAGCTTTTAAGAGGGTTGGATCAGACTTAGAAATAATTTATCTCCCTGAGATGTATAGTCTCCCCTTGAGTTAGATGACCCTATGAATTAATTTCTAATTTATAGCTCCCCTTGAAATAATTTCTTCAGTTTGTTTCTTCAGAAGAGTTATAGATATTTTAGCTATGCATGCATGCATCTTCTTAGAACTTCTAATATTTCCTGTTTACAAAGCAATAACTTCTGGTACAAAAATTGGGAATGTTTTCGAGATTTTAACTCCATTTGTGTCAGGTCAGATTATTTTAGCTATGAATGCGTGCATCATCTTGGAAGTTATGAACAGAGTAATTTTTGTTTTAGATTGTCCTATAATGCACATACTTCTGGTACATAACTTAGAATTTTCATTTGTAAAAAAACTTTTAAGTTATATCAGAAAATGTTATACTTCTAGAAGAACTATCTTCTTTTAGATGTATACCCATTAACTCTTCTTTTATCTGTTTATTTTTCAGGGTTCAGGCATTTTAGCAAAAAATACATACAATAGTTAAACAGAGACACAGACTTTCATTATAGATAATAGATAATAACTTAACCAAAAACTACAAATAGATAAGGCTATGGAAATATAAGCAAAGAATGGTACACACTTTTCTTCCATAAGAATGTCTTCACTGTCCTCACACTCTATATTGCGAATACTCTAAACTAGTTCAGCAGATTCAAATAGAGCATATAGAATTCTCCCATATGGAATGTTAATACTTTGGCCACATCTAAAAGCAGTGAGATATTCTTTGAGATGACAGAAAATGATTGCAGAAAGATTCAGTGGTCGACCATTTTCAAGTCTATGAATCAGAAAGCGATCTTTGTATGTCAGTAGGTAATGAAAGTGTCCTCTAGGTGTTATGTTGGACAAAATGAACTTAAACAAAACTCGTCTGGGAGGAGATAGGAATTCTGCATGATTAAAAATGTGTCTGACATCTTTGCTACTTACAGGGTTGGATGTTTTCCAATGGTCAAAGGCAGCAAGACAGATGGCCGATGGATTAGGTAGATAGCCAATTGTTTCAGTAATTGATTCTTAAGTGATAGTGAAAGGGATGCCATGGATGTTGGTCGTGATTTTGCGATTATCATCACTAACAGATGCTTCCATCCAGGTTTTTTTACAAGATTTAGGAAAACAGAGCCTTGAAGGAGAACAACATAGCGAAACCATCCTTGTGTCCCCAAGAGTTCCATGAGAAGTTCGTTACGTTCCGCCAGACCCATAAATTTTTCTTTGATAATAAAGAGTCGAGGTTGGAAATCCATTTGAAAGGAAGGAACTGGTTCTAAAGATGCAGGAGAGGAGTTTTTAGAGAGAGAGGATTTTAACAGAAGATTGATGAAAAGCTAGGGAGTGGTTTTGGGTATAAATAATTTTGGAGAGTGTTTTGAAAAATAAATTGTGTTAAACCTAATTATTATTAGTATTTATTGATCCTTACGGTTGGGATAGCGTGATACGAAGAGATTTGAAACAGATTCTTAGAGTTTTAGACTTACTAGCTCGACCGCATGCGTCTTTTCAGGAGGTTTACGACACATGTTCATTAATCACATGTCTGAACTTCTGATTAGGGGGATGTTCTATTCATGACTTCAGAGTTACTTCTTAGCTTCTTTTAAACTTCTGGTCTATTGATTTCTAGCCTCTAAACATATCCCTTTCAGGCCTTAAAAACATATTCTCATGACAATTCCGTAATCCATCTTCAGAAGTTCTTGTTTTAATGAGATCCGAGATTCCTTCCTGAAGGAAGATTTCTGACAGAGTCCTTCCGTAGGGAATATAGCACTTAAGACATTTTCTGGATACAGAGATGGAGTTATCTTCGGGTTTGAGATAAGCATATTTCTAGAAGTCCTTAACTATATTGTCATAGATAGGATTGTTCAGAATCGAGAGATATCTTGACTATCCTTGAATGTTGACAATTCTAGTGAGACAGATGGGTTAATGAGGTGGTTGAGTTATGTTTTCGAGGAGATTAAGTAGACAACTGATATCCATGAGAATAGCCCAGATTATAGAATAGGTGGCAACTAGAATTAGACATGCATGGGCAGACAAAGGATATTGACATACGTTAGCGTTGTAGTTAATTTTTTGGTTTGACTTAGACTTATTCACGAGGTGGTTATGAAGTTAAAACTAATTTAGAGTTAAAGTGCATGTAAAGGGAATAGGAAAGACAGTAGAGTAGGTGGCAATGAGTTTTAGATATGCAAAAGAGATTTATATACACTATTAATAAGCTCATATCAAAGTCAACAGAATTATAAAAGCAAGAGTGTTAGAAAGATCTGACCATCCTTGATGATAAGCCTTCCTTCTTGTCTTTGTCTGAGCTTGAGCATCTTCTGATGAAGAGGTTCTGTCTTTTTCTTCTTCTGATCTTTGTCTTGAAGTGTCTTCATTTTTTGACTTGATCTTGACTGAATGGGCTCGATCAATCTGACTTGAGTCAGCTTTGCTTGTTTATCTCCTGATTTTGAATGTCTTCATTTGAGCAGATGTTCTGCCTTTCCTTGCTTCAGAGGCTTCATTCTTGCAATCTTGTTTTTCCTTATCTTCTTCCTCTGATTGGCGCTAATGAGTCTGAGATGACCACTTGTCATGAGTCAGTTACACTTATTCATTTTTGAATATTTCCATTGAGCGCATATTCTTCTTTCTGATGTATTGAGCTTTGTCTAATATTCTTTTGATGATTTTCAAACTCCTTTTGATATGTAGATGACACATTCAGAGTCTTGAGATCTAGCTTTGACATCTTCTGATTATACTGAGAGTTTGAAGTATGACGTTGTTCTTCTACTCAGTGATATTTTTCTACTTCTAGATCTCTCTACACTGTTGAGTGTTTGATCTAGAGATCAATACAGAGCCATGCTCTGATACCAATTGAAGGTGGAGAAATACACAAAAAATGGGGGATTGAATTGTGTTCTTTATCAATTAAAATTCCCTTTCCTTTTAGCGTCTTTTCTTTCTTTCATTTTATCATCTATTGGATTATTCTTTTGGTGTTACGGAAGCATGTGAAGGTAGAACTACATAACCAATGAAATATTTATTTTAACTTTTGTATGTCATCAGAACTTCTGACTGGTCTCAGTACAGTTCTGAAGAGCTTTTTCTTGAATGTTATAAGTTAAAACGAATATGATGTGTAGCATGGAGCATTCTGACTGGTCTCAGTACACTTCTGTATGTCATCAGAAACTTCTGACTGGTCTCAGTAAACTTCTGACTGGCCTCAGTACAGTTCTTCTCAATGGAGCATTCTGCATAGCATGTAGGTTTTCTTCTTCATCCTCTGAGAGATTCTTCATGGTAGGCATATGATGTGTATTTAAACATTTAATCATCATACACATAGTGTATGTTGCCTCTTAATGGAGCAGTTGAATTAGCTCGTCATCTTTCACGTTCATGCTCTCCATTTCCATCACATAGGCATGTGTTTAGTGTATAATAACATTGTGTATGATCACATACATAGTATGTGTTGCCTCTTGTGTATCTTCTGATGTGTGTTTGCTTTCTCACACATTTTCTCTCTCTTGTATTGTACAGGCATATGATCGGTGTATATAAGCACTGTTGCTTATCACATACAGAATATGTGTTGCCTCTTGTATCTTTTGATGTATGTCTTCATATTTCTTCAATTAAGTGTTCATGCTCAGCCGCTTCATCTACAAATTCACATATTCATCCTGTAGATTCATTCTCTTCTCTTGTGCAGAATATTTCTTTGGTTGTACTCTTGACCCTTTCTCCATGGATGATCCTCACTGGATAATCTCTTTTTCTCTCCGGATCCATACAAGGGATGGATGATCACTCACTCTCCGTTCTGGATAGATTGATTCTTCACTCTGTGTCGGATGGATGCATTCCATACACGATGGTCACTCCTCCATACACATCAAGTTTGAAGTTTGGTTCTATTTATAGCTTGATGAGTGGTTACTGTTGGAATGTAGCAGTTGCAATCTGGTTGAGTATGGATTTGAATGCTTCGTATTGATGGCTGCATCTGTTTGTGGTAGAACCTTATCCTGATGTCAGTCAGTGGCGTGCTACTCTGGTTTTTTCTTTCTCCAATGTGTTGCATGTAGCTTGCTTCTTCTTTTAACCTTGTAACCGTTTTGCATGTGATGATGCTTCTAACGGCTCTCCCTTTGATTCTCAACTCTTTGTATTTTATTCAATTTTGTATCCTGAGCTGTATATTCTTCATTAGCTTATACATGACTTCTACTGATGTTTGTATCTTGCATGTCTCTGTGTCGTAGCTTCAGAACTTGTAACTACAGATCTTCTGATCTTTCTGCATGCATGATCTTTTGATGTTGCAAAGCTTCTTGTAATGATCTTTCTTGTTTATTTCCTTGCAACTTCTGATGTACTTTCTGATTGAGGCTTATTTGGTATGATGACTTTTAGCTTTCTTCCGCCTTCTGAATGTTTAATTCTTCTTTCATATCTGATTCAGTTTCTAATGTAGTTATTGTACTCTTTTTCTGATGAATCTTGTATAAGATTTATAACATAATATCTGCACACTAAATGAAACCATTAGTAATAAAATTGTTACTCACAAAATATATGCTTGTTATCATCAAAACCAGATTCTGAACACAGATTCTCAATGTTGTCCTAACAGACTTTACTTTTCCGCCTTTACTTTCTGATGATATAACTGTTAGAAATTAAAAGGATTGTATGGCAAGACTAAAATCATCATAGAATAACCCTAATTTTCAGGATTAAATTA
Organism: Vicia villosa; assembly: GCF_029867415.1. Lineage (NCBI taxonomy): Eukaryota > Viridiplantae > Streptophyta > Magnoliopsida > Fabales > Fabaceae > Vicia > Vicia villosa. Next base: position 713,424 of record NW_026705049.1, read on the forward strand.
ATCAATCACTTTTTGTTCACACACTCACCTTTAGGGTTTCACTTCTTCTGTTGCCTTCGATTATAACGTTCAAGTCCCTTGAGCGTAGGGATGCCTTAGCATATGCTGCCTTCGATTCAAAATCATCATAGTCCCTTCGGAATAAAGATCATAGTCCCTTCAAGTTGCCTACGATAAAATGATCTCATCCCTCGAGTTGCCTACGATAAATGATGATAGTCCCTTCGGATTGCTAAGGTATCCTTACATGTTGCCTTCACATCCAATGCATAGGGCTTCCTACCCACTTATGGTATGGATAGCCACTATGATCATTTGATGACTCCTCGATGACTCGTTACATCCAATGAAAGGACTTCCCGCTAACTAATGGTGTGGATAGCCTCTTTCCTCAACGAAAGACTTAAAGAACAAGAAAGACATTAAACTTAGGGTAGGTAGCTCTAAACTGCTTGATCACAACAATTCAAACTGTAATACGGTGGGAGAACTGACTTTTTAAAATGTTGCGGATAGCAAGAGTCGCAACTGACTTTTATTTTATCCAATATATAGAAAGGCTAAAAGAACAGAAAAAGACCTTTTAAAAGAGATTGAGTTCGGGGGGTAAGTTATATAAAGGGAAGGTGTAAGCACCCTTTGTATCCATGGTTATCCATGGGCTCTTAATTGCTTAGCTCACTTTTATTTTCAAAATGTTTGAAGTGTGCAAAAAAAAGTTTGAATAAGAACTTTAGCTTGTAAATAAGCGTAGTCTTTTTGAAAAGATTCTTTGAAAAGAAGTGGGAAAAGATTTTTAATTTGAATAGAGCAAGCAATCAGGAGCACCTACCCTATGTTTAAAATTTCTGTTCTTTTAGACTTTAATGGGAAAGGGCTATCCATACCATAAAGAGGCATGTAGTCCTTTCATTGGATGTAAAGAGTCATCGAGAAAAAGTATCGTTCGCCATAAAACTGTCCCTACCATATAGAGGGTAGGTAGTTTTTAGGGAAGGATAGAATAGTCATTCAGGCAACAGGCGAGGATACCTTAGCAATGGGACAATCATCTTATTTTCGAGGCAGCATCGAGGGGCAAAATCTTATGATGATTTCAATGAACTGAGGACAACATTTGCTTTAGGTATCCTCAGAATCGAGGGACTTGACTATTTTAGAATCGTAATTAAAAGGCAACAATAAGAGGGATTACCCTAAAGGTGAGTGTGTGTCACAATCAGGTGATTCAATTCGATTATATTTATCTTGTAAAATTACTGATTCTAGATCCAATTCATGGTTTGCACTCCCTAATTTACTAACCACGCAATAAATATTGTGCAGGAATTAATGTGCGGAAAGTAAAGACCAACTCTATTACAAGTTTAGGGATGGGGGATTTACAATAAACACCTGTAGGGGGTATGCGGAAAGTAAAGACGGAAATTAAAATCCTATTTAACTATTACATTCCAAAAAATATTTAAATAAATAACAACTCGGGCCAACGTCGAAGTTTTTGATAAACCTGAAAAAAACGAGAACGGAAAATAGAATTAGTGCGGGAATGAACTATTTATCGAAACTTTAATTAATTATCGGGTTAAATCCTAATTAACTAATTGATTAAAACAATTATTGATGCAATTATTAAAAAAGTCGGGTGTTCGATTAAAAATAATAATTACCACAATAAAACATTATTTTTAGTTAATATGATTTTTTAGAAAAATAATTAATCAATAGTTAATAAAAGAAATAGTTTTTAGAAAAAAAAGATTATGTAATTAAAAAAAATTAGAAAACTTAGCTTCGGATCCTACGTGGGCGCCTCCTGAAGGTGTATCATAGGCATGCGCTTCCTGGGCTCTCGGATTAGGGCACTGTGAAGATCTGATGGCTGGATATGAAGGCGTATCGTGAGCGCGCATAGTCTGGCCACACCGGATCTGTGAGTGGTTGCTTATTGATAAAAAATATAAGGAAACGTTAAAAGATGGGGATCGAACCCCTCCCATGTGAGTCACAAATTCTCTTAAGCCTTACCATGTGAACTGTATTGATTAATTGTTAGAAGAATTCTCAGCAATCAATAAATATAATGAAACACATTTAATTAAATTCAAATGAAAGAGAGTCAAACGTGGGTCCGGGTTATCCTTTGCATATCCAATTGTGTGAGGAGAGATGGTCTCTGAATCTTTGACTGACCAATTGCATTGGAGAGAGGATTGGAATTTTGACTGGCCAGCAGGATTGTTACGCGTGTATGGAGAGAGAGAGGTCAAGTATTTGACCCACGAATAAGAAAGCGTGGTGATGCCACGCGTGATTCCACTACCATCTGGTACTGTTCATCATCTCTAACCTCATGCACATGCGGAAATACCTGCGGATTTTCCCATGGCTTTTCCTGCGAAATTTCCTTCAGTTTCCTGCAATCATTAAAACTCAAACAAAATGCATTGAACAAACATAAATCGTGCCCAATCCCACTAATTGGCATACTAGGAATTCAATGGTGTGGTTAGTTTCATCTGAAACGGCCTGCAACTAAGAAAACGAACGTGAGAGTTCTTGATGCCCTAACAATGGCATCACGTGATTAGGACCTCAAACCTCATGAACGATAGCCCTGACTAGTTCCAAACATTACCATGACCTCAAATATAGGGTTAGTTGGCATTGAAATCAGTTAAGTCATGGAATAAAAAAAAGTTCAAAAATGTATGAATATGGTGATGGTAGCATGCGAGTTTCAGATATAATCAAAGCATAAAAACTACCTAAACCTGTCTTATAATCTTGTCCAAGATGAATGGACCGTTTGAAATCTCTTGAAGCTGGCTGGAAGTGTTGACGCGAGTTTTCCTTATTTCTTGAAATTTCTCCTTTGAAAAATATAGCTCCTTTTCTCCTATCTTTCGTCCTCCTTGATATTGGGTAGCTTGTGTATTTATAGAGGATTATTTTAGGTCAAGAATTTTTGAAAGAATCAATTGTTTTGATTGAGAAAGAAATATGATTTGATTTACACATAAACTTTCTATTTTTGAGCTCAATCTATTTCATGCATATTTCTTGTTCAATCTTGGCCATTGGATGAGATTTGATTGGATCAAATATTTGGAGAATTGATTCATAAAAAATATCTCAATAAAACTTGATTTTATTTGATTTAATTTGAATTTAAATGAATAAAATCAAATATAAATGAAATAAAATAATGAAATAATTTTTATATGACCAATGGACTCCTCTTGGGCTTAATATCACGTGGGAAGTTCAAACATTGAGGCCCATTTGAAGAAAAATCAAGATTACTCAATGTTGGCTTCATGCACTTTTCTCCAAAATTGCTCAACTTCGACCCTGCGTATCTCTCTCAATTTTAACCCTATGAAGGTGTTCTTGACCATTTTAGAAATCTCAAGATGTCCTTTAAAATCTCATTTTGGTTTCATCTCAATTGAGTTTACCATGTTCATGTACCATTCTTTGAGAGACAATGACTTTTTGTTGACTTTCAAAAGGACCTATAATGTTTTGACTTATATCTCTTATGCGGAAGCATTTCTTGACCTTGGGTCCAACATCAAAGTTGTAGAGAATTTAATTTCCTTGATAATGAGCTTTGGTTGGGGAATTTTTGATAAAGCATGAGAGACTTATGGTCAGTCAAAGTACAGTTGACTTTTGCTTAGAAACCCTAATTTAGCAAGTTGGACTTTTGATGATTTCTGAGCTCTCCTTGATGAATCATGATCAGCCTTTGATAAAATGATGAATATAACATTAAAATGTTGATGTTGACCAAAAATCAGGAGTTTTGACTGTACTTTAACCATAATTGACTTCTAGGTCAAACTAGTCGACTGTTGATCATTTGAGCAATTGAATGAGCAATCTTATGAATCAGGGCTTGAAACTTGAGGTGAGGATCCTTTGAATAATATGAGAGGCCATGGAGTCCACTTGAGGTATCAGAAACTGATTTTACTTTGAGAAGATCAAAACCCTAGTTTGAGGGTTGTTGTTTAGGAGAGTGTACATTCAGTGAAGTCCTGAGCCTTTGATATTCAAATGAGCTTGAGTATGAAAATGTGGTGGGCAAATTTTGGGGTATGACACAAACAAAAATTCTTTTCACACCTCCGTACAAAGATCATTACAAAGTTAAAGCTTAAATACAAAATGTTTTTCTAAACACACACGACACTTTTCAAACATTTCAAACATACAAGTGAGCTAAGCAATTAAGAGATCATGGATAACCATGGATACAAAGGGTGCTTACACCTTCCTTTTGTGTAACTTATCCCCCAAACTCAAAATATTTCAAAGGTCTTTCCTGTTCTTTTTGCCTTTCCAAATTGGATAAAATAAAAGTCGGTGGCGACTCTTGCTATCCACACATTTTTTTAAAGTCAGTTCTCCTACCGTGTTACAATGACCAACGCCATGCCTGCAAAATAGGTGAGACTTCGTCTTGAGACCGTTAGCCCCTGGACCACTCGTGGCCACCTCTGTGATGAACGCCATGGTGGTCGCCTTGAGTGTAAAATGTCCTTTCTTCTCGGTTTTTCGTTCGAATTGCTTCGTTTCTTCGCGAATGACTCCCATTTGGTCAAATACCTGAAATCCAAACAAAATACCAACATAATACAAGAAATGGAAATAAAAATAATAATAATAAAACTTATGAAAATATAGTCATATATATAGTGTCGTTTGGTGTTATCAAACTCTCCCACACTTGAACTGTAACACCCCTCTAATACCCCGCGGAAATTAACAAAATTAAATCAGAGTAAACATGCAAAGGGTGCCACAATTCAAAAATGAAAGAAAACACACGTTCGGCATATGTCATGCATTCACTGAAACATCTGAAATTATAACTCATTAGATAAAATCATGTTTACACAGCGGAATCAAATCATCAAGTCAACATTACATCGTTAATGTATCCGACTTCAAATAAAATAAACAATAGAGTTATAATCGAAACTCAAAACATCGCGTCCCCAGTGTTACATCTATCAGAGCATGACACCGACACAACAACTAAACCGACTTATGAGCTAATCCTCACCAAGTCAAAAGCAGCTATCCTCAATCTGAAAATGTCAACAGTAAGGGTGAGTCTCATCACAGTTAACAAATGTTATTGCATCTTAAATAACAACACATCATAGTTATATTATTCACCCAATTTGTCATATATTCAGATTCACATCTATTATTCATCAATTCACACAATAATAGAATACATTACCAAAAGACAACGCCATAACAGTTACACCATCATCAAATATTATAACATTGGACAATCTTCCATTCATGTTATAATTATACACAACAACCTAATGCAAATGCAACTATATGCATGTGGTACCAAACATGGGATAACCCATCTCACCGATCCACCACCATAAAGATTCGGCTACTTCTCTCACCAATTCCACACAATGGGAATTAGCTACCGCTGTCCCACCACCAAAAGGGATACAGCCCACAACATGATTATGAAATGCATGTGTCAACCATAACATGCTCATCATCAACATTAAACAACCAAATGTCATAATCATCAACCACCACGATAATCAATAGCCACACACAGTTATGCTATTTCTCAACCATAAATAAATACATATTTTACACCAACAAATTATGTATAACAAAACACCAATTAGGACCACAACATCATAACAGGTAAATCATTCATTGATATGCCTGTGCGTATAAACCACCACACAGTGCAACAACAATAGCACCTCTCACAATCGTGTACCAAGTACAACAAAGCAACCCATCAACAACCGGGCATTTACCTCATCATTCATCAAAACACACGATAACCAAATTTACCATGAACAACATCCATTTGCATAACAAGTAGAAGCGATCACATTATAACAACACCCATCATTGCACATATTCAGTTATGCAAACAACAAACCATTGCACCGCATCAACTATGCAAAACAAGAATAAACCACATTTGGAGAAAACGATACTTTTCAAAATACAATCAAGTTATTGTTTTTATATTTATTTTATATGGTAAAACATTCAATTTAAGGAACAACGTCCCAAACGGCGTCTAAAACGGACTTACGGTTTGAAAGTTACACATTTTTTACATTTTTCAATGAAATTAATTATCGCTACAGCACGCGGCGCAACCAAGGCTCACGGCGCGACCTGAAGAACACAAACACGTTCGCGGCGCCAACCTATGCACGCGGCGCGATACGAGAAAACAAGTACGCCTTCGCGGCGCCAACACGGGGACGCGGCGCGAACTGGCGATTTCACAGATTTTCGGGTCTGCGTCAGATCCTGCGATCTGACTCAATCTGAGTCCAAAACTGACTCTAAACGTCATATACAGGCAGTTAATCATCAATTGCATCATTATTCATCATCACACATCAAAACAACACATAATCAATCAATAATCCATGCAATTTTCATCAATTCATAACCTCCCTAAACCCGACATATAATCCAATTGACTCAACAACATCCCTAATCAATATTATTATCCAAGAATACGATAATAGATGATAACCGGAGAGTCCCCCCTTACCTTAGCCAAAGATTCTTGATTGGTCTCTCCCTCCATTGCTCCTCTTCACGTACCAGCTTCCCAATCCCTCATCTCCTTTGCTCTGCTTTTCATGTTCCTTTCTCCTTTCTCCCAATTTTCCTTATTTTTATGAAAAATAACATTTTAATTAGTAAAGGGCTTTACTAACATATCACCCCCTCTTTACTAATACCACACTTGGCCCAATACTATAAACCATCTTTCTTCCAATTAAATCCCACAAACCACCAATAATTCTAATTATAAATTACATTTCCATTTAAATTAAAATTAAAATATACGGGTGTTACAACTCTCCCCCACTAAAAGAGTTTTCGTCCTCGAAAACATACCTCAAATAACCAGCTCGTATAAGAGTCCTCCACCTGACTCTCCAGCTCCCAATTAACGTTACCATCGGTCAATCATCAAAATCCATCTGACATAACCAACAGGAAACATGTTTCATACATTCAAATCCCAGTTCTTACGTCGCATTTGACTATCCAAAAGTATACCACTCGCTATAGCTCCAAAAGGTTAACAACAACAGAATATTGAGGTACAACCTAAACAATACGCTCAACAGCCGAGCAATACAATTACACAATCTATAGTATGATCACACTGATCAACTCTGCAGTAATGCATACCATCTACCAAACATACCAACCTTAGACATACTTTTCCATCTGAGCGATAAAATAATACTTACACTTTTCACCAACCGCTTCCTTCAAGAAACTCAATACTCATATTCCTATACCATTGAATTCCAATTATCTGACTCCTCTTAAGTCAAGCCGTCGATTATCCAACACTTTACATTCTGTTTCTTCCGCACTACTCTGACTACTCATCACAATCATCTATACCAAATAGATTTCTGATTTTTACCCGATTCCGACTCTCTTTACTCATTCGTTTCAAGAATCATTCTTCATCATTCATGGTACTAATCTACCATTTAGCAATCCTTACTCGCATCCAACGAAAACCAATTCCTGATTTACTTCCTCTATTTAAACATCCTAACCATCAGAACAAGTACACACTCATCGGCCTCAATATACCATCGCTTACAAGATAGCTCAACTGAGTCACGCTCTCTACTACGAATTAAATCAATTTCTCCCTTCATAGAGTATAATTCCTCATTATATCTGGAATCCACAATACCACCTTAACAACGAAACAAAATTATTACAACATCATATAACATCAACTCTTCGTTTTAATTTCGCCGAATACATACTCGTTAACTACGTACAACCGTAATAACATATTCATCATCTCGGCAATTATTCAAAAGAGTTATAATTCTTCGACACGACATCCTCACATCCACTGGATTCTAAATCCAACATATAGATCAATATATATTCTCTATGTAGGCTTCCGACATATTAATTCCTCACTTGCCACAAGTAGTACTCGTAACACTACTCTACATCACACTTTCGCTGCGCGACTCTGATTACCCGTCTTAAGTCATTTGCCCATCATGTCGCACTCTTCCATATTCACCTCTTCATAAGTTTGAAGGATAGAAAAACACTTAGAAAGGGGGGGGTTTGAATAAGTGTAGCTTTAAAAACTTGACTGATAAAAATAAATTGCACAGTTATTTTTATCCTGGTTCGTTGTTAACTAAACTACTCCAGTCCACCCCCGCAGAGATGATTTACCTCAACTGAGGATTTAATCCACTAATCGCACGGATTACAATGGTTTTCCACTTAGTCAGCAACTAAGTCTTCCAGAGTCTTCTGATCACACACTGATCACTCCAGGAACAACTGCTTAGATACCCTCTAAGACTTTTCTAGAGTATACTGATCCACACGATCACTCTAGTTACAACCTGCTTAGATAACCTCTAAGACTTCCTAGAGTATTCTGATCCACACGATCACTCTAGTTCCTTACAACTTAATGTAATCAATTCTAAGAGTATTACAATTGCTTCTTAAAAGCTATAATCACAAACTGTGATATTTCTCTTAACGTTTAAGCTTAATCTCACTAATATATTACAACAGCAATGTAGTGAGCTTTGATGAAGATGAAGATTCTGAGTTTTGAGTAGAACAGAGTTTCAGCAAGTTAATAGGCGTTGTAAATGTTCAGAATCGTTAACCTTGCTTCTCATCAGAACTTCATATTTATAGGCGTTGGAGAAGATGACCGTTGAGTGCATTTAATGCTTTGCGTGTTCCGTACAGCATCGCATTTAATGTTATACGCTTTTGTCAACTACCTCGAGCCTTGTTCACGCTGTGTCTACTGACGTAGCCTATAATAGCTTTTAACGTTCCTTTTGTCAGTCAGCGTAGCTTGCCACTTGTACTTTCTTCTGATCTGATGTTTGTGA